>NW_024081245.1:734170-1221855 GCF_003009895.1 Hyaena hyaena | reverse complement strand
CTCTCTCAGTGGATTCTGCGTCTTTTTCCTCCCAATCTCTCAGGTTTTGTAAGGTTTCCAATGGCTTCAGATCTTTTCTGTGTGATGTATGGGCGCGAGTGCAAGTACGGAGCTCCTTACTTCTCCGCCATCTTGCCCTCTCTCCCTTATTATAACTTTTTATACATGAGCAATAAAGTAAAATTGACAGAGTTTTAAAACAGAGTGTATGTTTGATTGGAACTAGTGAATGTAAAATGTAGATAATTCCTGAATTAGTTATCACTTAATACTACATGGGATGTGTTTGATTTACTAATCTTTCCCATATGCTTTACTTCATCAACTTATTGCAAGAAAATTCTCTAGAGAAATAGATTTCCCCTTACTTGTGAGGAGGACTGACTACCAAAAAACAAGAACTTCTAAGAAAGGTCTCATGAAAATCTTTTTCTCTGCACAATTCTGTAAGTGCATTTTCCCTGCTAGCTTTCATTTAAAAGTTTAAATATTAGGCAGGATGCCTGGGTGGCTAGGTCGGTTAAGTGTCAGGCTTTGGCTCAGGCCATGATCTCATAGTTCGGTGGTTTGAACTCCACTTGGTGCTCTGGCGGACAGCTGTGAGCCTGGAGACTGCTTAAGATTCTGTCTCCCTCTCTCTCTGCCCCTCCCCTGTTTGTACTCTATTTCTCTCAAAAAGCAATAAACATTAAAAGAATGAAAGTTTAAATGTTAAATATTAAAATACTAGAATATTTGAAGAATTGAAGTTTATAGTGCTTTTAAAGAATTTTTGAGGGGTGCCTGGGTGGCTCAGCCGGTTAGGTGTCTGACTTAGGCTCAGGCCATGATCTCATGGTTCATGAGTTTGAGCCCCACGTCGAGCTCTAAGCGTTGATAGCTCAGATCCTGGAGCCTGCTTTGGATTCCATGTCTCTCTCTCTCTGTTCCTCCCCCACTCATGCTCTGTCTGTCTCCATCTCTTTCTCTCTCAAAAATAAATAAACATTTAAAAAAAAGAATTTTTCAATTCCAAAATGATCCTATCTTGAGAGAGAGAGAGAGAGATAAACAGAATGAGTGGGGGACAGACAGAAAGAGAGGGGAACAGAGGATCCGAATTGGGCTCTGCACTGACTGTAGCAAGCCCCATGTGGGTCTCAAACTCACCAACTGTGTATCATGATCTGAACTGAAGTCACTCAACTGACTGAGCCACCCCAGGTGCTCCCAAAGTGATCCTTTTTAATAATTATTAATGGTGGGTTTATTTTTTTTCTTCTTCCACAAATTTATGGGAATGCTGGGCAATATACCTTTTCTCAAATTCAAAATTAAGGGTTTTTTTTCTTTCATTTTTATAGATTGCAAAAACAAACATTAATTTTATTGATTTATTCACATCCCTAGCAGAGCTTTCTGATTGGGTCTTAATTGAGACAACCATACTTACCAGGCCATGTCCTTGAATTTGACATAAGCTGATGTAACACAGCTTAAGTCGGTAGGCTTTTATTGACCTATAGCATGGTTTCTTTGATCAATTCGGATTGTCTATCTTATTTATTTAAGACCCAGTTTAGATTACCTCAGAGTGTAAGTCACTTTGAAGTTTTGGAAAATAGCTATTAGGGCCACCAAACAGTCTTTTGTTTTTTGCATTGTTGCTTGTGATCTATCCCTGGACCAGGGACAGTAAATGTGTGTGCTATCAAGATATCACGTAGACTCTGCTTACCTAAAAACGAGGCTCCTTCTCCTTTCACTATGCCTAAGGACCTTATCAATCTTTGTGATGTTTTACTTAACCTTTTTCTAATTTTTCAATGTCACTTGTAAACAACGAAGCCAAAAGTATCTAAAGAAGAATTGGCTAACACCTGACTTTGTGTTTCTGTTTAATGAGAACGCTGTGGTAATATCCATTTATTGAGAGGTCAAATTGACAAGGGCAGCCATTGGAAACACTGCCACTATTCACAAGAGCTCTCTAATCAGCAACAAGCTGGAAAGAAATTGAACCTTTGAATAAATAGTCAAAATTCCTCCAAAGAATGAGAAAACCGAGTAGTGAGGAAATTGCACGGTAGAGGACTTTGTCCTTTCTTTCTCTCCCTTTATGCCTCTCTCTTGGAGTTCTCTTCTTTCCATCACCCCTGCCATGTCTAGCCCTATTGACAATACATTCCTTTTTTTCTCTTTTCTCAGTGCTATTGAAAGAGTTGAGCATTTTTTAGAGGAAATGTAATAAACACTAAACAGAAAAAAATGCCAAAAGAGAAACAAAAGAAATGCAAGCAGCCCGAAAAAGCCAATCTTGCAAACTGTAGGCTCTGGAATGTAAGCAAACCAAATGCTAACCATGAAATGACTGGTGCAGGGCTAGGCTTCTTTCCACCATCTCCAATTCCTTGTGTCTGATTGTCTCATTCCAACCTGAAGGTCCATATAGGAGATTTCTTCCCAACCTTCTCTGTTTTCTCTCAGGGAAAGAGTTGGGGCTAAGAGCACTGTCACTCTTAGGCAAGTATACCCTTGGGCAGGACCGTGTGGACTGATTTAACCTGAAAAACGGAAAAGACTTCCTTCATGCACAGTTACAGAGCAAGAGCCACATCATTCTTTCTGCCTTCTCTTCCTTGTCCTCTTTCTCTTTAGGAAAAAGGTAAGGCCCCTCTTAGTCTTTTCTTGGACAATGCTTCTCTTTAGGCAGCAAACTAGGAATGAATGATGACAACAGAAAGGAACAAGACATCTCTATCCAGAGACATTTCCACGTAGAAATGGTGGGCAAAAATCTCGTCCCTGGTGAAGCTCAGAGGGTGTAAGTATGGGCCTTGCTCTATGACACAGGGTAATAATTTTTATCCATAATGATTCTGCGTCTTCAAGAGAGAGTTAAAACCATGGTTCTCAACCGCCCCCCAGGAGAAGCTTGGCATTGCCTGGAGATGGTTTTGGTAGTCGCCACTGAGGAGTTGCTACTGGCATCCGGGGTGGGAGGCCGAGGGTTCTCCTGCACGTCCTACAACACGACAAAGAATTCCCAAGTAAAACGTGTCAACGGGGCTGGGGTTGAGAACCCTTGCATTAAGACCTTAAAACATGAATACATTTTTAATGCATTTTAGAGATTGCTATTTTAAAATGACGATATGTTTTTAAGGTTTAAAGTCTAAAATGGGGCGCCTGGGTGGCTTAGTCGGTTAAGCGTCCGACTTTCGCTTAGGTCATGATCTCGCGGTTCGTGGGTTCGAGCCCCGCATCGGGCTCTGTGCTGACTGCCAGCTCAGAGCCTGGAGCCTATTTCGGAGTCTGTGTCTCCCTCTCTCTCTGACCCTCCCCTGCTCACGCTGTCTCTCTCTCTCTCTCCTAGAAATAAATAAAAATATTAAAAAAAAAAAAGTCTAAAGGAGTAACTTTAGTATTCAGGTGTGTAGGGGCTGGAGAGTATAATTACATAATGTCCCTTTATAATGAAACAGAAGCATCTTTATCTTCTAAATCCTCTGAACATCCATGAATATTTTATGGATCTAGGGACTATCTAAAAATGTTGGAGGAACTTAAGAAAAGCAAAATGAGTCCAATAGGGGTTTTTTTGCAAATAATTTTATATAGTGTAACCAATTTATTGACAGGTTTCAGGTTTTTGAGGGATAAACATGAAATATTTGTACTTTTTTTAATGTTTATTTTTGAGAGAGAGAGAGAGAGCGCGCGCGCAAGTTGGGGAGGAGCAGAGAGAGGAAGACAAAGAATCCCAAGCAGCTTCTGCTCTGTCTGTGTCTCAAACCCATAACTCACCCATGAATTCTGAGATCATGACCTGAGCTGAAGTCCATGCTTAACCGACTGAGCCACCCAGGAGTCCCTGTACTTTTGTAATTACTTTTCCCTCAACTGGCTTGGAAATGGCTCCTTTATAAGCAGTGGTTCTGATTCATTAATCTCAGTTAGTTGTGGTTGGTAGACAGTCTTAAGTTGGTATATGATTTAGTCTTTTTCTCAGTCTCAAAGTAAACCTCTTCTCCCTTCTCTTAGCACTGCTTGGAAAACCTTTCTCTCTCTCTCTCTCTCTTTTTCTCTCTTTCCCTCTTTGCACGTGTGTGTGTGTGTGTGTGTGTGTGTGTGTGTGAGAGAGAGAGAGAGAGAGAGAGTTACAGAGAAAAAGCTAGCCTGATTTGTTTGCCTCCTCTCCTTCAGATACTAGCTCCTCGTTGTGAAGTGTGGGGTGGGGATTGAGAGGGACAGGATGAAACCAAATGACTCCATACTTAACTGGATGAGACTGACAGACATTCAGGCTCCCCTAGGCCCTGGTGGCCCCTAGCTGGTGGCCTCATGCGGCACTCCTCTAATTTCCCTTCTTGGCTTCCTACTTCAGTGGTCCTGGCAAGACCACAGCCCACTAATCTCCAATGGCTTCCACACCCAACTCTCTGGCTAGTGGACTTGTATAGGAGCCACATTCCAGTCCCCCTGAAGACTGGGGAGTTTGTGCAGATGGGGAGAAGGCAGTCCCAGTCCCCTCTGTGAACAATACCTCACCAAACTCTCCTCATTTTCTCTCCTCCTACTTGGTAGCATGATGTGGTGATGCCAGCAGTCCTCTGCTAAGGAGAGCTCGTACCTAGACCCTGCCTCTCCCTTAAGACACCTTCTAACTTCCTAAGGGACTTTGCTGAGCTGCTTCCTTCCCTTTCGGAGTCTCTCTTTCTCCAGCCTCCTGGGAATGATGGCTCACTAGCTGGTTCTCTCTCCCCGAAGATCCGCACTCCACATGGGACTCAAGGGAACTCCTAGATGATTTCCTACACTACCTGAAAAGGTGGGAAATTCAAGGTCACAGCCACATTCCCCCTAACATTTCTCAAAACTATCCGGCCATCGAGTTCCCCATGGGACTGTCAAGGGCAGTCTTGTATGCTGATGAGGGTAGGGAAGGGAAAGGTCAGACAGACCCATACAGACAGACCCGCATCTAAGCTCTCCATCAAACTTGTCTTCCTTCCCCAATTCCCCTGGAAGCAGGGAAAGGCAGAAAAAAAGTCCTTGCTCTATCTGTTCACATTTCTTTTATTATTTTCTGTTGGCCTGGGTGGCAATTTTTTAAAATTTAAAAGCTAAGAGTTTAGTACCTTTCATCTTTGCTGTGGACATTTTCTCAAACATTCATTCTCAACCTTAGAACTATGTTGATATTATTGAGAAAGTTTCAAAAACAAACAAACAAACAAACAAATACAATCAAAATATCTGGGGAGCAAGGCCCAGCTATCAGAAATGCTTAGGAGCCCCTTGTGTGGCACTGATGCATAAGAGGGCTGGGACCATTGCTCTAGAAACACAGGTGGCCACTAGGCTTGGAGGGAAAGAAGATAACCACTAAACCTCATATAACATCCTGCCACAATATGCAGAAGGCCAGGCACAGAGAGGCTGAGAAACTTGTTTCAGGTTACATAGCTAGGAAATTTCAGTGTAAAGATCGAGTGGAGCCCTGAAGCCCATGTTCTTCTTTAATGTATTCGTCAGGTTCACGAACAAGAGTAGTCCACTTTATCTGTCTTTTCTTACTCCTTCTTCTCCCACTGCCCAAGGGCACCCTCAGCACCTTAATGAACAAGTGACCTGGAACTAGTTTAGACGAGGACTGTTGAATACAGCTTCCCTTTGGACATTTAAGATTTCCACTGCATCAGCAGAAAGATCAATTCTGGAGGAACAAACCAGGATCCCATCGATTTAATCAAACACCCACTCATTGTATTCCATGTGGAATAGCCACGAGAGATGAAGAACAAGAGGGTCTAGGTGGCTGTTCTGCTAAGCTTTAAGGAAATTGAAATTCACCATCCTATGTGACAAGGAAAAGGAAAGAAAAAGCAAAGTCTTCCTTGGCTAAACCATTATTTAGGGTCTATCAGAACATACCTGTTAATTCTTTCATCCTTCAAGACTCAGCTGAGGCAAACATCTTCACAGAAACCTTCCTTTATCTCCTCAGGGGTCTGAGTTAGGAGAATGTCTTCTGTGCTTACATGCTCAACACTTACCACACTACCTCTGGCACAGCACTTACCACACTACGTTGCTTTATAAAGTACCTGTTTATCTTTCCTTCTCACCAGACCATGAACTCCATGGGATCCAGGGAAAGAGGATCATGTCCTTTACTTGTATGCTTAGCCTCGAGCACAGTCCCTGGCACAGAGAATATATTCAATAAATATTTCTGAATGAATATCCGTATTTTATTATTATGAACAATGAAAAAAAGACATGGGGGTAGTGGCTTAAAATTTTATAAATCAGAAAAATGAGTCACAACTTAGATGAAGGCTAGATGACTCAAGCTAGAAAGTCATTAACTATTTTTAGTTCCTTTCAACAGCTAGAAGTCAACTCTAACCTGGTGTTTAATTTCCAGGGTAGAGAGGACCAGAACAACTAAATAGACTCTAAAAGTGATTTAATCGGGGTTGTTGATTTATTACTTTGTGCATCCATGGTCACTATCACCAAAGGCCCAGTGCTTAGTGGTCTGTAGAGTCATTTTTATGTTGCTGATTATAAACCAGGGACATTTTAACATAACAAAACCCACCAGCCATGCTTATACATGTGTTGTGAAATCACAAGTGTACTTTTTTTCAAGCAAAAGTGTAAGACCCCATTAAGGTTTGTTAGTTTATACCTTGACAGTAACCTGAGCATGGTTGCACAAGGAACCTACTGGTTAGTGGCTTATTCAATACATATTTTTTTCAGCTATGAATTTATATAAGGCTTTTTGGTGGGAAACGAGAGAGGGGTGTTGATAGGCGATACATACTTGACTCTGACAGACTTCAGCATCTATTTTAAGAGGAAAAAACCTGAAAAAAATAATGGCAAACCATTCAAGGCCAGATGTAAATAAACACTTTCATTTTACAGATGGGCATTTTGTGGATGTAAAGAGAAAGAGATCTGTAAGGACTAAAGATCTGAAAAGGTGGGCCACGAGCTGATGTTTCTTCTCTAATGTTATTGCCAGGTCAGGCTTGGAACAAAATTGTCAGTTTCTAGCCTTTTTTCTAAAAATGTGACTGCTTCATCAACCTACAGGAATGGTCTATAGGTCTCAAATTACAAAACATGTACACAGTCGATGCTTATTATTTGAAGACTCTATATCTGTGAGTTTGCCTCCTTACTAAAATTTATTTGTGACAGCAAAATCAATACATGGCTTTCATGGTCATTCCAGACATGGGCAGAGCCCCCAAAACTTGGGCCCACCAAGCCTGCATACCTTTCCAGCTGAGGTCAAACAAGGCTAAGCTCTACCTTGCTTCAGCTCTCAGACTCTGAACAAGTGCTTTTTCACAGACTACAAATATCCCATTTTTGTGCTTTTGGTGTGTGTGGGGAGGTGATTTTGCTATTTAAAATGGCCCCCATGAGGTGTTGCTTAGTTAAATAAGCTTAATAAACTTCACTCAGGTATCAGTTATAGTCATGATGGCCCTGAGCTCAAAATTAATGAGTCGACAAGACATAACTAAGGTATCTTTAACAGAAACACACATAAAGCAAGTTTATATATTGATCCTTTGCCAAAAATGTCGAGTGCAGAGGGTCACAGGATCCAAACTCCGTATTTCCACCAGGAGCTCTGGTTCAGTATTGTGCATCCACCCTCCCTCCCGTCTCCCTGGGGATTGGCCCTGGGACAGGGGGCTCCAGGACCCACTTCAGCTGGGTCAGGCATTTATTTGCAGGGCCCGAGCACGCGCCCTGAGCCAGGAGTGGGCGCCCTCGGCGCGATGCGCAGAGCGGTCGGCAGGTGGCGCCCAGCAGTGGGCTCCTTCTCCGCGTGGTCGGGGCCAGGTGGACCCACTGGACCCGGCGGAGCTAACCCAAGCGGCAGTGCGGGGCGGTCCCCGGGCCCCCACCCCTTCCACGCAGCGCTCGCTACAGGCGCGCAAGGGGAGGGCGCGGGCGGCGGGGCCAGCTGCGTCCCAGGCTCGGACACCGCTGCCTGCCTCTCTGGAAGCACCGGCAGCCTCGCCGCGCGCAGTCGGAGGTCGGCCACCATGGAGGCGCAGGCACAAGGTGAGTGGTCGCCCGTCGCCCTGAGGGTCGGGTCCTGGAGCGCAGAAAGGCGCTTTCAAGGTACCGGGTAACTTTGCTCTCGTACAGAGCGGATGGGTGCCATCTGCACAGGTCGGCGACTCCGCTCCTATCGGCACCTGCGGGATAATCCCTGCTCCCCAAACTCTGGATTTGCTGTGAGCCTGGGGCCGGTGAAGGAGATGCTAAATGGAGAGGTCCCTCTGCTGAAAATGCGTTCACAGAGTGCTCGATTTCTTTTCCCAGCCAGGCGCCCCCCGCTCCGCCTACCTCACAGGTGCCCGAAGGACCTGTTGTTCAGGGTCTGGAATCCGCAAGGCGATCCCCTAGCCCTCGGGGGAGCAGGAGGGAGAGCGCCTCCTCTCGCCTGGAGTCGTGGGCTCGCGTCCCGTCCCAACTTCGGGCGGAGCGGCGCGCGCCAGGGTGGTGGCTCCGTGGAGACCCGGGTCTCCCGGCTGCGTTGGGAGCGCTGCGCGGGGACTTGCCTTTTGAGACAGGAGAGCATTACCTGCCCGCTGATCTCGATCGTAGATGCGCCTGTCCGGGCTTCCCAGGTCCGGGAGCGACCTCTGCCTCCCTGGGCGCGCGGGGTCCCTGGCCGCGGTCTGGCGGCCGCGTTCCCCGCCACCTGCGTAGCCCGCCGAGAGGAGCCGGGGGCGGCGCCGCCTGGGGCAGCCGGGTGTCTTGGGGTCACACTCGGACCAGGGGTAGGGAACCCGTTTGGAACTGTGCGAGAAAGGCAGTTCATGGAGAAAGGAGCAAAGACCAGAGGTGGGCGGACGTGGAGCTCCAGGCGGGCAGGAAGGACACTGACTGCGGAGTCTAATTGGGAACAACGCCAAGAAGGGGTGGGATCCAGAGTTCAGCTCTCTTCAGCTTTGAAAACAATCACCGCTACCTTTCTGTCCCACTGCGGGAGAGTCTGTGCTGGCTTTTCAAATAAATAAAAGCTCGTTAAAAAAGGGGAGAGGGGGTGGAGAGAAGGAGAGAGGTTCAGGACCCTCTGCGCTCGCCCTTGCAAGGGCGGAAGCGTCCTGAAAGAGAGCCACTTGGTGGGTGCAGCGTCCTGGTGCTACCCAGCAGGTCTGCTGCCAGGATTACAATTGTCTGAACAGTACGAACCAGCCTGGTTTGTTCCATCAGCCAAGAGCCTGCCCATAAAGCGGCTGCTTCCAGTATTTTCCCCCCATTATCTAAATTGGATAGGAGAATTCAGCCAAGGGTAGGAGTTGTTTGTCAAATTCAAAAGCTGGGGTTGGGCTGGAGGCCTTCGTTCTGAACCGAAGCAGATGGGAACAACCCTGGAGTTTTTCAGTCTGCCTTACATGTTAGAATTGTTAGCAGAGTCTTAGGGGCGCCTGGGTGGCTTAGTCGGTTAAGTGTCCGACTTTCGCTTCGGTCATGATCTCGCGGTTCGTGGGTTCGAGCCCCGCGTCCGGCTCTGTGCTGACTGCCAGCTCAGAGCCTGGAGCCTGTTTCAGTCTGTGACTCCCTCTCTCTCTGACCCTCCCCTGCTCACGCTGTCTCTCTCTCTCTCCTAGAAATAAATAAAACATTAAAAAAAAAAAAAAAGAAAAAGAATTGTTAGCAGAGTCTTAAATTCTGGCCTCTCCCAAATCAGTTAAATTGGAATCTCTGGGACCTGAGCATGAGTATATTTGAAAGCTTCCCAGGTAATTCTATTATTCATCGAGATTTGGAGAAAAACTACAGCATGTGGGAAACATTCATCTGAATTCTGAAGATGGCTAACCTGGTGTCATTGGTTTGCTTTACCTGTGAGAGGTACTAAAATATTCCAGTGCTTTCCCTTTGCGAAGTACCGTGTTAGGGGAGCAAACACAGACTTGATTTTTGCTTCATGAAATTTGTAGTAGAGGAAATAACTGTCAGATAGTTATTTGTTAAATAAAATGTAAAATTGCCTCCATGTTGATATTTAAAAGAGGGCCCCAGAGCACCAACTGAGATCCTGAAAGTCTTTAGTCCTAGTAGGTGATCATCAAAATAGTGGAGATCGTTTTACCGTGTCCCTGTTGCTGTTCTTTGTGCTTTACAGTTGTTGACTCACTTCTTCACCACAGTTCCATGAGGTAGTTCCCATTCCCATTCTCTAGAGAGGAATCCAGTAAATTCCTTGTAACATCAAGCAGGCAGTAACAGTGCACTGCATGCAGTGAGTGCCCCATTCCCACTCAAAGCCTGCTACTTGTAGAGGAAAAATAAAACTGAAGTCCCCATTTCTCTCTCTCCACTACCCACTTTGCCACTCATTCCTTCCCCTCAGGAGTGGGTAGGGAGTCCAAGTTAAAGGGCAGGTGAAGTTGCCCTGGAGAGATTTGGAGTAAGGTGATCATCAGCTAGAAGAGCATTTTAAGCTAGTGAACAGATTTAAGAAATGCTCAGGAAGAAAAAAATTCAAATAACTTGGGGCGCGTATGTAGAATGGTGGTATCAAGGATGACACTAACTTTATACTTTTACAACCAGGTGGATGATATTTGCCTCTTAAATCCTCATTTCCCCAGTAATTCATTCTCAGGTCAGTTAAGCAGCAGACATATTAAGTTCTTTAAGAATATTTTTCACAAAATGTTTACAGTTTATATTAATGGGGAAATCTTTCCACTTGACACATGTTTCTGACCAAATGAATTGCCTCTCAGATTCTAAGAGACGCCTATGGCTTCCTAAGTGCAAGTTTCTGTCACCAGCACAGTTTATTTTAGAATTATCTAGAGGGAGGATGGCTTCTCTTTTTGCCTCTTGATCTAGAAACAAGCGAACTTGAGTGAGATTAAGTAGACAGTGCCGGTGAGATCTTCCCTGTGCTTTCCAGGAGACCACCAGGTGCTATAAACATTTGTACACATAGCTCAATAAATGCAGTGGCAGGTTCTAGAAACTTTTCCATAAGTGAAATTCTGCAAATACATTCTTTGACTTTATAAGACAATAGATTACTTCCAGCAAAACAAGAAGCCATTCTGAGAAATTGATAGCACCAAAAACACAGAGGTGGGATTATGCACAGAGGGATTCAAGGAGAAGAAGCTGGAGAACAGTGTGGAATGGCAAGCCCACAGGAGGCCAACATTCCCAGTTGGTTTCCTGGTACTAGAAAATTTTTCATTAAGAAATTTGATATATTAGAGAGAGGCTTTGGTTAGGAATGTAGCATTTTCGTGAAACATATGGCAGTCCTTTGAAATGAAAATTCATGCCATATTAAACTACCATTCAATATTTCATTACTCTAGGAAATAAATTTGTTTTTGTCTTTCCTAGTGTCTATAATGTTGAAAGGAAAATTTTCTGTCCACTTAACATTTGTGTATATTTAGATTAATGACTGTATTAGTTTCCAAGGACTGCTGTAGCAAATTCTACAAATTTAGTGGCTTAAAACAATAGAAATTTATCATCCCTGTTCTGAAGGCTGGAAGTCCAAAATCACTCTCACTGGACCACAATTAAAATGTCAACAGGGCTTTACTCTGGAGCCTCTAAGAATTGATTCTTTGCCACTTCCAGCTTCTGGTGGCTGCAGGCAGTCACTGCAATCTCTGCCTTGGGAGTCACATTGCTTTCTCTCCTGTCATCAGATCTCCCTCTGTCTTTTATAAGAGTGCTTGTGATTTCATTTAGAGCTCACCTGTATAATCCAGGATACCCTCCACATCCCAAGATCTTTAAGTAATCACATCTGCAAAGACCCCTTTCCCATATGAAGTTACAGGTTCCAAGGATCAGGACCTGATATTTTGGGAGGGTCATTAGTCGGCCTACTACAATAGCTTTTCTTTCTTTTTTTTTTTAATAATCAGACAGTCTACTCAGTAGGATTCTCAGAAATCTGTGAATGACATACAGTTATAAATGTCAGATTAATTTTACCTGTTTGCAAATTCCATTAAAGCAAAAATGTCATGTATAACTTACATTATCATTATACTTGGCTCACAGGACATTGACTTATACTCCTCTATGTTCCAGGAAGAACTTATGGCAGTTTATGGATGTATAAAAAACATAGCAAGATTATGTAAATTAGAAAGAGGTGAAGGAAAATAAACAAGGATTAGAATGGAAAATGAAGCAGGGAATGAAGCTGTAGAAAAAGGAATACAATTATATCCTTTTTCTCAACACTGCATGGAAAACGAAGTCTTGCTTTGTAAACAAAGTATGTTATTTTGTTAGAAAACAATAAAATAATCCCTTACTTCCATGCCAAATAGCAACAGGTTAAGTCTTTTATATTGTAGGGATCAGGTTACTTAAGGAATAATTTTCTTTTGTATATTTCAGGAAATATAACCCTCAAATATGGGAGGTAGGTGTTATACATTTTGATGTATGATTTTTTAAAATATTATTAAGAGTGTTCTTACTACCTTCAAAGCTACCACCTATAGTTTTATTTTCCCTCTAAATAAAAGTTTTTTAGGAAACTTACAAAATAGGAAGAATAGTATTTGTTATTAAAGTCAGTCATTTGCAGCAAATCTTATACTTATTTTAATTAAAGTTCTTATAAAATCTGATCATACAAATGATAGATATTATGGTATTAGATGCTATCTTGGATTGTCTGCCCTACTATACCTTGTTTTCTTAATGTTTTGGGTAGGCAGAATCTGAGAAGTTGCTTCAAAAAGCTTGAAAGCAAGAAGGTCCATTTCTCTGGTCTGTGACAAGATTTGGTACTTAGCGAGATACAGTAAATAATGAATAAATGCTTTGGAAAATATTGATTTATTAAATAAATATTTCAGCAAGTATTTATTGATTGGTAATAGCAAATACTTGACCAGCACTCACTACTGAGAGACAATAGGGGATAGTGGTTGAGATTCCTTGATTTAAGAATCAAAGTGCCTGAATTTTAATTCGACCATTGTCACTTAGTCATTAATAAGACCCTGAACAAATAATTTGGTCTCTTTGAGCCTTGATGTTCCCATACATAAAGTGAGAAAAATAATAGTGCCTATATTATAGGATTGTATTGAGGATTTAAGGAGTTAGTACTTACAAAATACTTAAAAAGTTCCTGGCACATGATAAATACTATATAAATGTTTGCTGTTGCCTTTATTAGCAAGCATATTCCAAGTACTTTGCATGCATTATCTTCTTGAATTCTTATAATACCACTATGGGATAGACACCATTACTTTTAACTCAGAGACAGGGAAACTAAAGATCAGAAAAATTAGGTGTGGAAGGAGGAACTTGACTCCAGGTCTGCCTAACTCCAGATGAGCTTCCCCACTATACTACACTGTCTCGACAGTATGTGCTGGTCAGCATATGCCAGCGGAAGACAAAGATGAGTTCAACATGAGTCATCTTTCCAGGGAGGGTTGCAAAGAAGAGTCATCCCCATGGGTAATGCACTCAGAACTGATGAAATTACATACTTCCACCCCAGTGGGATTTTTTGAATACTACAATGCCCATTAGAACTAATTCGCAGTGAGGATGACAGTAACACTAATATTTTAGTGTGTTTTTAATGCCAGTTGCCATGTTATACACTAAAAACATTATGTTTTTTAATAAATAAAGCAAAATCACAATGAAGGTGATGTTATTTTCATTTTACAAATGAGGACACTGAGTGACAGAATAGTTAACTTTTTCTCCAACTCCCACAGCCTGGATGTGATGGAGCCCAGATTTGAAATCTGAAAGTTTGACTTTTTACATTGGGATTTTTAATTACAGTTCTGTAACATCTCCTTAAATTGATATGCATACACAGTCACTGTGCAGAGTTGCACATAATAGATTTTGCTTGGTATTCATTCAGTCAAGGCATTTTAGAAGAGCAGGGATCTCACTGTCCATCCCACATATAGGCAGGGTCTAGGTCCGAAAGAGTATGACCAGAATTCCTGAGGTCTGCAAGAATAAGCCCCACAATATGACAGGCTGGGGTGAGGGAAGAGGGTGGTGTGCTCATGTATCAATAGCTTGCCATTTAGTTCTGTTTTCAAGATGAAGAATTCTGTAAGTTACGAGACATGTGATTCTTAGAACCAGTATATAATTTTATTACTAGCCACAAGGAAAAGCCAGCTCAAATGTAGAATTGTTCAAATATGTAATTCCATTTGCTGTTCATTCGTATCAGTGATCTCAGGACTTTAGAATAAATAAAAGATATTAGGATCTGTATGACCCTTTCCAGAAAGTAAGATCTGTACTCTCTGGATGCTGGCTGAGAAGACTAATCTCAATGAGTGCCCCAGAAGGAAAGATTTTCATAGTCTCATGAGTATTACAATTACTTGTTAACATGAATACCTTTTATTTATTTAGCTATCTCCCAAGCATATTAGCATAATACCTACTTTAAAAAGGTACCTTGTGGAAAAAATGGATAGTGAGAGGATTTGTCCTTAAGCTCCAGTAGCAATTTCTGTTAAATTTTTGTGGTCTAAAATGGCAAAAAAAAAAAAAAAAAAAAAAAAAAAAGAGGGCATCCGTCCACCTCTGCCGTCGCCCTGGCCTGCCTTCTATGTGTGCAGACGTTCGCTACTACTGTAGGTCTGGATTGTACTCAAAACTTTGAAGCTGCCTCTTAAATTTCCTGAGGTAGGATAGAGTAAACAATATACAAAGGAGGATCACAAACTGTGAATTTTCAAGCCTGTCATTTTGCCTTTCATTGGATATTTAAGAAAAGCAGTGTAACTTATTGAAAATATATGTATTAAAATGAAAAATCATCCTTAATGCACCAGAGAAGACAGCAGAACATTTTAAATGAATTTGAGTTGGCAAAAAGAAAGCTTTGGGGTCCTCAAGGAAAGATAAATTTTAAATAGTTTCTCACGGTGTGAGTCCTTTATAAGGGTTACATGTTGATACAGAGGAAGCGAAATTCCCAAAATACAGTCACAAATCTTCAAGAATACCCCTTTGTCACCAACATATTGCTTCCTTCTCAAAAGACAGAAATCTGGCACTTTGCTGTTTGTGCGACAGCAAAATAACATACCATGCACTGAAAATATATATGTATGTTATACCTCATTTCCAAACTTCCCTATGATTGTTTGTGCCTTACACATCACATCTTCCCTGATGTGTATGTAAAATGTAAAATCCTCCAACCCCTTGGAAATTGCAAAATGCATTTTTCTTATAATTAGACATTTCTTTCATCAATCACTAGCAAGCACCTTGTAAAGGATCCTAGAAGCTGAGTGGATTCATTCAAAAGAAAAAGACAGCTTGGTTTGTAGGAAGGGATCGCTTCAGATCTCTTGATTTCCGAGTCTCTAGTGTCAGGTATTTGTTTTTTCTCTGTTTTCTCCCCTTTGTACATGAATGAGCTAAGAGTAGCAAATAATGAAGCTGAAAAGAAAATTGTCTCTGTTTTCCAACATTTCATCTTCCAAGATGGATTCGTTTCTTTGTGAAGACACCAAGGAAAGATGGCTTCCCTTGCTTATGAGACTTAGGGCAGGTGAGGAAGAAAGTGCAGGCTTTGGCCCTTGGCATTCCACTTAAGAAATATTTTTTTATGTTTATCTATTTTTGAGAGAGAGACAGAACACAAGTAGGGAAGAGGCAGAGAGAGAGAGGGAGACACAGTATCTGAAGCAGGTTCCAGGTTCCAAGCTGTCAGCACAGAGCCCGACACGGGGCTCGAACCCACAAACCATGAGATCATGATCTGAGCCAAAGTCAGATGCTTAATCTACCAAGCCACCCAGGCGCCCCTCCACTTTTGATACCCCAGGACCGACTTGGACATTTCAAGGTAGCCATGCTTCCTGCAAAGTTTATTTCAAAAGATCGGAAGACTTTTGCCAAGTACTCGTTGATTTCTCGTATTTTCCCCAGTCAAGGAAGCACATTTTTGGCAAGGAAAATATCTATTTATTGTGGGCCTACTGTGTACCAGGCAGGGTTCCAGCCATTTATGACATGCCCCATCAGCTTCCCAGAACCCGCTCTCAATCACACCATACCGTCGTGAAAGAAGGAAACATATTCTGAGGATTAGGACTTGCATTTTTTCCACTGTGACGGTTTAGAGAATATGTGGAAATAAGAACACACATTCAGAAATTTTTCAAAATGTGATCTCGCTATTTTGAAAAATGTGAGTGCAGAAGATGTGAGGGGAGTTCCACCAGCCAGAAGGTAGGTGGTTACTTCCTGGCAGTACTATACACATGCACTTGACAGACTCTCTTGCACCCTGGAGAGAGCTGGGCCCCTTTTGCCAGAAAATGCATTGGGTTCCACAAGAGAGGAAGGCCTTGTACTTACAAATAAAGAATCTAATGCATTTGAAAAGCAACTATTGCATAGGAAAAAGAAAAAAAAGGAAGTGGATTGGGTAACAGTAAACAGATGCAAAACAGACATCTGAAGAGAAAGTCACATATACATTTGAAAAGTATTGGAGGGGCACCTGGATGGCTCAGTGGGTTAAGCTCAGTTCATGATCTCAAGGCTGGTGGGTTCAAGCCCTGCATTGGGCTCTGTGCTGACAGCTCAGAGCCTGGATCCTGCTTCAGATTCTGTGTCTCCCTCTCTCTCTGCCTGTCCCCTCCACCCCCATCTCTCTCTCAAAAATAAATAAACACTAAAAAGAAAGTATTGGAATCACAGTGTTCCCCACCACTCCCCTACTTAAGTTCTTTGAGTTATTGATGCAGGGTCTTTGAGCAGAACCATAAGAAAGAGTTCTTGAGTTCTGTGAATTTTATGGTGCAAAAAGGTGCTTTTATTATAGCACAGGGAAAGGATGTGGGCAGAAAGAGCTGCACTGTGATTATGAGGAGTGACTGATTATAGACTTTAAAGTTTGGTGGGGGCTAGAGAGGGATTTCTTTATGTTAAAGAAGAGTTATAAGACCCTGGAGGTCTGGCTTTTGTCAAGATAAGGTTGTTTTTAGTCCCTAGCAAAACATCGACCTTAAAGCTGCCATGAATTCCTTGACAAATGTCACCCTCTGCATGTCTCAGGTATTTATCTTGGCCTGCAAGTTTTAAGGAAATTTAAATTTGGCCACATTTCTGTTGTCTTTGTTCTCCTCCTCAATTCTGTTATGGGGTTGCTGCCTTCCTTCATTAAGAGTTCTGAGCGGGGGTGCCTGGGTGCTCAGTTAGTTGGGCAGCCGACTTTGGCTCAGGTCATGATCTTGCAGTTCGTGGGTTCAAGCCCTGTGTGGGGCTCTGTGCTGACAGCTCAGAGCCTGGAGTCTGTTTCAGATTCTGTCTCCCTCTCTCTCTAGCCCTCTCCTGCTCATACTGTCTTTCTCTCTCTCTCTCAGAAATAAATAAAACATTAAAAAATTTTTTAAAAAGAGTTCTGAGCAAATAGTGATATCCAGCACTACCATTTTATATCCTACTGTCCAAAATCTTACAATTAGGTACAGATATAACATTTTTTTCCTTTCTTTTTCTATTTTTTGGGGGATAGGGGTAGAGGGTGCAGGTAATACAGAAGGCAGAGACAGAGGGAGAGAGAGGGAGAGAATTCATTGAGGGGGAGGGAGGGAGGGAGAGAGAGAGAGAGAAGCGGGGATCACCTGATGGTGGGTGGAGCTCCAGCTCACCCAATGTGGGACTTGAACTCATGAACCCTGAGATTATGACCTGAGCCCCAAGCCAAAGTCAGATGCCAGGTGCCCACAGGTATAGATAAAACATTTGATGGCCTTTACTAGTGAAGGGTATTATAAAACAAAATTCAGCTGAGTAAATTCAAAGATCTATTTGACTGTTTTCGACAATTCATGAATGAGGTTTAGTGGTGATGGTGGGTAGGAGCTGACGGCCAAGAAAGAATTCTTAAGGATGTCTTTGATGCAAAAAGGCGATTTTATTAAAGCATGGGGACAGGACCCATGGGCAGAAAGAGCTGCACTGGGGTTGTGAAGAATGACTGGTTATATACCTTGGATTTGGGGGAGGTAAATTTAAAAGGGAAGTTTCCAAAGAGATTTTCATATGCTAAAATCTCACAGATTCCTTGAGGCCTAGCTATTGTCAAGCAAAGGTAGTTTTTCTCACCAGCAAAGCATTAACGTTAAGAACGGTGGGGGATTCCTGGACATTAGGCTATTGATTAAGATTGCCCTTTTTTGTAATTGTACTAAGATATTTGTAAACTGATAGAGATTCTTGACAGTTTAACTGTCTGTTTTTTGTCCTTTCCTTTGTTCTTAGGCAGCCAACAGTGCCTGAGGAATGTCACGCGTACCCCACCTTTGGGGGGTCCTAGCTTGTGCTTTGCCTTCAGCTCGCCATATGCTCTCTCTCAGACAGCATCCCATCTAGCAAGTAGAGAGGAGGTTGGAGGAGCTGTATTAAATGGAAGGCTTTTATAGACAGAAGGAAATGGAAGGTAAAAAGGAAATTTCTGGAAAAAAGTGGATTGATTCAGGCAAAGTCACCTTCTCCACATATGGGGGAAGGAAGAGGTCCATTACCTTAGGCAGATTACCTCACTGTAATTCCAGACTACCTGGTTAAAGGTTACATTGTGGAAGAGGCTGAAACTACAATTAGGTATTAAGTCTTGATTTTTCATGTGGGACTTAGCAAAAGGGATTTCATTTGGGCATGTTGTCTTTTTTAACAAGGGTAAAAACCCATGTATATTTAGCTTCATCTCACATTTTGTGAACTTACAGTGAAATATGTTTGTTTGCACTGACCCGGAAATTTACAACATATACGGGTACAAAGACTACCTCCCTGTGGAGATTAGACCTCAGGAAAAGAAAGAACTTGGTACCAGTGTTCTGTTTGATTCATGAGGGGCTCAGTGCCTTCTCCTCTCCAATGATGTCCTGTTCCTGACTCTGTGGAGTTGGCCTATGTCCTTCTCGGATTATTTTTTTAATGTTTGTTTATTTATTTTGAGAGAGAGAGAGACAGAGAGACAGAGAGAGAACCCCAAGCAGAATATACACTGTAAGCACAAAGCCCTAGGCAGGGCTCAAAATCACCATCCATGAGATCATGAACTCACCCAAAATCAGAAGTCAGATGCTCAACCGACTTAACTACTGAGGTGCCCCTGTCCTTCTCAGATTTTTTTTTCCTCTTCTACTTATCCCTTTCCCAAGGCTGAGGGAAAATAAACATTTTAGATTCATGTAATGAGACCTGTTATATATGGTGGAGGCATAATGGTCCATCCCATGCTAGCTTTGAATTTGGTTCAAAGCTCCAGTTGATTTCAAGAAAGAGAAAATTAGTTCTCTTAAAAAAAATTAGTGATCAGTTCTCAGTCCACATCTTAATTGACCTACCAACACCCCTTAGCATAATTGCTCACTACTACTCTTGAAGCACTTTTTTCTCTTGGTTTCCAGGGCATTGACCTCTTTTTCTACCCCCTCTTTCTTCACAAGTCTTGTCTCGATCTGCTTTCTATCTACACTCTCTTTCTTGGGGAGCTCCTCAGAACTCATGCTTTTAAATTCCATCCAGACACTAACAACTCCTGAGTTTCAGATTCCCTTCAATTTGAGACTATCCGTTTGATACATAAGCTTGAATATCTAATAAATGTCTTGATTTAACATTACTCCCATTGATCTTCTGATCTCTTTCCTCTAAGATATCCCTAGATCTTCCAGAGTTATCTATCCCTTTGTCAGTTAATGGCAATCCTCTTTCAAATGCAGAAGCCCAGACTCTGAGAGATTTTCCTTTTGGGGGGCTTCCCTTAACATACCCCCAACTCCAGTCAGTCATGCCAGCTCTACTTCCAAAATATACAGTCGAACAACTTCCCACACCTCTGCTGACAGTGCCTTGGCCCAGGCCACCATTAGCTCTTACCTGCTTTATGCAAGGGTTTCCTAGCTGGTCTCCCTGTTTTGGTGCTGGCCTATCTACAGCCTGTTCCCAACATGGTAACCAGAGTAAGCCTCTGAAAACATGTAGTACCATGGGACCTCTCCCTTCAAAACCCTGCAGCAACTCCTCATTTCACCCAGAATAAAGAGCAGAGTCCTTACATTGGCTGGAAGGATGCTATGGGATCTATGTTCCTCTTCCTCTCCTGCTACCCTGTTACCTCCTTGACCGCATGTCTCATTGTCCTTGTTAGTTCCCTTTGCTTCATCTTCGGCACCTTTTAACTGACTAATCCCTCTGCCTGAAAAACTCTTCCTCAGGCACCTTCCTGGCTTGTGTTCTCATCCCCTTGCCAGCCAGTGTTACCCTGAGGCCTGGCAGCTGGACCCTTGTGGTCAAGAGATGATTCTCCATAGACCTCTCAAGTTTCTGCACAACTGGTACTCTGAGCCAAGGCATTAACAGCTAATTTTCTCTGCACTGTCTTTTCAGGGATGTTTTGCCTAGCAGGCAGCCTTGGGAAGTAGAGACTGTTTCCCTCAGGGGCAGATTGATTTACTGTCCAGGATGATAATGACCAAGTCTCCCTCTGGACCAGGTTGCTGGCAGCCACCACATAAAATCGGGGCTTCCTAATCTCAGTGTCACTTTCCTGAAACACACCCCACTGTGTAAACAGACAACACCTGACCCTCATCATGTCCCTCTTTTGGAATTAGGGCTTAAGGAGCTGATGCAATGACGTTACTATGACTACTGCTATGCTATTGCTGTGAGTAATTGTCTTTTTTTTCTATAATCCAAGCATCTTGTGTCTTCTGCCAACATCTGTGAAACTGGCAGGCTAATTTGCCTGCTTGCCAGTAGGGTAAACTACTGAACCCTTCCCAATTCTTGAACCCTGTCCTGAGCCATTGATTTTAGAGGGCCCCATTTTTGCCTTCATCTGTCTGAGCCTTGTTGGGAATGGCTACAGGCCCACCTAGGACCTGTGCCTCCTCTTCTAGACCATGCTCTGGATACCTGGAACTCCAGAATTCTCTGCCCCAAAAGCTCTCATGTGTCACCAGGCTTGCACGTGCCTTCCAAAGGCAGACCATGCTGCCAGCATGTATGCTCCTCATCCCGAGGGAGAGCTGACTGTTTTGGGAGGAAGCAAGGGGAGTACCTTGCATATGCAGGCGAGGCTACAGGTTGTTGAAGTGTGATCCTTTGACCAGCACCAGCAGTTTTACCTGGGAGTTTGTTAGAAATGCAAATTCTACTAAATCAGAGACTTGGAGGGTAGGGCATCTGTGGTTTCTCATACCCTCCATTTGATTCAGTTGCACACTCCTTTTTAAGAGTGCTGTTGTTAACTCACTGGAAGAGGTTGTCCACATGCATGTGCATAGAGCCCCTATTGGTGCTTGTGATGGACAGACCCTCGTATGACCCTGGGGATTTCTGACTTCTGGTATTCACACCCTCATATGAGCCCTCCCTCTAGATTTTAGACTGGATCTGTGACTTCCTACTTTATTTTATTTTTATTTTTTGAAATAGTTTATTGTCAAGCTGGTTTCCATATAACATCCAGTGCTCATCCCCATAAGGGCCCTCCTCCATGCCCATCACCCCCCTCCTCCTCTCCCCCACCCCATCAGCCCTCAGTTTGTTCTCAGCATTCAAGAGTCTCTCATGGTTTGCCTCCCTCCCTCTCTCCCACTATTTTTCCCCTTCTCCTCCCCCACGGTCCTCCATTAAGTTCCTCCTAATCCTCCTATACGTGCAAACACATGGTATCTGTCCTTCTCTGCCTGATTTCGCTCAGCATGACACCCTCAAGGTCCATCCATGTTGCTACACATGACCAGATTTCATTCTTTCTCATTGCCATGTAGTATTCCATCGTATAGATAAACCACATCTTCTTGATCCATTCGTCAGCTGATGGACACTTAGGCTCTTTCCATGTTTTGGCTATTGTTGAGAGTGCTCTATGAACATTGGGGTACCTGTGCCCCTATGCATCAGCACTCCTGTATCCCTTGGGTAAATTCTTAGCAGTGCTATTGGTGGGTCATAGGGGAGTTCTATTGTTAATTTTGTGAGGAACCTCCCACACTGTTTTCCAGAGGGGCTGCACCAGTTTACAGTCCCACCAACAGTGTAGGAGGGTGCCCGTTTCTCCATATCCTCGCCAGCCTCTATACCTACTTTTTTTAAAATTAAATTTATTTATTTTGGGAGAGAGAGAGAGAGAGAGAGCATGAGTATGCTCACTAGCTGGGAAGGAGCGGAGAGAGAGAGACAGAGAGAATCCCAAGCAGGTTCCCGTGCAGTCAGCACAGAGCCCAATACAGGGCTTGAACCCACAAACTCTGAGATTATGACCTGAGCCAAAATCGAGAGCTGGACGCTTGACCAGCTGAGCCACTCAGGTGCCCTGTTGTGCTTCTTTTTTTGTTTTTTTTTTGTTTTTTTTAATTTTTTTTTTGTTTGTTTTTTATTTATTTCTAGGAGAGAGAGAGAGAGACAGCGTGAGCAGGGGAGGGTCAGAGAGAGAGGGAGTCACAGACTGAAACAGGCTCCAGGCTCTGAGCTGGTAGTCAGCACAGAGCCTGACGCGGGGCTCGAACCCACGAACTGCGAGATCATGACCTAAGCGAAAGTCGGACGCTTAACCGACTAAGCCACCCAGGCGCCCCTGCCCTGTTGTGCTTCTAACCAATAGAATATGACAGACATAATGGGAGGTTACTCCCTTGATTATGTTATTCTAATAAGACTGTCTTAGCAGACTGGAGGCAAGGCTGTTCTTGCAGGTTGATGAAATAAGCAGCCATGTGTTAAGCTGCTGTTCCTTGAACCATGTTTGCTCCCATTTCAATGTGGAAAGTTTTCAGTCAAGTTAGGCATTTTTATTTCCAAATGTAATTCCTAAAATTTTACTCTGGATGCTGGTACTTCGCATTTGGTCAGTGACTAATATACTTATATAAGCTATTTCTCCAGGCTGAAGAGAGGATTGTGGTCATGTGGGGGGAAGTCAGGAGGAATAAACTAGATGAAAGGAAATGAAAGTTCTGTCATATAAAGGGACTCTAGCCTGGTGGTAGGGAGCTTGGATGTAGTCAGAAAGTTCAGTCACTAAGAAGTTGGGTCACTTCTCGGCTATGTGAACTTCACCTTACTCACGTCTCAGTGAGCTAGCTCATCTACAAAGCAGTGAAAGTGGTGGCCGCCCAGTGGGTTTTGTGACCATGTGAGACATGCGTGTGACGTGTTTATGACTGCATTTGGGTACTGTTATGACAAGGTGAGATTCATTTATTAATTTCTCCTGAAATCTGCATCGAGCCCCCTGCGTGTTGGCTGAGGTGGTAGGGAAACAGGTGAGTGAACCAGTCCTTCCTCTGTGAGCTTACTGCCCTTGTTATGGTAGAGCAGCTAGGTGTCAGGCTACTAGTTTTCTTTTATGTTTATTTTTTTATTTTTGAGAGAGGGAGAATGTGTGCACAAGCACACATGTGTGCGAGCTGGGGAGGGGCAGAGAGAGATGGGGAGAGAGAATCCCAAGCAGGCTCTGTGCTGACAGCAGAGAGCCAGTTGCCGAATTTACTAGCCCTGAGCTGAAGTCAGATGTTTAACCGACTGAGCCACCCAGGCACTCCCAAGCTACTATCTTTAATGCATTCTTTTATCAGAAAATTCTTTGGATTTTGTACACCACCTACTACAGAGTTAAAAATAGCTTGCTAGAGCTAAGGAAAGATGAGGAGGTTGAAGATAAAAATAAATATATAAGTTAATATAATTTGGATGCCTAGCACACATGCAAAGTTGTTTTCTGAAACATAAATTTTACCTACTAGAGAGGATTGAATGAAGATAAATGCTTTAAATGATTGCTCTTTTGGTCCATCTGTATTTACGTGGATGAAAGCTTGAAGATGTGAATAACAGGCATACGAAGCAACGTTCATTGTTGGACACATTCTGAGGATGCACAGGTTACATTTTTTGTTTACGTTCCCATTGCTTCTCTCATCATAATTTAATAAACCACTGGGGGACATGCCGCAGAACTTATCTTTTCAGTTAGATCTTATTTCTGGTCTCTTGGAGCTTGGAGGTTGATTATTATGGTGCAGCCATGCCGAAGGAATGCAAAGCCAAGGGAGAGAGGTGTGTGTTCTGGATGGCAGGACTTTGAAATTCCTGGTGTCTGTTGCTTAGCAGCATGTTTGAGATTTCTTCGTATTCTGAAAAGCTTCTAATGACAACCGCAGATATCTGCTTTTGCCATTTTAAATGTCAAAAAAGGGGCGCCTGGGTGGCTCAGCTGAAGCAACTGACTTCGGCTCAGGTCATGATCTCTGGCTCGTGAGTTTGAACCCCATGTCGGGCTCTGTGCTGACAGCTCAGAGCCTGGACTCTGCTTCGGATTCTGTGTCTCCCTCTCTCTCTGCCTCTCTCCTACTCATGCTCTCTCTGTCTCTCTCTCTGTCCTTCAAAAATAAATAAACATTAAAAAAATTTAAATGTTAAAAAAACTAGGCACAAATGAAAACTTTTAATGTATGAGGATACACGCACACATGCACATTACACTTATAAATGTGACCATCATTAACTGTCCCCTTTATTCTCCCTTATTTTTCTTCATTTTTATATTTTATATTACACATAATTCTTTGTTTTCCCTTGAGGTCAGGGACTTTGTTGTCTTTATGACCATATTACCACTGTCTAGAAAATGACTGGTTAGCACTACATACGTACTTATGGGGAGATGATGAATGAGTATTATTGAGTAAATACCATCACATGTGACCCTCAAAGGGTGTAATGGGGTGTGTGTGTGAACATTTCACCTTTTATAAGAAATCAATGTTTTTTTAAAGTTGTATTATAACTTCTCATAAAAGCCCCCAAATTAAAGAGGTACTATAGTGCTAGTAAGAGCTCTCAGTACTCCCCCACTGTCATTCAGTATCGTTCCTGATGTTGAAATCTTGGAGATGATATTAAACTTAGGGGTTGGGCTATGTCAACATAAATATAGAGGCTGGGTTAGAACTAAGTTGTTCTTAAAAGTGGAGTGAGGGGTTCCGGAGAGGGTTGGGGGAACAATGGGAAGTGGGGAGGAAAGGGCCCAGGGAAACTGAGTCCCGGAAGGGCAAAAAAAGAAAGTGTGAGAAAGAATGAGATGCCTAGGAGCCGAGGGGGGAAGAACTTAGGACAAGAGACGTTTCTAATGATATTTTCCCAGGAAAAGCTCTAAATCACCTCCAAGTTTCCCCTGTGATATCTTTAGTAAATTCTGTATTGCTTATTCAAATTTTCTATGGGAATAGAGTTTTGTTTTGAGACAGCTCAAAAGAAATGAGGTCACCGGATACCCGATGTATATTTTACAAAGAAATGGGAATTCTGTTTTTCCCAGCCTCCCTTGAACAAATATGGAGCAAATACAGAGACTCTGTGTGGGATGTGCAGATGAAAGGCATGCAAGGGGTGCCTATGTTTTCCTGGCTGTCCTGGTGTGCAGGTCCGACAGGGTGGAGGAGGGACGAGGAGAGCTTTAGCCCAATCCCGTGGGGAATGCTTGCCTGAGCAGCTGATTTGCAGTACAGTTGAAATATTAGGTCAGCAACACCTGTTCAAATTATTTTAACTGGGCAGTTGCAAGTCTCCTTTACAAAAATTGAAGCAACAATAATTTAGTGGCATTTTCTCCTATAATGTACATGTGGCCTGCTCAGCTTAGCTAATTTACAAAAATTTATGAGAAGATATGTCTGTATTCTTGTGTTGCTCCAAAGCATTATTCTGGAGGCTGTAAGTAGTTATTGAATGAAACTTGGAAACGCTTATTTCCTTCCCCCAAGACCTCGCTGATAGCCTGCTAGGGTTTGAAATATTGATGACTATGAATCCATTCATCTCCAAATTTCATCGACCTTTCAGTAGAGAATATTTTTAGCTTTGTTGAGAATTTAGGGCAGAGGAAATCTACAGAAATACCAGGTTATGTGGGTATTCTGTCAGTTTCACAGAACTCAAGATGGATTCTGTTAGATGAATATTTGAGTCATCATGAGCCTTACACTAATAAAGTGGGGCAGCTCATTTTTAAGTAAGGTGCCAAGAAATTACTGGGTAATTTAAAAACATATCCTTCTTGTAAAATCAAATCTGAATACAAATGGACATAATTTTGATAACAAATACATTTGTTTAGGTCCTATGTAAACACTATCAGTGTGCTATTGAACTATTTCTGACATGGTAATGGTTGCTACAAATACATTAGCTTTTTGAGCCATGAGATACCTTCATCGGTGCATCGGTGGAGTACTCTTTTGACCAGACTTGATGGCTAGCTCACCATTAGACATTTTCCACTGACTTCCCTCTCTCTACTTTCCCATGGGAGAGTGCTCGCTCACCTGGTTTTGTCCTCCTCCAGTGCTCTTTCCCTCCTTTTGAATTGTCAGATCCCTCTCCGCTGATGAACTCCTGATTTTCCTGTGCGAGGAGTCCCCTTCTTCCCCACCTCCACAGCATCTTGAATAAGACACAGTCTTGTGGTCCTTAAGGAGCAATGGCATAATTGAGGGTTCCAGGGACATTCATACGATCTCATTTTGTAGATGAAAGCACTCTGAGAGATTAGGGGGTTGACCTAGGCTAGTTTCTTATATGTGGGGGAACCGGAACAAGAATGTGGGTTTTCTGTGATTCCCTCTGTGCCCCATGCAGCCTTCCACCTTCTACAGTGCCCTGTGGCGATTCGTTCCTCTGTCCTACAAAAAGACTATTTGGAAGGTTTTTTTTAATTTAAAAGTTAACATTTTCATTCAAGTCAGATTCAGAAAACTTACACTTTTAAGTTCAGCTTGCAAATCTTATTCTATTTGTAAAATTAGCAGATGTTAATAAATACATTTAAAGGAACTTCGAATAGTATAATATTAACTGTTACACAAATTTAGCTATAATACTCAGTTTCATATTTAAGTACTTCAGTTTTCTAATTGGCTAGCCTTCCCAAGTTCTTAAACATTATAAATCTAAAAATCAAGTATATGAATACAGTAAATCTAAAATTCTCTTGGGTCACCTGAGTGGCTCAGTTGGTTGACCATCCGACTCTTGATTTTGGCTCAGGTCATGATCTGACAGTTCATGAGTTTGAGCCCTGTGTCAGGCTCTGCACACTGACCGCATGGAGCCTGCTTGGGATTCTCTCTCTCTCTCTCTCTGGCTCTCCCCTGCTCTCACACACACACCCTCAAAATAAATACTTATAAATAATATAAAAATAAATAAAATTGTCTTAAATATTCCAATATTACTTACAAATTTAGCCCAATTTCCACTTAAAAATCACATTAAATCAGTCACCTAATCAAACATTTAAAATTGTAATTATAAGCTAGGTAGTCTCTTAATAGACCAAATTCTGTTAAGCATAATCTAAAATAACAAATATTCAGATGCCTTTCACAAAAACACTAGTTCCATGGTTTGGGTTTTATTCATTTTTTTTCACCCATTTATTGCTTCTTCCAGTAATCACTTAGAATATCTGTGTAAGGGACGCCTGGGTGGCTCAGTTGGTGAAGCCTGCGACTTCAACTCAGGTCATGATCTCATGGTTTACAAGTTTGAGCCCCAAGTCAGGCTGTGTGCTGACAGCTCAGAGCTTGGAGCCTGCTTCAAATTCTGTCTGCCTCTCTCTCTGCTCCTCCCCTGCTCACACTCTGTCTCTCTCTCTCCCTCTCTCTCAAAAGTAAATAAGCATTTAAAAAATAAATAAAATATCTGTGTGTTGAGCATTGTTCTAGGCTCCAGAAAAACATGAGCAAACAAAATGAAAATTTCTGCCCTCGGGAAGTTCATATTCCTGGGAAGGGGCAAATAATAAATGACACAAATTAATAGAAGATATAGTGTCCTGGAGGTTAGTAAATGCTAAGGAAAACAATATATTGATGAAGGGGAGGCTGTGAAGTGTGGGGGTGAATGGGGCAGTGGTTGTGGGTTGTTCTCTGGGATAGATACTCTGCACAGAGATCCTGGGACTGACTGCGCTTGCTTTCCAACAGAGAGAACTGGCTCTCTGAGTGCCCCTGAGGAGGCCCAAAGGCCAGCGATTTGTGTTGGGGCATTGCCTGAACTCCCGCTGGTGATCCTGGTGAATAATTGCTGAACTTGTAATTGCTGTGTCCAGAACTCCATGCCTCCTGAAGGGAAACCTGCAGCCCCCACATTACTTGATTGGATTTTGTATTTCTTTGGCTCTTACAAAAACAGAAAGGTTACTTTCTACCCATCTGTAGAGACCTTTGATGTTACCCCAAGTTCCTTCATATTCTTCAGACCACTCCATCTTAGCAGACGTGCCTGACTGAATTCCAGGCATCGCTCATGGTTTTGTCCCACAGTTTGGACGCAACTTTCACAATCACCTTCCTGATCAGTTTGAGTTCTCCAGGAGACAGAGCAATTCCAGAGGAAGAACACCCTAGGTCAGCTCACTTTTGTTTGTCGTTAATCATCTTGCGCCGTAGAGCCACCCAAGCAGTTGTTTAAGGCGGTGCAGCGCAGCCCAGAGACACAGGGCTGTCCCTCTGCGCGCAGAGACTGGACTCCTTCAGTGTGAATAGAAATCACAGTAACCCCCACGGGCCTCCAAGCACTTGGTCAACTAACACTATATGAATGCTCATTTTCTTTCATAGTAGTAGCTGAATACTTATTTGAAAAATCATTTAAAGCATTTTACAAGCAGATCATCATTTTCCCCTTTCTATTCTTATCTATTTCCCTTCATATTTCTTTTTCTATTTCATTATTTACAATAATGGGAATTATACTACTGTTTTGTTTTTATTCTGCTGGTAATGTCACTGGTATATATTTAAGGCACAAGTTCTTTTTCACAGGATAGCTTCAAGTTAGCAGCATGATCTTTCATTCCTTTCTTTTCACTCTGTGGCACTAACTTCTTTTTTTTCCTATTTCTTCAATTTACCCGCTCTGAATACCAGTGATCTTTTTGTGGAAAGAAATGCTGAGAAGGCAGCTCTTATTTGAAGTGAGCCTTTTCTGCTCTCATACACAACCCTGTTATTTAAGCATTCTACGAAAAATTTGGGAATGGCTTTAAAAGGGCTGTGTTGCTCTGGGGAGCAGTGTCTTCTGGGCAGTTAAGGGAGGATATTTGGAAGCCATTTCAATGAGGAAAGTCATTTTCTACTCACTGTGAGTCCACCAGTGAACAGAACTCTGATACCATCTTGCCACTGACTTTTTCCTCACCTTGAATCCATAGCTCTGGTTATTGCTGTTCCTCAGTTTATGCTCCATCATGTGGGTCACTTACTTTCAGTCTTTGCACATCATCCAATGGATCAATTTCCTCTGTACAACTCCTACTTTATTTTTATGTAATTATTCATCATATAGGATATTGTAAGCCAATTTGACTCCCTTAGGGAGGGAAGGCGGAAGAAAGGGAAGGAAGGAAAAGAAAGGCAGGCTCATACTGTGACATTTTCAAAGACAGATTTATGTGAAAGTGAGTCTTTTTTTCCAGAATTACCTACTACCTGCTGTGGTTAATTAGATACAGTTAGTGCCAAGCATGGTTTATAACTTTTTTTTAATTGAGCAAAATTTTACTTTAACTTTGAAGTTCCTGAAATTACTGACACATTAGAATTTGCAAATTAAATGTGGAACATAATTTTTCAGTAAATAAACAATATGTATGTGGCCATAACCATTCAGTTGTTTCTTGATCAGAGAACATAAAGAAGGGTGTTCATTACCATATTCTAGATAATTCCACTTAAAATTGAAAACACAAAATGAGACTGTTAACATCTACATAGGGCTCCTGGGTGGTTCAGTCAGTTAAGCGTCTGACTTAGGCTCAGGTCATGATCTCATGCTTTGTGGGTTCGAGTCCCACATTGGGTTCTGTGCTGACAGCTCAGAGCCTGGAGCCTGTGTCTCCCTCTCTCTCTGACCCTCCCCCATTCATGTTCTGTCTTTCTCTGTCTCAAAAATAAGTAAACTATAAAAAAAATTTTTTAATAAATAAAAATTTAAAAAAAATCTACATAAAACACTGTTTCCTGGTCCTCCTAATGATATATTCAGGTATCAAGAATGTTTTGTATTTCCTTACTCAGAGGTTTTTTTTAAATAAAGAAACAGAATCCTACCAGCTCCCTGCTCTGGGAGCTCATAGAATCACAGTCAAATGACCTGCTATTAGCATAGCCCTTTATATTAGCTGAATGCTTTTCAGTACATGTACTGTGTGTATTCATAGTACTTTCCGGTGTTGTGAAGGGGGCTGATGTTGCTTCTGTGCAAATTACAAAGCCAGAACCAGAAAAGGGGGCTTGGAATAGTCTTAGAAGTTGGGTTCAAATCTACAATTAGTTTTTCTCTTTAAGATCTAGAAAGGTGAGGGGCTCCTGGCTGGCTCAGTATGTGGAGTGTGAAGCTCTTGATCTCAGGGTTATAAGTTCAAGACGATGGGTGTTGAGATTGCTTAAAAATTAAAAAAATATATATTTAAAAAAAATCTAAAATGGTGAGGAATCTGATGGCAGTGACCCAAGTAATGAATACGATATCATTATTTTAAACGTATACTCTACACTAATTAATTGACAAACCTGATAATATTTGACCTAAATGCTAAGCAGACATAATTATGCCAAGATCAAAATTCAAGAAGACTAAGAGCTCAGAATACAAGTACCTCTTTAGGAAGACTTAGAAGTAATTAAGAGAACTAAATAACACACCTGTCTAAGAAACTCAAGAAATATTTCAGTCAGGATACAACAAAGAACTAAGGCAGCTGGGGAGTTCAGTGATTGTGTCAAGGCCAATGAGGCATTCTACCTTATTACATACATGCTTCTCTACTTTCTAGGGAAAAAGAGGGAGAGGAAACCAAACCAAGACTTGATCAGCATCATGGGACTTAAATATTAGACTATTAATAGCTATAGAATTTAGATATTTTATATTTTATACTAGCACTAAGGACTGACCTGTTATTTTATGAGAATATTTATTTACTGACAAACATTTGGTGAACATCTTCCATATGCTACATGATGTATAGATTCTGGGGACACACGATAAACTAGAACAGATGCTAAAATGTGTCCACATAGGGGTGCCTGGGTGGCTCAGTCATTTGGGCAGATGACTTTGGTTCAGGTCATGATCTCGCAGTTCGTGGGTTCGAGCCCCATGTCAGGTTCTGTGCTGACTGCCAGCTCAGAGCCTGGAGCCTATTTCAGATTCTGTGTCTCCCTCTCTCTCTGACCCTCTGCTGCTCACACTGTCTCTCTCTCTCTCAGAAATAAATAAAACATTAAAAATTTTTTTTAATAAATAAAATGTGTCTACATAGATAGCTGTGAACATCCAGGTCTTATCAATTTACCTTGGTCTTTCAACAGATTCCTCTCCTAAGTTGTCAAAGGCCAGGATTTTCCAGGAGAAGTGGTTGAGTCAGTATTGGATATTCTACTGATTCCAGGATCAAAGGAGTCTGGGACTTAGGAAGGTTCTGGAACAGGTGGACTTCATTTGGAAAGTTGACTTTGCACTGCCCATTTCCTGGTGACTGTTGTCTACATCACCCATTCGGGGCAGTTCTTATGGACAAGGCTGTCTCTACAACACTATTAGCTTTAGGGAGGTACCACTCTGCTCCTTTGCAGCTGTACATTCTGTGACAAGCATCTCTAGGAAGAAGGACAGGTACAGATGTTGAGTCACAGCCAGGGACCTTTATTTAGCCAGTATTTGCAAATGTGTGTTAATTGGCAGGGCATCATGCAAACCAATTTAAACAGAAACTGTGCCTTCTCTAAGCCGGAGGTGCAAACATCAAAAGCAAATAGAGGCATGGGGGAAGTATGTAAACCCTGACTAAATGCACAGTGCTGTGTCACTTTTAACCATGTATCAGTCTGCCTTTTTTGGAAGTCGTGAGCTGAAGTCGTGAGCAGAGTGTTATAGGAGGTGCATTTTTAGAGAGTGAGATGGAAGGAAGTGGCTCCCTCTGTAATCGTCAGGAGAGGATTGTTGAGGGGGTGGTTTTGGAGAGTTGAAGGTGGAAAGAGAGGGAACCTACCATCTGGATTTGTGATGACATTCAGGTGTTGGGATGGCTTCTTAAAGTAGCCTTTGCTTTTGAAGTACATTGAAAAGACATTAAATTAATTTCGCTGAGAACAGCTCAGGGATTGAGGATATTAGAAGCACTGGTTTGGCCATCAGATATCATCATCCCTACCGTTTCCTCACCTGGAGACCCTAGGCAATGGCTAAGTAAGCGTTGTCATATAGGATCCCATTTAATCCTCTCCGTAGCAAAGCTGTGCAGTTGGTAACAGCGTCTCTACTTCACAGATGAGGAAATGGGGCCCCTAGAGAGTTTAAGTAACTTGTGCACCAAGGACTCAGAAATCACTGTGTACATGTGCATGTGTTTAAATGACACATATGAATACACACACATGTATATTGTGGGGATTAATCATGCAAGTCATGTTGTTTGTGAATACTTCATGCCAAACACAGTGTTAAAAACTATGAGGACAGCAAAAAGGCAAATTCCCCTTTTATGAAGGATTTCCAGTAGACACAGTCCTTATACAATGAGTAGGAATGGAAAGAAAATAGGAATGAAAAATAGGAGTGAAAAGAATATTTAGGAAGCAGCATTAAAGATACATGTAGAACACTGAAGCATCCAGAAGGTTCAGGGTGGCCAGCCTGGGTCAGAACCGTGCAGGAGAACCTCTAGGAGGGGTGAGCTTAGCACCAGGTTTTTGTTAGAAATGAAGGGCTATAAATATGTGAAAGAAGCAGAGTTGAAGGGTGCTTAGTGAAGGGCCTTGAGTGGAGAAGCACATCTTGATGTTAATATTTCTCTCTATGACCCCACTGGAAGGCCTTTAGGGAAATATTTTTAACAAATACAGCGAAGAAAGCATTGCTGAATTGTCTTAATAAAATTGGAAAATATTTATAAAACCTGCAACTATAGAACAGCAAGACAGAGATCAGGTTGTAGTAGTCTTCTTTCCTGCAAAGCCCACATTCCCTGGCAACTTGATTGACACTCAAATGTTGGTTCGATGTAAACAAATAATGATAGGGATTGGGAATGTTTAATATAAGAGCTGACTAAAGAGTCTCGATATAGAAGAGAAAAGGGAAACTTTGTACAAAACCAACCAAAAGTACAAAATTATTATCATCCCAGCAAAATTTAGAAGTTGTATAGGGAGAAAGATCCAGGACGTATATCACTCAGTGTCCAATTGCAGAGGACAGAACCTATCCATTTGTTGTAAACAGGAAGAAATTTGCTACAGAGCCCTGTTAAATGACCACAGAATCATTTTGTGGCTGAAGTAGTAAGTTCTAGACTGAACTTTCAGGAACAGCTTGTAAAGCTACTCCCCAGAACTGGGACCCGGTGATGCTGCTGCCACAGCTACTGTTAAGAAGCAGTTGGGATCAAGAAACCATGGACACTGGGACGTGCCTTGTCGCCAAGCTGCTACCTTTGGCTTCAGAACTGCACTATGCCTGCCCCTGTCTGTACCAGCAAAATGGACAAGTCACACCTTGAAGTTAGTGGGAAACGCTGGACTTTTAGCCATAGAAAGCCTCCAAGACTGTTGCCTTCAGGAACAGCAGAAGTGGCTGAAGAGTGGCCTCTACCTTGCTCCTCACACATCTCCTGGGAAATTTTCTGACTGGCGAAACCAAAGTTACATGTGACTCTCTGGCTTGGAGATCATCAGCTTCCAGAACGTTGAAGTAGAGGCAGGCATAGCCAGGTGCAGAGGGAATCAAGCTCTTGTCTTTCAGGAGCAAAGGGGAAACCATGTAGGAATTATATGTTTGGAAGGGAGAAATCATTGGCATTTTGTTTGCGTAAGACAGCAGTGTTAGATTTTATCTGATTACTAGTATTAGGCATTTTGGTTTTGGATGATTTTAATATAGGTATCTGTGAAGAGAAGGCAACAACTTAGAGACCTGAAAAGTATAGTAGAGCTTTTAAATTAACAAGAGAAAAAGGGAATGAATGGAAACTCTACCATGCCAGAAAAATAATAAAGAAAGAAAGAAAATAAATGAAAAAGCAAACTAAATTGTAAATATAAAATAAGAAGAAAAAAAAACCCAAGCCATTGTTACATTAAAATGTAAAAGGCAGGGGCGCCTGGGTGGCTTAGTCGGTTAAGCGTCCGACTTTCGCTTGGGTCATGATCTCGCAGTTCGTGGGTTCAAGCCCTGCGTCGGGCTCTGTGCTGACTGTCAGCTCAGAGCCTGGAGCCTGTTTCAGAGTCTGTCACTCCCTCTCTCTCTGACCCTTCCCTGCTCACGCTGTCTCTCTCTCTCTCCTAGAAAAAAAAAAATGTAAAAGGCATAAATACCTCTATGTAAAGAAAGAGACTGCTGGGGAAACGAAGCACAGGTGAGAGGACAAGAGTTGCCATGAGAAATATATTAAGCAATATTTTTTAAGGGTTGAGGGAAAAAAATATATGAGGCAAAATACACAATGCAAAGAACTAATAAAAGCATAAAGAACAATTAATTATACTGGAAAGAAAGAACCAAACAGTAAAAAAAAGAGCCACAATTTATAAAGTCATAAATTGTGCCCAAATAACAGAGCACCTAGAAATACATAATCAAAAGCTATCACAATTGCAGAGAGAACAGTTAAATAGTTCACTTTTGTGGTGGTGTATTTTAGTGAGTAGGTAGTAGATAATAGGTAAAGACAGAAAGGCCTTAAGCAATCCAATTAAAGTGACTTAACAGAATGTATTCTAGGACCGTATGTTCTTTCTCTAACTCACTTGGTGCCATGAAACACTTAGCAAAAATTGGTGAAGTACTTGGCCCAAAGAATAGCTAAAAAATTGAGAGCTTTCACAGAACACATTTTTTAATAATGGAAATTAGATATTAGAAATAAACATAGAAATAAATATTAAAACATAATGCCAATGTTTCACAACTTGGAAATTAAGAAACACACTTGGGCCAAAGGTAAAATAAAAATGAAATTCTGATCTAGGAATAGTAAAAAGAAGAACACTCCAAAATCTATGAGACACAGAGTAACTAAAGTCTATGAGACAAAGAGTAACTACAGATAATGACAGTTAATAGTTAAGAAGCCAGAGGGGTGCCTGGGTGGCTCAGTCGGTTGAACATCTGACTCTTGATTTCTACTCAGGTCATGATCTCAGGTTCCTGAGATCAAGCCCCAAATTGGGCTCTGTGCTAACAGAGTGGAGCCTGCTGGGGATTCTCTCTCTCTGCCTTTCTCTCTCCCTCCCCTCCTCTGTTGATGCTCATATGTGGTCTCTCTCTCTCTCTCTCTCTCTCTCTCTCTCTCTCAAAATAAATAAATAAATATTTTAAAAAATAGTTAAGAAGCTAGAAAAAATACATGAAAAGAGAGAATTTTAAAAGATGGAAGCAGAAAAGAATGAAATAAAAAAGGCAACACCAAAGATAGCAGAAAGGTTAAATAAATCCAAAAGCTAATTTTTGGAAAGACAAAACCTTTTGAGAGCCTATTTCCAGAAAAAGGAGAGCAAAGTTAGAAATGAAAAAAGAAACATAGTTAAAATATTGAAGATACCTTAGGAGTCGGAGAATGCCATGTATAAACTTTTGGACACTATATTTTAAACCCAGAGCAGGTATCTGCAAACCTTTTTCTATAAAGAGACATATAGTAAATATTTTGGGTTTCTGTCACAGTGACTCTCGTCACTGTAGCAGAAAAGGAGCCATAGACACCATAAAAACAAATGGGTATGGCTGTGAACCAATAAAACTTTATTTACAAAAACAGTGGGCCAGAAATGGTTGGGAGCCATAGTTGGCTGACACCTGAACCAGAGGAAGTATAGAAACATATAAATTACCAAAATCAATCCACGGAGAATTTAAAACTTTCAATAGATGGATTAATAGCTGTATTTAATGTAAATCCGTTTAAAGTCCCAACAAGATATTTTGGAATTAGATAAAATGCTCCTAGAGTGCCTATAAAGAATAAATGTTAGGGGCGCCTGGGTGGCTCAGTCGGGTAAACGTCCGACTTTAGCTCAGGTCATGATCTCAGGGTTCATGGGCTCGAGCCCCGCGTCAGGCTCTGTGCTGACAGCTAGCTCAGAGGCTGGAGCCTGTTTCAGATTCTGTATCTCCCTCTCTCTCTGACCCTCCCCTGCTCATGCTGTCTCTCTCTCTCCCCACAATAAATAAAACATTAAAAAAAAAAAAGAATAAATGTGAGATTAGACAGCATTATGATAAAGACAACTGGGTGAAGGAGGAGTTGCCTTATAGATGATTAATATATACCATAAACTCACTCCCATCAAAGCAACACGGTATTTTTAAAAAATTTTTAATTTTTAGTGAGACAGAGCATGCATGTAGGGGAGAGGGGCAGAGGGAGAGAAACAGAGAGAGAGAGAGAGAGAGAATCTTAAGCAAGCTCCAACTGAGCGCTGAGCCTGATGCAGGACTCCATCCCATGACCATGAGATCGTGACTGAGCCAAAATCAAGAGTCAGATGTTTAACTGACCGAGCCCCCCAGGCATCCCAAAGCAGCATGTATTGATACTATAAATTAGTACCACAAAATGGAATCTAGAATGGATCTTAGAATATTCTGGAATTTAATATATGCAGTTTCAGTGAGAAATATGCTTTATTTAATAACAAGAACTAATTATTGACTATTTAGAAAAATAAAGCTTGATGCTTATTGTGTGCTTTAAAAAATTTCATCTCATATGTATATGAGAATTTTTACTATAAAAATAATATAATGCAGATATTAAAAGAAAGATGAGATGACTGTGCACAATGTAAAAACTGGAGAGACTATTTCACCCAAGGGAGGAAACAAAAAAGGTCAAAAATAAAAATAATAGACATTTTATCTCCTATAAAATTTAAAAATATTTGCATAGCAAAAGATATTATCAAATTCAGTAGGCAAACAATGGGGGGGATTTCATCACATATAGCAGTTAATGGATTAATATCAATAAAATATTTAAAAATTGAATAACTTGATATGCCAATAGAAAAATAGGATAGGGGTGCCGGGATGGCTCAGTCGGTTAAGCAACTGACTCTTGATTTGGGCTCAGGTCATGATCTCACAGTTCATGATCAGAACCCCCTGTGCCCACTGTGTGGAACCTGCTTGGGATTCTGTCTCCCTCTCGCTCTGCCCCTCTCCCGCTTGCGCTCTCGGTCTCTAAACAAACAAACAAACAAACATTTTGTTAAAAAGAAAAATAGGATAAAAGGTAATTTGGATGGGCTGTTTATGGAAAAGCAAATTGAGTTGGCCAACAGCATGTAACAAGGTGCTGAAATTAATTAAATCTGCTAGGGAAATGCAGATTTAAGCATCAGTATGATACTGTGTTATATACCTTGGACAGGCAAAAAGTTAAGCATACAGTAACTGGAGAAGGATGGCAAAAGTGAGTACTTTCATGGGTTGCTAGTAGAAATGTGAATTGTTCCAGGCTTTTGAGAAAACAATCAGGCAACAGCTACTAAAATTTAAATTCTTTTCTTGGAATTTTTGGAATTAAAGCTACCTTATGTAATGATACATGAACAAATATATTTATTGCAGCGCTGATAATAGTAGGCACCTCCCCATCCAGGAAAAAAAAGTGAAATAAATAAATATCCATTAAATGGGCAGTATTTGAATACATGCAGTATTTACTTATAAGATATTCAGCCATCACTTAAAAGAATAAATTACAGTGCTACCATTTGGCACATATATTCACTTATGAATTGTTAAATTAAGAGTATCAAATGCAAAAGAGTATATAAATACAATGGCATTTTTGTCAAACATTGACCATAAAGTTCATGTGTATGTATAATTATATATTTGCTCATGTACACACCTACATGCACACATTGCCAAAGAATAAACAGAGTCTTGTATTAACTTAAATCCAGAAACTTTTAGGTGCACTTTTATTTTATTTATTTTTATTTTTTATTTATTATTTTAGAGAGAGCGTGCAAGTGGAGGAGAGGGCAGAGGGAGAAAGAGAGAGAATCTTAAGGCTCCATGCTCCTTGTGGAGTTAGATGTTGGGGGTAGGGGCTCAATCCCACAATCCTGGGATCATGACCTGAGCCCAAATCAAGAGTCCGAGGCTCAACCCACTAAGCCACCCAGGCGCCCCAGGTGCACTATCATTTTTATACCTCCTCATATACCAAATTTTTTTATGATGTTGAGAAACAAAGGATTTTAGCTGGGGTTGGAGGGAGGAATCAGGGGAACATTTCCCATTTAAGAATAATTAATAGAGATCTTGCTTGGGAAGTTTCTGTTGGGAAGGTGGCCAGGTTTTATGGCATCATCTATTGAATAATACATCTCATAATTATCCAACCATATTGTACTTTCCGCCGAAGCCCTCACAGCTGGTTAGGCTCCGAAACAAGTTACTATAGCTGAGCAAACCAGTGACTCCAGTGGAAACTTTACAGTGCCTCTCTCTGTTAAGATATCCATGTCATCAATTTGTTATTGAAGTGGAAAGGCACATTTTTATACTTCAGTGGATCTGTCTTCTCCATGTGGTTAAGTGCTGATTTTTCCTTTCACAGCTGTGTTCTGAATACAGCTATAAGTGGCCTCATTCATCCTGTTTATTCTCACCCTTAACCTTGATGGAAAGAGGGAATTATATTGGTAGTGTGTGAAAATATGGCTGTTACATTAAACAATAGAATTAAATATCCTTAGAAGTGTTTTTCAAACTTTTCAAACCTTGCTACAGAGTAACAAATACATTTTATATTGCGTTCTGTTATGTCGGGCTATGTGTGCGCATAAAATATGTCTGTGTGTATAAAATGAAAGTGATGACTGTAACTGAAATAAAATTTCATGAAGTATTACTTGCCCTTATTATATGCATTCCTAATAATCCCCCCTCTGTTCTAGTTTATTTCTTTTAAAAAATGCTGGCCACAGCCCATTAAGTTGACTTAGTGACCCACTAAATGGGGTAGTGACCTGCAGTTTGAAAAAAATACTTAATCAAGGGATTCCTACCAAAACTGCATGCATGGCATTCCAGGGTCAGAAGATTTCCACTGGGCTGGTAAGGCAGTTACTCAGTGAAGTCCAATCCATGGCTCGGCAAGTTTTGCTTCATTCTGTATATGACAATAAGGCTAGCTTATGTAGAAGACATTCTGATAGATTCCATAAGGTAGTTTTAAGTCTTAGGTAAGCACTGTGATACTTTCAGAGAATTAGCTTCAAATGCGGACACATAATTTTTTACTACTGTGACAGATGCCTTAGGTAACTCATTTTCCCCCAATAGTTAGGACTGTCATGAGAAGGCTGGTCATCTTATTATAAATAGAAGTCATCTCAGTTGATTTCACCTTTGCCCTAAGTGTTCTTGGACTGTCTTTCCCACTTAGAATTTAAAATTATATGCTGACACTAGAAAAAGAAGAATTTCTATACCAAAAGAAACCAATTATTAATCATATTCTTGAAAGTAATTACCCTCGGGCAAACTGCTAAATTAATTCTTCTTATTACAGTAGAGATCAGAGATTTTCACTCCAGTCCAGATATAGGATTTATGCGATCATGAACACAGAAGTAACTTATATGCAGTCATTTTAAAGTGAAAGTATTAAAGTGAAACCTGACTCCTACTGTGACTGCAAAGGAAAATGTGTGTTATACCTACTTGGGTTTGGTAGCAAAGAATTTCAAAAAGAAGGCAGAAAATAGACTCTGTCTCTGGCATCCTTTACGGTTTACCTAATTTAAGGTGTATATAAAAAGCATTATTAGATGTCCATTAAGAAAGATAGGCCATTATCTGTGAAGAGTGAAAGTTTGACTTCTTCTTTGCTGATTTGGATGCCTTTTATTTCTTTTTGTCTTCTGATTGCTGAGGCTAGGACTTCCAGTATGAAGCTGAACAACAGTGCTGAGAGTAGACATCCCTGTCTTGTTCCTGATCTTAGGGGGAAAGCTCTCAGTTTTTCCCCACTGAGGATATTAGCTGTGGGTCTTTCATATGTGGCTTTTATGATGTTCAGGTATGTTCCTTCTATCCTGACTTTTTTGAGGGTTTTTGTCAAGAAAGGATATTATATTTTGTCAAATGCTTTTTGTGCATTTATTGAAAGGATCATATGGTTCTTATCCTTTCTTTTATTAATGTGGCTAATAATGTTGATTGATTTGCAAACAATGAACCAGCCCTCTAGCCTACGAATAAATCCCACTTGGTCATGTGTATAATTCTTTTAATGTACTGTTGAATTCGATTTGCTAGTATCGTGTTGAGAATTTTTGTATCCAGTTTCATCAGGGATATTGGCCTGTAATTCTCCTTTTTAGTACAGTCTCTGTCTGAGTTTGGTTGCAACAACGTGGCTGGATCTGGAGAGTGTTATGCTAAGCAAAAGAAGTCAGAGAAAGACAGATAAATCATTGTACTCAGTGTGGAATTTGAGAAACACAGCAGATGAACATAGGGAAAGGGAAGGAAAAATAAGATAAAAACAGAGAGGGAGGCAAACCATAAGAGACTCAAATACAGAGAACAAACTGAGGGTTGCTGGAGGGAGAGTGGGTGTGGGGTGGGTTAAATGGGTGGTGGGCATTAAGGAGGGCACATTTCAGGATGAGCACTAGGTGTCATATGTAAGAGATGGATCACTGGATTCCTGAACTCAAGACTACACTGTGTATTAACTAACTTGAATTTAAATTAAAAAAAAAAAAAAGCTGTTCTATCCTGCCATTAACTTTATTTTTCAATCTAACTTATTTTTTTCCCTAGTGGTTACCACTGATGCCTTTGATTTTGTGGGTGTTGTGAAAAGATAGTTCATCACAGGAGAAAGAGCAGAGATGAGGAATGGGAATCTCCCTCTTCTTGGTACTTTTCCATAAGACTCCATTCGCCAATGTCACTGTTATTTCCTTTTTACTCTGAAGTAGTTCCAAATCTGATATTGCAGGAACTTGATTTTATTTCCTTACTACATGAGCATTTCAAATGAATTGAGCCATTTTTGTTCTTAAGCCATTTTAGCCTCACAGAAAAAAGTGGTAAAAGGAATGGCAACAATGATTTATGACTGACAAAATACATAACAAAAAGAGTTTGCTGAGGGGGCGCCTGGGTGGCTTAGTCAGTTAAGCATCTGACTTTCGCTTAGGTCATGATCTCACGGGTTCGTGGGTTTGAGCCCCGCGTCGGGCTCTGTGCTGACTGCCAGCTCAGAGCCTGGAGCCTGTTTCAGAGTCTGTCACTCCCTCTCTCTTTGACCCTCCCCTGCTCATGCTGTCTCTCTCTCTCTCCTAGAAATAAACAAAAAATTAAAAAAAAAAAAAAAAAGAGTTTGCTGAGATATAGAAAGCCACATTATAGGCACTCTGAAAATCTCCCTTCCATATTCCTTGTAGGAACCCTCTACCAACATGGAAGTGTTGGGGGTTAGGAGAGAAAGGAAGTATAGATAGGGCTTTCTGCCCCAAAGACACGTGCCCCTTCTCTCCATAGCTGAAGACAGTTAACATCAAAGTAACTGAAAGTGCCAGACTGGAAATAGTTTCTGGGAACTATGTGGGTCATAATTTGACCTATTTCTACCAGCTGTGACTTTGTAAGTGGTGAGAATTAATATGCCTTTCTTGGTTTGTAGGGCTGGCAAAAAACAAGTCACCAAACTTGGGGGGAGTTCCAAGTGAAGCAGACTCTTACCGCTGGTACTCCATCTTCAGAATAAGTCCTAGGCCATTCACTCCAAAAATAACGCGGAAGTAGGTGGCGTGTGAGGGTCACTGAGACAACCAGATTAATGACAGGAAATCAGTGAGACCGAGAGCCATCAACATTACATCAGCACACTTTAGGGATTTTATGAGGTACTCAATGTATTCTCTTCTGCTGTACCAAGGGAACCATATGGAACCATCCATTCCTGCTGTCTCCATTCTACTTATTGATTACAGGGATTTGTATTATATTATATGATGTTATATGGAATCTTGATATGATTTTAAATTCAGTTGTCTTCCAAACTGTGATTAACATTTTCTTGAAAACTGAATATTTCTCAATGACCTTGACATTTTGTTTTGTCCTTGATGTGTGTTTGGTTACTTTGTCCAAATTATATTTTCTCCGTTTCTTTATTCACAGTAATATTCCTAGTGGATAATTTTGTAGAAGAACAAATTGTCCTTGGACACTTGCATCTCAGCCGTTGTCCACTTGCTTTATGTGTTTCCAAGGGCACAGGAGGCATCTTTTCCAATACTTCTTTTCTAAATGAAGAGGAGAGAAAACAAATGTCTGTTTCCAGGTTCCATCAAAATATGGATTTAATTCTTTTGCTTTAATTAAAAAAGTGGTGAGGGTAAATGATGTATTCCAAATTGGGTTAACGATAGTATTTCTTCTAACCAAAACAGTGTGGAAGATCCTACCTACTATCAAGTTTCACTGGTGAAACATTGTAGATGTCCAAGGACAGGAGTGTGTTCCATTTGGCTACCTATTTTCACATGTTGTTTGTCAAAATATAGAAACAGGGTGCAGGTGTTCTATGAGACCAGATGTGCTCTGAGCATGTCTCTCTCCCTGTCATCTGAGGAAAGAGAAAGTTCTAAACAAAGGAAGAAATGAACAACTGTGTGACATCTCAGTCCTTTGTCATCTTGAAATATTAGGTACCTGATTTTTCTCCCTCCTTTGGTTGATTAAACACCAACAAAGCTTCTCCTGAAGAACTATTCCTTTTTTTTTTTTTTTAACAAGGTAAGTTCAAGGGAAAAAACAACCAATATTCAGATAGTATAATAACATAAGGCACTTGCTACTCTAAGGCAGAATTGAAGTAGAATAGTAAAAGATATAAAGCAAATTATGAATGAAGGACTGACATAGCTACTATGTAGCCACCAGCCTTCCTGAAGACATCCATAGCGTGCTGTTGGAAGAGAAAACCATACCTTTGGTCATTGTTCCCTCAGGGCCTTTGTTGTAGGAAAAAAGTGTATATATGTGTGGAGGGGGGAGGTGAGGATGGCTTTGTCTCCAAGTGGAAATTTTTGTTTTCCTGATGAACTTGGCCAGCCCTGAGGACGCCAGACATTTAGCTCCAGGGATGTGACATAGTCATATTGGCATCTGCCCTTAATGCCAGGGGTTTCAGAACCCAGCCGATCCTAGAAGCATGAAGTTCCTTTGCATTCATCCATAGCAATCAGAATTAGGAGAAAAAAAGAAAATCCTACTTTCCCCTATGTGGTAGTACCTCAGCAGGATCCCAAGATGTACATGCTGTTAACTTGAAGTATTATCTACTAAGGGGAGAAGAAATGGACATGGACATGGGTTTTGTGGCTCATTTGGGCTTTGTCCTGGAAATGGAAAAAAACCCTGCTGGCCAGTAGGAGGCGTGCTACTAGCACTTCACGAGGAACAAAGAAAGGGTTAGTGTTTGTGCAGCACCATCACCTTACTGTGGGTCTCCCTGCCACCCATCTTCATTTCTTTTTTTGTTTTTAATTTTTTAAAAATGTTTATTATTTTTGAGAGAGGAAGACGGAGCATGAGTGGGGGAGGAACAGAGAGAGGGGGAGACACGGAATCAGAAGCAGGCTCCAGGCTCTGGGCTGTCAACACAGAGCCCTACAATGGGTCTCGAACCCACGAACCTACAAACCACGAGAGCATGGCCCAAGCCAAAGTCGGATGCTTAACCTCCTGAGCCACCCAGGCACCCCTGCCCATCTTCATTTCTTAGGAAAGATGTATCAATTTTAACCCCCTTTGTTAACTTGTTTACAAGTTAACTTTGTTAACTCAGCTAGTACTGAGTCCACTTTTCTGAGCTTTCATAAGAACCCAGAGAGAAAAGAGGCTATTGGTTGTGGCTCCAATACCAACCCCTTTGCCGTGGCCCTAATCTGCACTGACCCCCGCAGAATATGCGTCCCCCGTGGTCTGCACCCGACACGCACACACATACTCACTGATACAGCTAGGCCCATGTGTGGCCACTCCAGTGAGAGCTGGGTCTGTCACTTCCTGAAAGATTTTACCAGTATCCACATTGTCCACGGCAAACATTTAATTACAAGGGCACTGACCGTGCAGCTCAGCTCTGCCTGGCTGGTTGTTTACAGTAATCGTTGCAGACATCGTTGCTGGTTCAGTATTCTTAGGTGTTAGACATTGTACCCAACAGTTTACATACTTTAATCTCATTTAATCCTCCAACCAGTTCCTTGAGATAGTTTCTCTTAATTTTCTCTACTTTACAGATGAGGAAAGCGAAGCTTAGGGCGGCTAGGTGAGATAGCCAGGCTCGTTCAGCTAATAATTGTGTTGCTAGGAGTAGACTCAGGATCCTCATACTCCAGAGGCCATATCCTTAAATGATGCTAGGTGGGGATGGGGGTAAAGGCCTGTCTGCCAGGGGTGTATGGCAGAAGGACTTCAGCAGGAGTTTCCTCTAGTTTCTTGTGTTTCTATTCCCTTTTTCCACTGCCATTTTCCTCCTTCCTCCTCCCCTCCTTTTCCTCACTCTGATATGCCTGGGCAGGCAGGCTGCTGGGGAGTGTCTCTCCCCCCCACTGAAGGTCAGTCACTACCACGCTGAGTCACTGATCCTGACGGGTGCCGTAGGCCTCAGGAGTGCTGTCATGGAAAAGTAGCTGAGAACCAGTGGGCTGGAGGAGGGCTGACAGATCTCCATACCATTTTTCTGTGACTTCCTGTGAGGCATCTCTCTGTGCTGCCATAACTTCAGGTGGCACATGAGGCTCCCAAGTGATGTAGAAGGATGGAAGACAGCTCACATGGATGTGAAAGGCATATGTCCATAAAAGATATGAAGCATGTATATAAAATGCATATATATGAGAGGTATCTGGGTGGCTTAATCGGTTAAGCATCTGACTTTGGCTCAAGTCATGATCTTGTGGTTCATGAGTTCGAGCCCTGCATCAGCCTCTCTGCTTTCAGTGCAGAGCCCACTTCACACCCCCTGTCCCCCCTCTCTTGCTGCCCCTCCCCACCTTGCACATGCTCTCAAAAATAAACATTAAAAAAATTAAAATGCATATATATGGAAACATACATATACAAAACACATACATGAAAAAAATACACATGTGAGAAAATACGTATTAAAAATATATTTATATTAGACTCTAGGGATGTATTTCCTCCTCTCCTAGCTTCAGCATCAGTGTAAGGGTGCAAAGCTATTTTACATTCATTATGCTGGAACTCTCCCTCGAGCGTTACAGCAGGATGAAAGCCATGCCCCAGCCTTCAAGGAGCACACAACCCAAAGGGCTTTTGTTTCTTGAGGATAACACTGAAAATTCAGTTAGTAGATCAGATGTCTTAGATCATCATGATTCAGACAGACAATTCTGTGGGACAAAAAGTTAATACGCGACTTCGTGCTTTTTAGTCCTTAAGAGCTGACTGGAACTACTTTCAGAGTTCAAGGTTATTTACTCAATGATGGGATTAAGTTAAGTGACTATTTCATATACCTTGGCAACTTCTAGTTTACAATCAATTAGAAATGACAGTTGATAGCAGGGAGAGATTTGGAAGAAATACTAACTTTACATTCTTGTTATTTGGGGCTTTTTGTTTGCTTGTTTGTTTAAGGGTTCAAAGCCATATAAACTCAGTCTCTGAGCTCATCTGTAAGTACCTCACTGCACCAGGAAAGTAGTATTTTTTTCTGTAAGCACATCTCTTATCTTGTCATTCCCCTGCTCAGAAACCTCCATTGCTTCTCCATTGTTTTCACTCAACTTTACAGACTTCAAGTTCTCTTTTATCTGTACCAAACATCCTTTATGTTGCATTTCCTACCTCCTTTCCCTAGAGCCTTAGCCCCAGCTGGTGAAGGAAGTCTTCGTTCTTCTACCATACCTGAACTTTCTGAGCTCCAATACTGATACTTTGCCTGTGTCCTTCACTACAGGATCTCCCTTCTCATCTCTGCTTGTCAAAATCCTCTTGTGTAAAACTCAATTCAAATAACATTATCTCTGTGAAGACCTTCAGGATTAGCTGTCAGAATTAAACACTTCTTATTTGTGCCAATGTTTAGGCCTTGGCTAAAGTGTTTAATACATTCTTTCTGGATACATAGTTAGATGGGTACATTGAAGATCTACTCTGTTCTTTGAGGGTAAGAAGCATCTCATACATTTTTTTTTGCCCCATCCTTCAGTGAGAGAAAGTTTTTGTATTAAATGAGTCATTTTCAAATAGTGTAACATTAAGTGAACTTTAGATCTATTGAAAAGGCACTTATGATGATATTCCCTGATAATACTAGATTAATCAGCATTGTCACCTTGAATTTCTTCTAATCAACACCTACATTGTCTTGAACCTTTGGTGCAACAAGCATGATTTAACTTTAGAGTTTTTGAATTGGCCACTACCTCTCTCTGGAAATTTCTTTTCTTTTGAAGTTTTACATGGCAGCTCTTTCTTGGAGCCAGCACATCTTAGGGAGGCTTTCTCACTTCTCAAATTGTTGTTATTCATGTGTTGAGACAAGCTTTGTTTCCAGTCACCACACACCCCCTGTACCCTAGGCACTACCATCGCCAGGGAGGTTGCTTATCTGCCATCGTGTGTCTCTTAACCTTCAAGAGAGCAGAGGACGTATCTGCTTGGAGAATCACTGGATTTCCAGAACTTAAAATGGTGCCAGACTCATAGTGGTGCCACTCAGGTCATATTATATTATTTAAAATGAGTGATTTTCAACATTGGCTTCCCGTCACTGTCACCTGTGGGACTTAAACACACACACACACACACACACACACACACATACACGCACACAGATGTGCAACACAGTTGACCTCTAAGATTCCAACTTATTTGGCCTGGAACGATGCCCTTATTAAATGTGACTGTAAATGTATGAATCATCAAAGTCCCAGGAAAACAAGGAAGGATAAGCTCTCCATAGCTTCCAAAGCTGTGGTTGTTTTTAAGACTTTCTGCATTTTATTTTAAATCCTCATCTCCTATCCTTAATCCTTGTGACTGTCACGGAGAGATAATTAGAAGATCAAACATGAACTTCCATTAGCCACAGAAACATCTGGGGGCAGTTCCAAAGTTTTAATTATGGTTTCAGTAATGTAAGAGCTTAATTATAGTTTCAGTGTTGAAACAGGTTTGGGTATGTTGCTCTACAAATAAAGGAAATGTAAATAAATATCACCTGGGATTCAGTATCATTGCCAAGACCAACAATTGCCAGATTATTTTAAAGAAATATACTACATGTTAAATTGTTATTTTTGTTAGCCTATATGAAGTATATTGAATAACTTGAAATAATGCTTATTTTACCTGTAATATGTACTTAGGTGTTCATCAGAGTCCATTAAATTAGTATTACAGATTTCCATGAAAATAGTTTTTCTGTTTTTCCTCATACTTGTGTTTTTGATAACAGATTTTATTCTTAGACTCTCCACCTCCCTCATCACCAGAGTATCTAAACAGATTTAGGATCTGCTGCCCCTCTAATTTTACACACCAGACACGGAGGTGAACACGAATAAGATTCGAACTCCGAGCCATAGCCTCAAGTTGGTGGCAGATTTCAGCATTGGAATTCCTCCCCCTTAGTATTAAGAAAGGAAAATAAAAACAAACAGCCTTACAACTACTTCTCAGAGAGATCTCGTCAGTCTTGCACTTTTAATCAGAACAGTTATATGGTGACTCTCCCACTGGGGATCTCCCGAAAAGATTGTTTTCTAGACCGTGAGGAGATAATACATTTGATTTATAACCTTAAGATAATTTCCTAAAACAAATTCACAATCCTGCTTGCTGAAATTTTAACTCCTCTCTCTTTTTGCTTGCTGAGAAAAAAGCTGTTTCCCTTTTCCTTTCAACATGTCTCCTGATATGAACCGTATCTAGAAATGTCCCTTTTCCAGACTAAAATCTGTTGTTATGTGTTGTCACATTGACCTTCCAAACCCTTGAATCATTTTACTTTTCCATCTTGGTAGGTCTGTCTCTTAATAAGCTATAGTGACATAGTTCTAAACAGCTCATACATTTGCCACTGGGTCCATTTCAATGCAGAACGGTATGAATCAAGTTCACAAGTTCAGAAATGCAAGAAATGGAACTTTCCTTATTTTCCTGCATCTCATTTTCCTGTCTCTTCTGAGTTCTTTTTCTATCAGGGAGAATTTTAGAGAAATGTTTGTCCCCCAAATTGGGAGACACTCCTCCCTCTCTCCCTGCCTGTCCACTAAAGTAAAGGGTTTTTTGAGTGTGAGTTAAGGCTCAAAGCTCTAAGAGGCAGAACAGTGGGAAGGATTTCTTTTAAGCAAAGTCTATTTTCTACTCAAAGTAGAAAATCATATAAAGTTCTAATCAGGAATGCGTACTTGGTATTTCTAAAATAACATGTAATTTAATATTTTGTTAAAGTTAGGCCACGCTTCAGAAGCAAGAGTGCTTTTTGGTGATTTCTCCGAACTGAGCCATACCCCAAAAGATTACAACCACTTGCCACATAGCTTTTTCCTTTCATTTTAGTGCTAAGGATTCTGATGCATGACAGGCAGGGACTACATAAGTGAAAGTGGGTATGATTGGTGAAGTGGAAGGGCCCAGAGGGGAGTGAAGCCCTCTAAACTTCACGGGCAAGAGTTCTGCCATCCAGTTACCAAAGAGTCTAAAAAAGACATTTGGGTGTCCATTGCTTGAAACAGTAGAGTTGTTAGTGTCTCCAGAAAAGAGGAAATAAAAGGGAAAGGTAAGGAGCATCACAGCACGATCTGGTTAACAGGCTCACCACTGGCGCCCACACTGCTGAGGCTGGCAAGCGCCTGTGCTGCTCTAGGTCACTGAGCGGTGAGCCAAGGGACTGGTTAGCCCAGGGACCTCCGGGTGAGCTCATGGCTCCAGTTAAAGAGCTAAGGGAGAGGATCTGGGAAGGTCAACACTGTCAAATCCCTACCAGGAACGAGGATTATACCCAGGGCTTCCAGCCCAGACATCGGCTCTCTGCCTGCTCTGAGTGTGATCTTGAATTCTGCTTTGCTTCCTGAAGGAAGGAGCCCAAGGTCTGTCTGCCTTCAGGGACAGAAGACCCGCAGTGAGTTGCCAGTGGATCGTGATTACAGCAGGGGAAGGATTCTCAGCCTCTAGGCAGCTCTTTCAGTGCTTTTAATCATTTAAGGCAATTTGAGGCTTCTGTGTCTACTGTCTTCACAGGCATGTTGCAGAGCATTTGAAACCTGTGGTGGTGGGTGGGCAAGTGATTTTTCAGCTAGTGATTTTTCACTAGAGATGGGAACATTGCTAAGTTCCCCTCCTTTATGATTATCCAATTGTACTCACTGGTGGTGACGGTCCCAGTTCTCTCCCTGCACCCACATGCTTTGATGCATGGGAGAAAGGAAATCTATTTACAAACACATGACCAGCTTCCAAACTTGGGAGGTCCAGGGACACACTAAGATGATAGGTTGCCTGAACATACAAAAAGCTGGGGAACTCAGCTCACAACTTTCTGTGAACATCAATTCTCTTATCTGTAACATGGGAATAGTGATACCTAACCATATGCATCAGTGTACATCAAACCCTGGCCTAGTGCCTAACACATCGTGAACACAAGCTTCAGCTCCCTCCAGCAGCTGTAACTGTGGACGTTGTCTCTGTGGCCAAGCAGATCTTCCTCAGTGGTTCTCAACTGGATGTGGCTTTGCCCTGCAGGGAACATTGGCCAATATCTGGAGACAGTTTTGATAATCACACTTGGGGGGAAGGGTCCTTACTGGTATCTAGTTAGCAGAGGCCATGTCTACTGCTAAACATCGTACGATCCACAGGACAGTCTTCCACAGCAAACAATCCTCTGGCCCAAAATGTCAAATAGTGTCAGGGTTGAGAAATCCATCTAGCTGCAAGTCCTACCAAAAAGGGATGAGGTTGGCTTTATCCTTAGGAAAAAGAACATGTTGACCTACTAACATTACTGACCTCTTCTGGCATCTAGAGACAGAGAGCCTGTAGAATCTAGACACTGCTGTGAAACTAAATCTGATTCTGATGAAGGAGACTTCTTAATTCTAAATAAAAAGTAAGGTGTTTGTTTTTGTGTTTTACTTATTTAAATAAGTGATTCTGTATCAATAAGCAACTGGTTTCTTGAACTATGGATTGAAAGATCTCAGGGTGGATTTTGTTGATTTTAATTTTTACCAATAATACAGCCTTCAAAACGTTTTTGCTAGATTTGAATGATTTACTAAATTACTGATGTCTGCATGACACCTCAGACCAAAGTCAAGTGTTAAAATCTATGCTTTAGTGACATTTCAGCTTTAAAGGGAAAATATATTAAGTGCATATTGCCTTAAATATAGAAATAAAATGTGCTGGAATTGAGTATTTATGTCACAAAACATTGGAAATCAGATGTTGGTGAAATTTGTAAAATGACTTAACGCATAAAAATGCTTTGGAGTCGTAAGGTAATTTTAAAACTCGACTTTCAGTGTGCTTTTATGTTGTTCTGTTGTTAGGTGAAGCCTCCTCATTGGGGGATTACCACCTAACTGCCTGGTTGTGCTGCCAGGGACACAGAAAGAGTCTACAGTCATTGCTGTGTGTGACAGCTGTTAGTCTGTGTTAACTTCTGAGGTCACATCTTTTTTTTTTTTTAATATAATTTATTGTCTAATTGGCTAACATACAGTGTGTAAAGTGTGCTCTTGGTCTTGTTAGATTCCCATGGTTCATCGCTTACATTCAACACCCAGTGCTCATCCTAACAAGTGCCCTCCTCAATGCCCATCACCCATTTTCCCCTCTCCCCACCCCCTCATCTACCCTCAGTTTGTTCTCTCTATTGGTTTGCCTCCCTCCCTCTTTGTAACTAGTTTTTCCTCTTTCCTTTCCTCCATGGTCTTCTGTTAAGTTTCTCAAGATCCACATATAAGTGAAAACATATATCTCTTTCTCTGACTGACTTATTTCACTTAGCATAATACCTTCCAGTTCCATCCACGTTGCTGCAAATGGCAGTATTTCATTCTTTCGTATTGTTAAGTAGTCTCCCATTGTATATATAAACCACATCTTCTTTATCCATTCGTCAGTTGATGGACATTTAGGCTCTTTCCATAATTTGGCTATTGTTCAAAGAGCTGCTATAAACATTGGGGTACAGGTGCCTCTGTGAATCAGTACTCATGTATCCTTTGGATAAATTCCTAGTAGAGGTCACACTTCTCTAAAGGAACATACATTTCAAAGCCACTGATTATTAGTAAAACTATTTTTATTTTCAGACTTTGGTTTTCTAGCTTTGCTTCCCAACTGGGATGGATTTTAAAAGAAGACTCAGGCTCCTTCCTGCTTCTATGTTTAGGATGCCATAAATTCTATTAATAAATTCTGAAGAGAGTTTGAGCTTTTGTTTTTTAAAAAATAGTCCTAGATTTAGTCATGTTAAAAATATGTTGACAATGGACTCCATGTGTACATAGTTGTACTAGCCACAGATTTAAATTCATATTTTCTTTGAAAAAATTTGCATTCAAAATATCAGAAATATTTTCAGAAAAATAGAGATGAGGGGTGCCTGGGTGGCTCAGTCAGTTAAGCATCCAACTTCAGCTCAGGTCATGATCTCATGGTTTGTGGGTTCGAGCCCCATTTCGGGCTCTGTGCTGACAGCCAGCTCAGAGTCTGGAGCCTGTTTCGGATTCTGTGTCTCCCTCTCTCTCTGACCCTTCCCTGCTCATGCTGCCTCTATCGCTCTCTCAGAAATAAATAAAACATTAAAAAATTAAAAAGAAAAAAAAGAAAATAGAGATGAAAGGTAAACAGTTTCTTGACTTGACATGAGTAATTCAACATGACCTCATTTTTAAATCTTCCTCAGTAATCCTTTTATCTCCAGAGTGAACAAAGGCTGTCTGTGAGGCTATGACAGTCAAGCTTCAGGTGAATTTTGATTGCAGTGGGTGTGCGAGCACTGTCTGAAAGACATGGAGGGCAGGAACTTTAGGACTGTGTGTCCCTGTCCAGCTATCTCCAAATACACTGTCCCCTGAGCCATTTCTAAAATCTGGATCCACTTTTGCCTGGGTCTGCTTTGCTTCGTTTGCATATGTAAGGTGTATTCATTCACATTCCTTTACCCACTCTGTATCTGAAACAAAATCATCATTTGTGATTTAGAAGAGTGCATATTTGCCTCCCATTCATGCCCAAACTGTTTAAAGTGAAATGAATTAAGGGGCGCCTGATTGGCTCAGTTGGTTGAGCGTCAGACTTCAGCTCAGGTCATGATCTCGCGGTTCATGGGTTCAAGCCCCGTGTCAGGCTCTGTGCTGACAGCTAGCTCAGAGCCTGGAGCCTGTTTTGGATTCTGTATCTCCCTTTCTCTCTGACCCTCCCCTGCTCACTCTTTCTCCTTCTCTCTCTCAGAAATAAATTTTTAAAAAATTAATAAAAAAAATTTTAAAAAAGTAAAATGGATTAATGAATGGTTTATGCATATATTGTATACATATTTTCCTTTGGTGGTAACATTGTTAAAAAGACTTCTATTCTTTCTACTCTTGTTTATATATAAATCTATCTTTTCTGAGTATGAATTTTTTAAATTGTCTTTGATTTCAATTTTTATTTGCCATTTATAAGACAGTTTCTCTTCCAAAACTGTGATAGAACTCACTGATCCAACAATCCTTGTTGTTTTTTGTTTTTATTTTTTGTTTTGTTAGTTTTTTTCTGTATTTGGCTTGGGGGGGTGGGTCCAATAATTCTCCATGATTTACAGGACATAAAATTGTACTTCATTTTTATTCAACTGTATATTCCCTTATTTATCAGATAGGTTTGAGCACCTATTTATGCCACAACTGTGTTAAGTGCTAGAGATTCCAACACAATTAAGATGGTGTCTCTACTCTTTTGAAGAGTTAGTTCATACATGAGGACTAATCAGCACTAAAGTCAATATGATGTGTGCCAGAACCAGTGAGAATAGGTGAGACACACAAGGAAGGTTAATTGAGAGAAGAGCTTCACAATGTAGGAACTATTTGATCTGGGCTTTGAGGCTGAAGCCATGTTGGATACATGCAGATAGTAGGAAAAGCCATGACTTGCCAAACAGTAGCATGAGGAAAGGAATGGGAGCAGAAAGCCCCTGGTGCTATGAGAATGGTGAACTGGTGTAGCTGGTGAGGAGTCTGCTTGATGGAAAAAGGCTGAAGGGTCCTGTGCAGAGGGGCTTTACCTGATATTGATGCCCTGCTGAGAGGGTTATTTCAGCCTGTACCAAGTGAAAAACCACCAAGGCTTTATTGATGTTATAGACTAGCTTATGGTTCAATGGGATACATGTGATATAGGGGCCCCAAGGAACCCAATCTTGAAGGATTTACATTTTTTTCTAAACATACGTTTCCTTTAGAAAATTTGAAGAATATAGGACAGCAGTTAGAAGTTAATGAAAAAAAAATCACCTATAAATTAATCTGCCAGTTATGTTCATTTTAAAGATTTTTGTGGGTTTTCTCCTTGTAGTCTTTTTTCTATGCATAGACAATATGCATTTTATGGGCGCCTGTATGGCTCAGTTAGTTAAGCTTTCTATTCTTGTTTTCGGCTCAAGTCATGATCTCACATTTCCTGAGTTCAAGCCCTACTCTGACAGCATGGAGCTTGCTTGGGATTCTCTCCCTTTCTCTACCCGTACCCCGCCGTGTTCTGTCTCACACCTTCTCTCAAAATAAATGAATTAACACCTTTAAAAAATATATAAAAAATTTCATTTTACATAATATTTGATACAAAATTTAAAACTATATATTTGTATATTTTTAAATTAACATCATATTTTAAGCTCTTAATGTTATCATTAATATTTTGCTAGAAAATGATTTTTTGTGATGCATATTGTTCCCTTGTATGGACTTAGAAAGTGTATTAATAATTCTCCTTTTTGGGAAATACAACATATTATACCTTTTTTGTGATTGTTGGTCTTCAATGTTTACCTTCAATGTAGTTTGCTAACTCTCCCAGTTAATGTCATTAAAACATGAGAATATTAGTGATACAGTGCATTTGTTTACTAATTAAGCTGAAAAAAGATAGTAATGAATAAATGCTATTGACCTGAATCAAAAAGAGACATTTGCTTTGATAGTAGTGAGAGTAATTTGAGTTAGATGTTAGGAAGGACTCTCTTACTAGAACAATTGTGAGATAGTATTTGTGACCATGGGATTCTTGAATCTATAGTCTCATTTTCTGGATATTTTTAAAATAAACAGGATTTAAGTACTATCTTCCTTGCCATAATCGACTATGATAGACAGTATATTATGGCTGGCTGTCCTTAAGTTTGTAATCCTTTACATTTTTGTTTATATTTAAATTTAATTTAAAACAGAGATCTTGAAAAATTTTAACAATTACATGCTATCTTAGTTCTTTCAGGTCACTATAACAAAAATACCAGAGACTGGGTGGCTTACACAACAGAAATTTATTTCTCACAGTTCTGGAGGCTGGGAAGTCCAAGATCCAAGGCACCAGCAGATTCCATGTCTGGTGGGAACCCAGTTCTTATTCACAGATGGCCTTTTCTCTGTCTCCCCACCTGGCAGACGGGGCTAAGGGACTCTGTGGAATTTCTTATATAAGGGCATTAATCTCTTTCATGAGGGCTCCACACACATGACTTAATTCCCCAAAAGGCTCCACCTCCAAATACCATCACATTGGAGATTATGATTTCAACACATGAATTTTGAGGAAACGCAAACATTTGGTCCATTGCACATGCACATTGTAACTAATTAAGCACTATTGGGGTGTATAAAACAGATTTAATTTCCTTTTCCCTATCCCATATCACTCTTTTGCAGCATTAACAGTCCAGTAAATATCTTTTCTCACTTTCCTCAGCGCTCACACAAACACATGGACATTCATGTTTATATTGAACACAGTACTGTGTACTGCTTATTAATCCCAAGGGAGCAGAGTGCTGTATACTAGTATCAGGGGAAGATTCCAAACACCTCTGTCTTTGCGCCTTGGTATTGGAGTTGCAAGGAAAACAACACAATCAAGCACTGAGTGGAACAACACTTTACTTACATAGAGAAGAGACAGAGCAGGATCAGGTTCCTCAGGGCTAGCTGCCCCCCACGCCCCCCCCCCCCCAGCCCACTGCAGCTGACTCAGTGTATTTGGCTTCTGTGCGACCCTCTGGTTAGTTTCTCTACTACCAACAATAAAGTGAAAAACTCCAACCTCTCCCTGTGGAGTCTATACTGAAAGCTAAGGGTGCCTGAGGACCATTGACATACAAGTTTAGGCAGAACAAAGGGGTAATTGGAGTTTAAGACAGGGGAAGATAATCCCCCACAAGGTGATAAAGCCCTGCACAGGCTAAGTAGGTTCTTTGTCTTTGGGTAAGCAAGTGTCCCAGGTCCACAGCCCATTCTTATGTGGCCAAGTGGGGGTCCCAAGTTTGCATGCTTGAGACCCCCCCTTTCCCAGTCATTTTTATTGCTCTCCCCAAGTGTAGCATGTGTAAACAGGACTCGGCAACTTGCTTCACACATTTAACAATGTACAGTGAACATTTCCTCCTGGTCAATCCGTGTCACCCGGTTCATTATTTTTAAGGACTGAAAAATAGTACTCAGTGGGGGCGCCTGGGTGGCTTAGTCGGTTGAGCGTCCGACTTTCGCTTAGGTCATGATCTCGTGGTTCGTGGGTTCGAGCCCCGCGTCGGGCTCTGTGCTGACTGCCAGCTCAGAGCCTGGAGCCTGTTTCAGTCTGTGACTCCCTCTCTCTCTGACCTTCCCCTGCTCACGCTGTCTCTCTCTCTCTCCTAGAAATAAATAAAACATTAAAAAAAATTAAAAAAAAATAGTACTCAGTGTGGGTCCTCTGTACTTGTGTCAGTTGTTCCCCTTCTGCCGGGCGCCCGCATGTTTGTAGTTTTCTACCACTACCAACAAAGCTGCAGTAGGTTTTTTAAACTAATCTAATTATGGGGCACCTGGGTGGCTTAGTCGGTCAAGCTTCTGACTTCAGCTCAGGTTATGATCTCACAGTTTGTGAGTTTGAGCCACATGTCAGGCTCTGTGCTGACAGCTCAGAGCCTGGAGCCTGCTTTGGATTCTGTGTCTCCCTCTCTCTGTCCCTACCCAGCTTGTGCTCTGTCTCACTCTGTCTCTCAAAAATAAATAAACATTAAAAAATAAATAAACCAATCTGATTAGGTCTGCTTTTTTTCCCCTGCAAGATGGGTGCTCAAGAGAGGGATGGTGGGGTCAAAGGCTCTCCCAATCCACTGCATATTCCAGAAGTCACTGATGTTTTAGAGAACTCATTTCTTCACAACCTTGCAAACCCAGGATGTTCTGCATCTTGGCTAGTTTCTTAGATGAAAAATGGTACATTTGTGATTTTAATTTGCATTTTCCTTATTCTCCTTGTTACTAGTAGGTTGTCTTTTCATATTTTATTTGCCTTATATTTTTTCTAATTCTTGAATATTTTATTTTTGTTGGACATTTCATGATTCAGAAACACATATTTCTGTCTACTTTAGTATTTATTTTTCTACCCAGATTTCAGGAGAAAGAGATTTTCTCATGGGCATTGTCAGTAGCAGCTATTTGAAATGTTAAACATTTGAGAAGCAAAATTGGAGAAATGTGGATGGTACTGAACTGATTGCTTAAAGAGGTGACTGACCATACCTCTAACCAGTGCTTTTTAAATGACCAGGCTTCTGACAAGAATGTACAGTGCGGGGGCACCTCGTGCCCCAGTCAGTTGGGCCTCCAACTTTGGCTCAGGTCATGGTCTGGTGGTTCCCAAGTTTGAGCCCCGCATCTGGCTCTCTGCTGTCAGTGCAGAGCCTGCTTTGGATCCTCAGTCTCTCTCTCTCTCTGCTCCTCTCCTGTTTGCTTATACTCTCTCTCTCTAAAATAAATAAATAAACTTTTTTAAAAAAAGAATGTACTACTGGGAAAGCTGGAAAGCTCCATGCAAAAGAATGAAATTAGACCACTTTCTTACCATACACAATACACAGAAAATAAGCTGAACATGGTTTAAAGACCTGAGTGTGACACCTGAAACCTTAAATCTCCCTAAAGAAAACATAGGCAATAATTTCTGGACATTGGCCTTAGCAACATTTTTCTAAATATGTCTTCTCAGGCAAAGGAAACAAAAGCAAACAAAATAAACTACTTGGATTACATCAAAATAAAAAACCGTTGCACAGTGAAGGAAACTATCAACAGAACAAAAAAGCAACCTACTAAATGGAAGAAGGTATTTGCAAATGATATATCTGATAAAGGGTTAATATTTAAAATATATGAAGAACTTACGCAACTCAGTGCCAAAAAGAACCCTCCAAAAATCTGATTAGAAAGTGATCAGGGGACCTAAACAGATATTTTTCCAAAGAAGACATATAGGTGGGAAACAGATACATGAAAAAATGCACATCACTATATCTTCAGAGAAATGCAAGTCAAAACCATACTGAGATATCACCTTACACCTATCTGAATAACTAATATAAAAAAAAAAAAAAAAACAAGTATTGGCAAGAATGTGGAGAAAAGGGAGCCCTTGTGCCCTGTTGCTGGGAATGTAAGTTGGTACAGCCACTGTAGAAAACAATATGGAGTTTCCTCAAACAATTAAAAATAGAAATACCATATGATCTAATAATTCCACTATGGAATATTAACCCAAAGGGAAAGAAAACACTAATTTGAAAAGATATGTTCACACCCATATTTATTGCAATATTATTTACAATAACCAAGTTATGGAATCATCCCACGTGTCTACTGATAGATGAATAGGTAAAGAAGATGTGGTATATGCGTGTGTGTAGGTTTGAATACACACATACACATACACACACATGTGGAATATTAGTCATAAAAAAGAATGAGATCTTGCTGTTTGTGACAACAGGGAGAGAGCATTATGCTCAGTGAAATAAGAGAAAGACAAATACCATATGATTTTACGTACATGGAATCTAAAAACAAAACAAATGAATAGACGGAAACAGAATCATAAATACAGAGAACAAACTGGTGGTTGCCAGAGAGGAGGGAGATGGGTGAAATTTGGTGAAGACAATTAAGAGGTACGGATTAAGAGATTAAGAGGTACAGACTTCCAGGAACAAAATAAATAAATCATGGGGGTGAAAAGTACGGCAGAGGGAATGTAGTCAATAATATTGTAATAATGTTGTATGGTGACAGATAGTAACTACACTTAGAGTGGTAAGCATAACTTAATGTCTACAGTTGTTAAATCACTAGGTTGTACACCTGAAACTAATATAACATTGTATGTCAACTGTACTTCAATTAAAAAATAGTAAATTAAAAATAGGTAAATAAAAACAAATGGCCAGGCCTCTGAAAATGCCTGAGGTACCAACAGGCAGGGGTCCAGGCTACATACTGGCCTCACTCTCTTAATCCTCACCATGACCTTGATGTTGTGCAGGGACTAGAGAGAGAACTTTAAAAAGCCAAGGCCTGTCTGAGAAAGACTTTCTTACCATCTCCCCTTTCTTTAAATATGCCTTGGGGAGAAAAGTTATATTTTGTTCTGCTTCATGCTCATAGTGGATGTCTTCCTTCCGTTGCAAAGTAATGGTTTTTCCTGAACTTATCCTAAAAGTTGAACAAGCACTTCCAATGACCAACAGGCATTCAAGGAATGATTGAAGATGACACTACTCTATCCAGCAAAGCAGACCACATGTACAGCTTTTGTCTGTCTGTCTGACCCCTTCAGGAGTTGGAAAGGATGAGAAACTTGTCCCAGAGTGCTGACTGTATCTTAAGTATCTCAGGACAACTCACCAAATAAAGGAGTCTATATCTGATGGTGTAAGAACACAGAGGGAGGAGGAGGGAGAAAAGGAGAAGAGATTTCTTCCTATTTTCTTTTAACGTGAGTGTTATTTTTTTGTTAATGAGTTTGAATTCATACTAAATTATTACCCTGGCATTTTCTTGTAATAGAAATGAGATTGTCTCCCTTGCTCAAGGCAAAAATCTAAGGCTAGGTATTAAATTTATAAGTTTATCTTCTGTCCAGCTTGGCTTCTCTTTTCCAGGTTCCCAGAGGGGTAAATTTGAATATGTGTAAATGAGGCTGCAGGGGGTGAAATGAGGTGGGGATACAGAGAAAAGGGCAATTTAAAGGTTAAGATGGTTTACCAATTTTTGGTTTATCTGTACACATTCCTGCAGTAGTTTTATTTTTCCTCACATAATGTAGGAGTTTATTCAAAGAAGGAAGTTCCTTGAGTCTTTCCATCAGAAACATTAGCTGTGTTTTGTTTTTTCATGACTATTTGTTTAGTTTTTTATTCACAAATTTGTGGCTGCTATGACTTTATTTTTGGGTTGTTTTGGTCAGAGTTCCAGATTTATCCAGTGTGCATCTATTTTGTGTGTGTCAAACTCTGGCTTTCAAGAGTAGCAAAGAAAGGTTTGAAGTGGGAAGACTTTCCCAAATACCTTAATCTTATACTTGAAATGCAAACAGCCAGAGAAGCTGAGATTCATGATACATATTTTACATCTTTTAATTGAAAAGTGGCTTAGTGTTTTTCTCCATAGTTTGGAAGGTGGTCACTGAAATGCTCTTTACAAGCAGAAGCCATTGGTGGGGATAAGGTCATGTGACCTCATGTGAGGAATAAAAGCTCAGGCCTGAGTGGCTTCCTCTTTCATTGTGCTTCACGTTGGCTCCACTTGGAGTGAAGTTTAGAAGCAGCCCCTGGAAGGACACATCTGTAAGGAATTTATACTTCTTTATTTCTGGCTTTCATTTCAGAAAACCTGATGTCTTGTATACTTGTTTTCTTGACCTATTTATAAAACAATTTTTTGAAATCTTTCTACAATTTTTCTCAGTTAACTAAAGGTTTCTTTTACTGATATATTCTAAACAACATCAGTGAACATGGTGACTAAAAAGCATGACACAGCTATGTCCTGGTGACATGAAGAGACATCTTTCTACAACAGGTAGTCCCAGGTATATGTCAGTTTTCAACTTGTCAGCATGTTGCATAAGATCCTGCTATACGTGTCTATTACCAAATGTAAGCAACATTCTGGCATCACTCATCATATATTGGAGATTCTAATTCATCATTATCTCTTTCACTTAACGTACTTAGCTCTTACAAAGAAGTAGACTTAGAAGTACATTTCCAAGTCCTTAGAATTTGTTTTATTTGGGAATATAAAGGTTTAAACTCGGGCAGAGCATTGATAAAATGAAGGCCAGCCTTTCGTTTAATGTAGTTCCTTAAGGGACTAGATACAGTAATAAAATGGAATGATAATACCAGTACAGAGGATGTGTGCTGATGTTACTTCTCCGTTACATGTTATTTGCTACTCCTGTCAATGGCCACTGAATTGGTTGTAAGTCTTGGTCATTTTATCTTCAACATTATGAAAAGAGAGATACTCACTTAGCTGAGTATCAAATTTAATTTGTAGGCACTAGAATAGTGCATACATAAAGTCATGGTAGCTAGTTAAATTATTACACAAATATTTATTGAGCATCTAGTATTAACATTGCATAAGATACCTCATAATCTAGAGGAGGAGAAAGACCATGAATCATGCAGTTAAAATATAGCATAAATACTGCAATATCTTGAAGTCATCTAACTTTCTTTATTCTTCCCAAGGCTTACCAAATAATCTTCTGCTATTCATTTGGTTTCTCAAGTAGATTTTGTTCTGAAGAAGTAAAGAGTACCAAACGTGCCCTAAGACATTTGGTTTCCTTGGGCAAATCAGTCTCCTTGGAGATTTGTTAGTAGAAACTCATCCAAGAGGCTGATCACCACAGTGTGATCCAGCAAAATAAAATTTCTGGACCTAACAAAATCCAGATGACAGCTTAGAATATGACATCTCCCAAATGAATGGCTAGCTGACCTTATACAATAATTGAAGCTGTGTAGCTTAATGTAATGACATTTTCTGTAGTTAGCCCAGTAAATGATACCATGAAGCAAGCCACTCCCAGGGCCCAGGACGCTGCCACCGTAGCCCCAGAACAAGCAGATTCTCTCCATTGCCCCAAATTCCTACAGTTTGCAATGCCTTCAAGAGCACTTGAAAGGCATGGGTTGGGCATGAGACTCAGAAAGTCTTGGGTAAATGTGGCCAGTTCAGACTCTGAGATAAGTAGGTATCCTTGTCAGACCTTAGCCAATAATTTAGGTTCATGTGCATCCCTGAGTGGTTTGAGTTTCTTGAAGACAGTCTGCCCTTCAGGGCCTTGAAATACTTATACTTTCTGCCATCTTTAGTGTTCTGTTGAATTTTGGTGACCTCATGAATACACAATGAACCTGAAAATTGTATGTCAATGGTGTGTTTCCTCTTGCTGTCAGATGACCTTCACCTTGTACGTATGGATGAATGAAAAATAGAAGGAAATGTTACCATATATTTGTTGATCTCTATCAACAAAGTTAGGTCTTGGTCACTCACAAATTTTTCTTTAGTGATTAGAGTCTGTTTTAATCAGTGTCTAACTATGTGGATTGTTAGCTAAGTACCATATTTTAAAAAATGGAAAGATGAAGTATAACAATTTAAGCTACTACAACCTCATAAGCATCTTCAGATAAAATACTTAGTAAAATGCATAAAATCTTTCTTTATATTAGTACACTTTCAGGCTGAGCATTACAAATATGACTTCTTTTTTTTTAGCTGCATTATTGAGTGAAATTAAAACTTTAGAAAACAGTGCTATTAATAGTGGTGACTCATATGTTCTTCATATTTTAGGAAGGACAATAAACGTTTACAGGACAGTGTCTGAAGGATTTTCTTCACAAAATTGCTTAACTATAATTATGGCAATATATAGTATCATGTGTCTTAATGCCATGTATAATGCAAGTTGTAATGTAGCTTATCTCTATAAGATCTTTAGTAGTAATGTATATATAGTAGTGCATATAATATAGAGAGAAGGCAAGAAAGTCAACATTTAAGGCACACAACATGTTATTTATTCTAGTGTTGTTGGCAACTTGGTAGGATTCTTTGAAGGGGAACTGAGGAGGAAGGGGTGAGAGGCCTTGAGGGTGAAGGAAATAGGACTGAGTAGAGCATAACTGAGGGACATGGCATATGGACAGCCTGGCTGGCTCTGAGGCCTTAGTGGGAAAATCCAAGCCAGGCTAGTTGGAATCATTACTTGCAGCCAGCCATGGGTGGTTTTGGATGCTCGCATAAGAATTTTCAAATTTAGGCTGGAAACAATTCCATCCATTGAATATTTTTTGAACTGAGTTTTGACAGGATGAAAATACTGTGTTCAAAATATTAATTTGAGTGTTGTGTATATTGGGTTGTGTTTAAAGAGTGAAGCAAGGTGGTAACATTTAGCTCAGATTGCAGTAGTCTAAGCAGATAGTGTCAGATTCTGTATCTCCTTCTCTCTCTGACAACCTCCCCTGCATACGCTGTCTCTCTCTCTCTCTCTCAGAAATAAAACATTAAAAAATATATATTTAAAAAGCCTAAATCACTTCTATAGCAATGGAAGTTAAAAAAGAATAGACAAACATGACAGACAATGAAAAGATATGGTGAGGCCTTCAAGGGGACTTGATAGTTTGACTTTGTAGCCCCAGGGATTGATTCAACAAACACTAGTTGAGAAACTTCTATGTGAGAGGTTTTAAGAGATGAAAACCTACTCTGCACCCTTCTCAGTGCTTAGTACTGGACGGGGGGGGGGGGGGGGGGGGGGAGGGTGCTGCGTATTTTAAAGCTACACCTCAACCATCAGTAAACCTCAGTCTTGCTGAACAGAGAGGTTTTATGGAGCGTTTTCTGGGATGGGATAGACATTTTACTTCCTGCCTGACTTGTCCATGAGGTATTGTGGTCAAGTTGAAAAAGCCTGAACTCTGTAACCTGATAGATTTGCATTCAAATCTTAAGCCTCTCACTCATCAAATATGTGGGATTGGGTAAATTATTTAACATTCTGAACCAACATTTCTTAATTTGAAAAATGTTGAAATACCACCCATGGAAGATGCTTCTCTGTAGATCTTGCAAGCAGAGATGCTAATTGCCTTTTTCCTGGACAATTTTTTCAAGGATATTTATAGTGAATAGCCTTGGTAGATAGAGACAATGTCTCTCTCTAGAGCAGAAGTCAAGTTTGCATCCTGTCCAGTGGAATAAAGATCATGTCTCCCTCCACAGCGAAGGTTAGGCAGGTTTGCTAACTGCTTAATATAAATGATTTTGATTCCCTGAGCCCAATGTTCTTCAGCTGTGATGCAAACCCACAGTGTGAGCACTTTCCATCCAGGCCCCTCCATGTCACCCGGTGGCACAAAACTGAACATGATGTTCATGTTATTTGTGGTGCTGTGAGCTTCTGAACAGGAACCTTGGGTCTCCAGCATCTAGGGAACTAGCAGGCTAACTTGTTACATTATGAGTTGGATAAAATCTGAGACCTTTTGTTTTGATGCCACCTGCCTAGTGTGTTTCTGGAGACAAGACACAATATTTAACACACCTGGCACATACCATATGGTTAAAAAGAAAACATTTATTCTACTTCTTCCCTTAATAGAGTAATTGATCAGCTGCTGAGAGAAAGTTCTCACAGTTAAAGCAGCATTTATTCCCCTTTAAATATGGTTTCAGTGTCAGGGCACATCCTTGGTCTGGTCTCAGGATATATTTTAACGGGATTCTGAGAGAAGGATCCCAAAATGATCCTTTGTGGACAGAAGATTATTCTGCTGCCTGGTTGCAGTGGAGCATCTGGTGTTCTTCACTGACTTCTCAAGGCCAGGAGGTGTCACAACAAGAGCAGCTTGATGGCAATTCTGTATATATTTTGTTAGGACTGGGCAGTGATAAGGAGAGGCACCTGTGGTTCATGTAAGACGGTTACCTGTGAGGGAGGATAGGGGGTTGGGGTTCAGCAAAGAGGAGGGAAACTGCTGTCTCTCAGAGAATCTGAAGGAGAAGATGGAAGAAACTGTCCCATTAAGAAGAACTGATAGTTCCCAAGAGGGATTGGTAGAAGGGAGAGTATCACCCTTGCAGTCATTTGAGCGTCTGTAGTCACTTTTGCACATGACTGTGACATTCAGGTCATTGATCCTAAGTGACTCTTTTGAGAGACTTTTTCTCATCAGTGGCTCAAGGCACAGCTTGTGCATTTTGGTCTTATCTGTGGTCCGCCCTCATATCATCATGCTAGGAAAGCAGAGCTCCCAAGCTGAATGAAACTGGCTTTCATTCATTAGCTTACATTCTGCTATAGGAGGTAAGACATGTCATGCAATAGATTCAACACAAGGTGGGAAATAGAGACACTGATACAGCGCAGTGTGATGAAGAGACCAGTGCTGACAGCATTGCTGAGGGAGAGAGTGGGTCCAGAGCCCTCAGGGTCTTCAGAGTCCACTCCAGCCTCTTGTTCCAGGCCCTTTTGTCTGACCAAAGATGGCGCTATGCAGTGCAGAGAGCCTTTATGCCCAGAAGGCAGGAAGGAGCAAGCAGGTCCTTGGCTGTAGCTCAAAGCCAGTAGGAGCCTGTGCAGAGCTGTTGCAGGAAACTTCTGAGCACTTCCTTCAGGCTCTCAGAGTTTCCTCTCTACTGTGTGCCTCGTCTTGGACACAGCTTTACTTATTTCCTAGACACAACCTTGTACTTTGAGACTGGACTTCACCTGTAACAGGCATCTTGGAAAACAACCCAATTTATTTTAGATACTTGGCTTTAGGCTTTTCCTCTGGGAACCCCAATACCACCCTTGGCCACATAATATAATGGAACCATGATTCTGACTTGACCAATGCTTGTCAGGAGGCCCTAGCTGTGATGAGCCAGGCATGGTGAGTCCAGCCCCAAACATTGGAGTAGAGAACACTCATCTGTCATTTTTCATGGCAGGTAAAGAGAACACATTCCTAAAGACAAACCTACAGTTGTGGTGTGGATGACTCAGGAACTCTAGGAATCCAGTCTTGTACCCTCCCCTCCAGGAAATTCCTGGTTGGCCTTTCCAGGCATAGTCAGTGTAGTCCCAGGAGTATCTCTGGCTCTCCTGGTTTAGCCTGGATCCCTGTGCTTTTCTCTATGCATGTACAAGGTTGTTTCCAGATAAACCGTGGCAAAGCCAAATTTTAGGGACCAGATCTGCCTTCAGAATCCAGATAGAGACCATAGCCCAAAAACTGTCAGTTACAGTTGCATCTGTCTCAGAGAATCCTACTGCCTGGGACAATGGTACTGGCATAGTGTGGCTGGGTGACTGCTGTCTCCTCCTTGCCCTCTGAGAGTGATGGGGGCTGGGCTATGAATTTTCAGAGTGTAGCCTCCAAAACCATTTATTTCAGAGAACATCTTAAAGACAGTACAAATGACAAAGTGAATGACTTCAGGTTTACAGAAAGTTTGGGGCAAAAATGATTTATCAAACTTTTAATTAACTGATTTTGTTGTCATGGCAAATCATTGAAGTCATGGAGCTAAAATTCAGTAGAGAGTGCATAATGATCTCTCTTTTCCCTGGATTTGATAATATTATTGTCTCTGTTTAATTCAGAGTTTCTGTGTGTGAAAAAGAGAAAGAGACATTTGGGTTTATTTTAAGGATAAAGAGAAAGCTCATGGAAATTCAGAAGACAAAGGACTTACCTTAGGATGGGCAGGATTCCATGAAAGCAAAGAGCTGCACAACACTCGTAGGTGTTCGGTAAGTATTTTTGAATGACTGATGAATGAATAAACCCGTGACCAAAGGCAGCTCTGAGGAAGATTTAGGCCTACACTCTATTAATTCTGCCGGTACCCGATTTAACCTGATTTCCAACAATCCATCCTTTGTCTCTTAGTTTAAAATCTTGAGAGAGGAACCCAGAGGCTACTTCTGAGCCAGAGGTTTATCCTAGTCCATTAAGCAATGACCAGAAGGGTTAGTGCCACATGAACATATGACTCCTTCTAGGAAGTGGGCCGAAGTATGAGCAGAGCATGGTGTGACGGTTTAGGTTTCCCCAGGCCATTGCTTTGTGTGTGATTGTGTACTACCATGCACTGCTGTTACTTAAGGTCTGTATGTGAGTGGCTTGTCTCTGCAGTGAATTTTTTTTAACATGTTGAAGACAGAGTAATACCATATATTTTTTCTCTCATTGCGCTTGAATTTTACAACTGATTCTGATCAAAGAATTCACTCAAGTATGACCCAACTGGGTGCTAACATGTACTGACTGATTATTATTTACCAGACACTGATAAATGTTTGGGCAAACCAGATGCATTACAGGATCAGTTGGGGCCCTTTGATAGGGTCTGCTTTCAGATGAGGTGAAAAAAAGATGAGAAGACAACGTTGTCTGAAAAAAAATCAAGTTGCAAAATAGTGTAATCTCATTTTTAAATATATAGATTTAATATCTAATATATACAAAAGATATATTCAATTTATTATGTATATACCTATGTATCAGATTTTTCCATAAGATGTTAAAGATTTTAAGATACCTATTGTTTTATACATTACTAAGGAAAAAAATGGCTGCTAATTAATTGTAAGACACCATTGATTGTAGGAAGCATCCCAATTTCAGAGATGTTAAGAAGTGTGTGTGTGGCGGGGGAGAAGTGTGTACTGCAGATATAAGAAGAGATATAGAAAGATGTGCATGAAGGTTTTATAGCAGTGATCTCTGGAGAAGAGAGTACTATTTGTCTTTAATCATTGCTTGTCTGTATATGCAAATTTCCTACAAGCCAGTCCCTCCCTGTTCACTTCTTCACCTTCACTCAAAGGCTAGGGGAGGTGATCCCACCCCAGCAGAACCAGTTATAAAATCTATTGGCATGTCAGGCACTAGGGTCACACCTTGGTTTGGGGATGTGGGGGTGTAAAGTTCCCATTTTTCTTCTTAGCATGTGAGGCCACTGCCAAAACTCCAGGACAGCAGGGAAAAAAATGTGATTCAATAATAGGCTATATACAGGTTTCTGGTAAATAAATGAAAAGCAGTTTCATAATGGAGGCGCATAAGAAATAATACTTAGATTTTTGTGTTTGGTTTAGTAAATGTGCAGAAGAAAGGATTCTAATGAATAAACTTATTTTATTATGTCTTTAATTTCTACCCTCCTTGAATTAACATTAACATTAAGTTTTTGTGCACTTAAAGATAGCCATAAATCCAACAGTGAGATTAACTGAGTAGTTTTTCCCAGAGAGAATAAATGGAGATATTTTAAAGTTTTATGTTTAAAGAATGCCTGAAGTGATTTTACCAAACATAATGAAAATATAAGTAAGTAATAGACATTACAGCCTTAAATGTATTATTTAAACCAGGGTGGATTTTTATTTATTTTATTTCATTCTTTTATTTATTTATTTATTTATTTATTTTAAATGTTTTATTTAGTTCTGAGAGAGAGAGAGAGAGAGAGCGTGAGCAGGGGAGGGTCAGTAAGAGAGGGAGACACAGAATCCGAAACAGTCTCCAGGCTCTGAGCTGGCTGTCAGCACGGAGCTCGAACCCACAACTGCGAGATCATGACCTGAGCCAAAGTCAGACGCTCAACCAACTGAGCCACCCAGGTGCCTCTCATTCTTTCTTTGATTAAGTCCTGGAATAATTTTACATTCTTTTTGAAAATATGTGCTTTTCTTCCTTTGGTTACATAGCCATATTTGTTAATTCCTTAATATGGCTGCACACACAAATATATGCAAGGTTATTTTACTATTTAAAAGAAATTCTGTAACTTTTATATATTTTCCAACAATGCAAGATATGTCACTGATCTGAAATCATGGTTTATAGTCATTTTTAACTCCTCGCTGTCGGTGCTGTTGTAATCACATACACAAAGCCTTGACCTAATGCATTGGAGTGCTCAACACAATGCATTAAAAGTCTGTTGATGCCAGTGGGTGATTTCATGTCAAGGTTGAAGGCAGCATTTTAATCCAAAGCTCATTTCTTGATTTGTACTTGCCAACATTTGTTTACTTTTCTTTGTATGATTGTAGGACAGGGAGAGGCATAGGCCCTGGACCAGACTAGCCCAACTTAGAAGCCAACATCTTACAACTGTGTCAGACCCTGAACCCAGGTTTCATAGCTGGGACCAGCCCACAGTGACCTCTCCACTGGATCTGGTTGGATATGTTGTGTCATTCAGCCCTACATTTAGGACTTACTGAGTCATCATGGCCAGTTGTAGGCGTAGAGAAAGCAGGCATATGGTAGCATTTGACAAGTACCTTAATACCTACCTGCTTTCCAAAAATGGACCCAGCCAATGGAGATACACAATTCCTGCATTGTAGTCAGAACTGTGAATATGTGTTACCCTTATTAAAGTGTATATTTTATTGCATTTAAATAAAAGTAAAATGCTGTCTTTTATGCAAAATACTCATGAAGCAGGATCACAAACTGTATTCACACTATATCTTGTACATACGTATGCCTACTTATTTATTTATTTACTGACCTATACCCAATCTGGGTAGGAGCCCTTGGGCTTTGGGTAGTAGAGAAGAAAAATAGGTTTAGTCTATTCCAGTGGAATAATTTTTTAAGACCCCTTTAATAATATTCAGTTCCTCAGTTAAATTTCCCTCTAGCTCAGATTTCTCCTTTTTCAGCTCCCCTTTTCTTTTGCCCTGACTTAAGGAGGTATCTAGTATGCGGAAAGAGGATGAGTCCATGCAATGGTTTGTTTTTCCTGCTGACCCTTCAGCTGGGACCATGATGTCCTCTTGTGCTGACATTTTCTGAAGATATTACTCATGAGCTTGTCTTCCTCCATCGGGTTTGAGCCCAGTAGCCCTTCCAAGCTGATTCAGCCTCACTTTGCTTTTCACTACTGGCAAGTTCTCTCCTCTTCCTCTATCCAGACCTCTACCCAGAGCCAGTAACCCCAGCCCCAGCTGCAGGAGCACCAACCCCTTATCAAGGTGACAGGTTTCTCTCTAGGTGCTCTGGGGGTTCTGGACCCCATGCATGGTTAACTGACTGCAGAAGGTGAATTGAGGAACTAAACCCCAAGGGCTGGTGCCTGGCCTCCAAGCAGATTATGTCCCTTTACAAGGATGTGGCTGTGCTCCAGGTTGGTGTGGGATAGTCATAAAGATATTTTTCCTAGAGCCCATAAAAGAGATTAGAGCAGGCTTCCTGTACTAGTCAGAGACTAGGAAAGAAGCAGATGGATGGCATCCTCAAAAGGAGTGCCTCATTCAAGGGAGTTAAGTGAAGGGACTATTCAAAGAAAGGAGGAGTTAAGGGAAACCAAGAGGGGGGGGTTGAAGCACCTCAGAACAACAGCAGTGGGAAGTGGAGATGCAAACAGAATCTCCGTCTTTCTGGGCCAAAGCCCAAAGAGAAAGACTGCACATACACATCTCGACACATCTGTCTCCTCCCTTCTTCCTTTTTCCCACCGTCTCCCAGGAATGGAACGGGAGACGTGTGCCCTTGACAAATTCTAATGCACTCTGTACCTAAGGGAACTCCCTGGCCTGGGTGGCCTGGGCTTGGCTTCTGATGATATCTAAAGAGGGAAATAAAATATGAAGAACATCCTCTCCTTAAGAAATTGCCCATTTTACCAAGCTTTTGTCTTTCTGGCAAATCCAATGTCAAATGCCAAGAATTTAAATATGAATCTTTTTCTTGTGTTTCATTTGTTCTTCTCTACCACTTCAGACAGGTGGAAGCCTTAGAACAGCTAGGAAAATACTATATTCTTCTTGGAGAAGCAAAAGAGAGTATAGCACATTAATATATTTTTTAAAATTACCACACCCAATTTCACCAATATGCAGCTGTGGTTTGTATAGAAATTTAAAAATTTTTATAACATTTTCACATGTCTCCATTGATTTAACATCGTTTAATCTTAACAATGATCCCATAAGGTTATCAATTTTACAGATGAGAACACAGGTCAAGTCTGCTTTGTAGTTAGTGGCAAACCCACAGATGGTAGAACTCCAGATGGTCTGACTCCCTGGCAAAGGGGGTATATGCCAGACAAAGGGGCATAGTTTGCACATTTGGAGATGTTGTCTATATTTATAACGTACTGGTGTCTGCTAAAAATTATGTTTCTTGAGTGATTTTTTTTCCCACTGATAATTGCCTTTATTAAAACTATGTTTCTAATCACCTCTAAAACCTGCTTCCATAGTAACTAGGTCATTTTATACTCGTGCTGCCCTCTCACATTCTCATCTGTCACTTGGTATCCCTTACGATTTGCTTTTATTTTTCCTCCCCATTCTGACTCACTTCCACTGGTGAATCACTTCCTTATTCAACTCCTCTTTCACCTACTCCTAGATTCTGGAATTAACCTCTGACCTCATAATTTGAGGTGAGTTGAGCATATTCTACTGAAACCAGCTGGCCATGTTTTCATTTTGTTTGGGTTTGCATGGCTCCCTGGGCTGAACTGTGTGACTCAAGAACAGCCGCCTGAAGAGGATGCAGCAGGGAAATAGGTGCAGAAGTAGGAAAAGAAGGTGGGCACCTGGCATTTAATTTCAAACAAGAGTGAAGAAGGTAACTGGCCTAATTAGACCTGAACCAACAAGGAACGTGGTTGTGAGTTTTCTTGAATGGCTGCATTCTGGGGGTGAGACTTTGAAAGACCCATGATGTTGCCGCAGAATGGCACATGTGACACATCAGAGCTGAAGGCCAGCACACGGAATCTCACTTCATAAGGTCTATGTTCTTTTCCCCTGAAAAGAAGAAGCTACCTCCTGGAAACTAAATTCCCTCCTTCCCTAAATTCACTGGAAGTTTCCCAATTCACATATTGTCAATGACAATGGATTTGAATTGTTGTCTTTTTTCTAGACCGTAAGAAGATACTAAAGATGTTTGATGTCTTGAGAAGTCTGAGTACCTGGCATGTGTCCTCCCACCCAGTCAAGAGAGAGGAAGAGAGAGAATTTGTGCCCTAGCTAAGTTTACGCAGTAGCTGTTTAGTTCCTGAGCACAGCTGAGGTAGGGAGACCAGAGTGTCTTAGAGATTCCTACAAGGGCTCTTCTTTAACCCTAACCTCCAGGGCAGGAGGCTGCTTACCTACTGGGCCCATTTATTAAATCTGTGCTTGGAATTGCTGCTAGTTCTTGATGTAGACAGTTCTACAACATTGACTGAAAATACATCAACCACATCATAAATATTTACTAGTCAGGGGGCACCTGGATGGCGCAGTCGGTTGAGTGTCAATTTTGGCTCAAGTTGTGATCTCACAGTTTGTGAGTTCAAGCCGCACATCAGACTCACTGCTGTCAGCGCAGAGCTTCAGATCCTCTGTCCGCCTCTCTCTCTGCCCCTCCCCAACTCGCTAGAATGCGTACACACTCTCCTTCTCTAAAAAATAAATAAGCATTTAAAAAATATATTTACAAGCAGAATTAAAGGACCAGTTTTCTCCCCTTTCAATGACCAACTTAACACTGCTGTATTAAGAATCTACAGATATTCTCATAGGCTGCTGATGTTTGCATAAATCTGACACAGTTTCTGAGGGATAATTAGGCAGCAGTTTTCAAAATGTTCATGGCCTTTGCTTGTGTGGCTTAGCAGTTAAGCATCCAATTCTTGGTTCTACTCAGGTCAACATCATCTTGCGGCTTCATGAGTTTGAGCCCCACAAGGGTCTCTGTGCTGGCAGTGTGAAGCCTGCTTGGGATTCTCTCTCTCCCTCTCTCTCTCTGCCCGTCTCCTGCTCTCTCTCTCTCCCTCTGTCTCTGCCCCTCCCCCACTCGCACTTGTCTTTGTCTTTTTCAAAATGAATAAATAAACTTAAAAAAAATGTTCATGTCCTTTGACTCTGAATCCAATGTACAGGAAATCATCAAGATTTTGCCAAATGATTTGACTAGGAGATGTTCACTGTAACTTCCCAGTAAACAGGATAAGTTATCAATCATACATGAGACAAACTACTGTATAACTGTCAAAAATATATAAATGTGGCTGTGTGTCTTTAGACATAAAGGATTTTCATGAGTTCATTGAATAAAACAAGTTCACAACAGTAAATGCATATAAATATATACAAGAAAATGTATACTTATGCATGGAAGAAATACCTAGTAAGGATGGACCAAAATGATATTTATTTCTGGGTAGTGTGACAAACAGTAATTTCAATTAATAATGGATAATTTTATTTTTCTATCTTCTACAATGAACAGGTATTACTAATGAAAAAGCAAATGATTTCGCATTGAAACTGGCCTCTGGAGTGGGCAGATGGGACAAGAATCTGATGGGCTTGGATCAGCAGTATGCCACTTTCACTGATGTGTGTCGGTGTATCAGCAGTGAGACAAGGTGCTGATGGTACCCTGTTGATTCAGACAAAAGGATATGGGTACAGGAGACTCAAGAGTGGGTCCAGCTTGAGAACTTTGCAGACTGGTTCATATTTTTATTCTCTTTATCTAAAATGTTCCAATATTGTAGGATAATTATTTTTCTTTTTTGACTGGAGGTCAAATTTATTTTCTTTTGAGTTTTTTATTTATTTTAGAGAGAGAGAGGCATAGAATGTAAGCAGAGGAAGGGCAGATAGAGAGGGAGACACAGATTCTGAAACAAGCTCTAGGCTCTGAGCTGTCGGCACAGGGCCTGACATGGGGCTCGAACCCATGAATTGTGAGATCATGACCTGAGCCGAAGTCAGAGGCTCAACTGACTGAACCACTCATTTGCCCGGAGATCAAATTTATATTTAATTGTTTTATCAAATAATGATATATATATACAAAAGAATATTTACAAAATATATTTAAAGTGTAGAAAATCTTCATACACAGAAACTCAGAGTCCCAGAAATGGAACACTACCATTAACCCGATACAGATCCTCTATAAGTTCCTGCTGCCTTTTATACTTACCCTTTCTCAGAGAAAACCCTTGTCCTGAGTTAGTTTTATCATAGTCTTGCTTTTCTTTTCTGAGGAACATTTTATTTAGGTTTATATGTTTTTGGCCTTCATATGGGTGGGAGCATATTTTATTATTCCTTTGCAATTTGTGTTTTTCACTCAGTATCTTGTTTCTGAGTTTCATCCATGTATGTGTAGCTGTAGCTCAGTCATTTTACTGTTGTCATTTGTGGTGGTGTAAATGCACCAGGATTTACTTGCACATTCTCCTGTTTGTGGACTTTTGCATGACTCTCAGTTCTCGCTACCATAAAAGTTCTTATTAATGACCTCCGCCGCTCATATACGAGTGGCTCACATATATACGTACATTGGTGTGGAATTGCTAGATGGTAGGGTGTGTGAACTTACTAGATCATGTTAAATTATTTTTCAAGTCATTTATCTCTCTTTATACTCTTGCCAGCAATGTATGAGAGTTTCCATCCTCCACACAGTCATCAACATTCGATAATGTCAGACTTTGAACTTTGACTAAACCAGTGGGTGTGCATTGATTTCATTTGTATTTCCCTGAACTTCGATGAGGCCAAGCATGTTTTCTTGAGTTTATTAACCATTTGTGATTTCTCCCTATAGTGAATCTGTTTTGGGTCTTTGGCCCATATTTTTATTGTGTTATTACCATTTTTAAAACTGGTTTGTAGGAACTCTATTTATTCTGGAAATGCATCTTTTGCTAGTTACACATGTAGGAGACATCTTCTTCCAACTAGTGGCTTGTCTTTCAATTTTCTATATAGTGCACTTGATGAAGAGACATTCGTAATTTTATTCATCCTTCTTTTTCATGATTTGCTCTTTTTTGTGTCTTAAGAACTCCCTTCCTACCTAGAGGTTCATAAATCCTATTGTCTTCTAAAATGTTTGTAATTTAATCTCTGTGAATGGTGTGAAGGTATCCAATTTTATTTCTTCTACATGGATAACTATCTGTTCCAGGACAGTTTACTAAAAGGCCTTCCTTTCCGCACAGATGTAGAAATGTCCAAAATGAAGCTTCCGTGTCTGCGGGAGCTGATTTCCTGGATCCTCCAGAGAACATACAGATTTGCATGATCCAGATGCCAAGGGCCTCTACTGGGAATCGTCTTTATTTTTTGGATGATAAGGCATTTTTCTCACCTAACAAGTTAGAAGTTGTACTGTTCTGGGGATCATTCTGTGGCACAACAATGTCATCAAGAACCCAGGCACTTCCTTTTTCCCTCTGCCAGAATCAGTTTGTCTGCAATGTTTCCTCCCAGCTGCTGCTGCTCCTGGTTTTGTATCCACATATTTCCACATCCAGAGTGGGAAAAAGTTAACAATACTCTCTCATCTCGAGCTTCATTTGGACCACCCATGTAACGTGCATCCAAGTAGCCAGCTCACACACGGTCGCACTCAGGGTTATGCATGTCAGGGAGGCACTTTTGGCTGTCCCTTTAGTGCTGAGTGTCAAGGAAGGCTGTTGCCTTGTGGATTTCTGTGCAAGGGTATTTATTTCCAGTTCACCTACCTCTTGGGGTGCAGCCCTGAGGGCATGTGGATTTATATACAACTGTCACCTTAAACCCCTCTCGTTGGGTGGCCCTAGGAGCCACAGGGGACAGTGAAAGCCAAAGCTGGAATTCATCTGGGTGGCAAATGTGGAACTAATGAAAACTTCTTTTGTTTATACCTCTGGCTTCCCACTTTCGCTTAGTTTTTTGGCTTCTTTGTATTCTTTACTTTCTTGGCAGTTCATCACCCATTTAGAAAGCTTTTTTTTCCCCCCTGGAATTTTTAGTTGTTTTTCAGCAGGAGGGTCAGTGAAGGCATCTAGTTCTCCAGGCTGTGGAAACAGAAGTTGGCTAAATTTATTTTTTTAATTGCATTATGTTTTTATCAATCTTGCCTAAAGGGTTGTTGGAGACCGAACCATTGCAAGGGCGAGATGAAGATGCAGTAGCCAGTGCGGACTTCTCTAGCATGCTGTCTGAGGAGGAAAAAGAAGAGTTAAAGGCAGAATTAGTTCAGGTATGTTCAGTAATCTTATTATTGTTGTCTATCTCAGTATCTTAGGAGCTATTGTTAGTTTTGTCTAAGTCCCATATTATAATTATGTTGTCTTTCATTTAATAACATTAAAAAGCTTTTATTTTGAGAGAGAGAAGGTAGAGAGGATGCACATGAGCAGGAGAGGGGCAGAGAGAGAGAGAGAAGAGAGAGAATCTCAAGCAGACTCCATGATGTCAGTGCAGAGCCCGACATGGGGCTCGACGTCACGAACCATGAGATCATGACCTGAGCCAAAATCAAGAGTCAGGCGCTCAATCGACTGAGCCACCCAGGCGCCCCTCATTTAATAGCATTTAGTTACTGATATATGATGAGGTGATTAATTTTTTCTAAGGTGTTTTTGTAATGCCAGTTGTCCATTACACTTTGGTTATAGTAGAAAAAGGAATGGTTAAGCAGCAATGATGAGTAGTTGTAAATATGCACCTCTTATTCTTTTGCAGTTCACAATATTATGGGAACAGTAATCACTTACACACCTGACAGGTATGGGTGCAAGCTCCTTTTTAAGAGCAGCTCTTGCTTTAGATCAGCAACTTAGCTCAACAGATACTTTGAAGTGACTTGTTTTTGTAATGAAAAAGCCAGTCATGGAATCAACTGAATTTGCTGTGTACTCTTTAGCAGAAGAATAAAGCTCTGGGGGCAGAAAGGAAAGCTATGATGAATCCAAGTTTTCTTAGTTCGTGTGTAGTTGCTGTGGGCCTCTGGACTTAGAGGTGGGGAGGACGCCTGGCTCATTGGGGATACAAATTTTGTTCAAGCCATTTGTTTGCAGCACCCACTAACCCTTAAACACTTTGCTAAGGACCAGTTACATTGGAGGGGGAAAGCACTGGAAAAAGGGAGCTTCTCAGGTAAAATAAACAATAGGGCAAGAGGGAAGAGGCCCATATTCCTCCCCATTTTGTGTCCCTGGATCATAGGACAAAAAGCTCCTAGTTCAGCTGGAAGCAAGACTGTGGGCTCTAATACAGGCTTGAGGACACAGCTTTGAGCTCCACCTTACCCTCACCCAGCTGGGTCCACTCCAGATCTTTCGTGCTCTAATGTTCTGGTGGTGTTTGTTTATGACAGGTTATAATAATATTAAAAACTTTTTAGGTGCTTTCCCAAAGCACACTTGACAATAACTTCATTATAACATGAAAGAGCAGCTTGTTCTTGGGTACAGCAGAAATTATTTCAGTAAACACAGTGCCTCAAGTCAAACAGCCTGTTTCTTTAGCTAGGTCTGTCTGTGGCCACTGATCCAGAACAACGCAGTTGACTTCAGATTTGCCACACATGCCAGCACACACAAGGCATGCTGTAATGGAAAATGTACTAGCTCCATATTTTCTTAAAGCCCAGAATTCTGGTTCATGACCTGTTGGTTCATGTCGATTGCAGTGTCCAAATGTTATATTTTGCAAACTGGTATAAGGTAACTGATTCTAAACTAAAATAATTCCTTCACTGTTACAGTCCATGTCTAAGTTCAGACAAAACCTCTGCAGCAGACCAATTTTTATGAGAGTTCTGGGACTATCAGATTATACGTACATCTATATATCACTGTATTTTTGTGTGCGTTCTTTATTTTCTAAATTTTCAACAGTGAGCATGCATTATTTTTATAATCAAGAAAAAGTAAGTCTTGACTCTAAGTAGATGCCCCTGTAATACAACAAGCCAACAGTGTTTTCAGAAATTCCTGTGTCATTTGGCCACACTAATAAGCTTCTAGCACTTCTCATTCCTAAGACTCTTTGAGCCTGACTTCTGAAAATAACACCAGACTCCTTGTTACCATGCTCAAGTTACCAGGATTCATGTTTTCATCCTTTAGAAGGCTTCCTGGGTCTTATTTCTGGATTCTTCAGAAATGAAGAAGAACTTCATGTTGCCAGAGAGGCATCATGACTTCCAGAGGCACGTGGGTACAGCCCCAGGCCCAGTGACAAGCAAAGGAAATGTGTCTTCGCTGCTTTTTCTTTTCACATCTCCATTTCACTTCCCTCCACCTCAGACCACCTCTGCTTAATGCTCATCCATCCGTTCTTAAGTCTTCTTTCCCTGCCCTTCCGCAAATGTATCGTGGTGTGTATGTATGTGTGCACACACTTGGCTCCCGCACATGTGCGTGCACATTCACTCATCCACCCAACCCAAGCCAGGTTCTTTCAGATCACGTTCAGATGAGCTCATAGGCAAGGAGTTAATTATAACAAGGACACGCAGAGTGCAATCTCAGAAGCCCCACAACAGGCCCTCCGTTGACCTGAGACATCTTTTGGATGGCCCAGCTTCCCTACCTCAGACCTCCACAGACATTCTTCCTGGGCCCTGGTTGAAAGCAATCCTTCACTGTGCCTGAGGGAAAATCCTACTGGATCCATCCGCTACTTGGGTTAACAGGACACCTTGCAGATCAGCCTATTAGATTCCCTTTGAGTAAGGCATCTGTAGCCATGACCCAAAGCAAGAGCTTTGTGTAAAAGGACTTATATCTGACTCGGTTGCTTAAAAGGGGTCTTGGGGATGCCAGGGATCCAGTCTTCTTTTCAATGTGCTCCTCTCCCTAGTGTCCTCAGATTCTCTCAGTGTCATGTGACTATGCTGGATCCCTCCCCTGCTTTATCTGGCCCGTTTTGTTGTTTGTATTCCCATGAGGATGCCCTTATACTTCAGGCAAACTCAACTCCGCTCATCCACACAGCCAGCATATGGTTGTGTGCTTACCAAGTGCAGACAACAGAAAGATCCGTCCTTATGTCAGGAGACATAAAAGAAGCCAATATTGTCCAAAAGGCTACATCTTAGATGAAGTCTGCATTTTGAAAGAGGAATCTGTTGTTAACACAATTTAGTCTTTAGTTTATTGTTGTCATCACGCAATACATATGTGTGTTTTTAAGTTTCTTCATTGCGAGGCCACTGTCACCTCTGATCTGGTGCAGTGGTCTGTGTATAGAAGATATGCAATTAAAACCTGTAATTAACTTGAATGTTTTTAGGTTGAAGAAATACTTACACTTTTTAATATTAATTTATTTTTTAGTAACCTCAATACCCAAGGGGCTTGAACCCATGACTCCAAAAGAGCAAGAGTTGCATACTCTACCCACTGAGCCAGACAGACGCCCCAAATTATTTACATTTTTTAAAATGTTTATTTATTTTTGAGAGCAAGATAGAGCATGCAAGAGTCGGGGTGGGCAGAGAGAGAGGATGGACAGAAGTTCCGAAGCAACAGCAGTGGGCCTGACACAGGGCTTGAACTCTCTAACTATGAGACCATGACCTGAGCCTAAGTCATACGCTTAACCTACTGAGCCACCCAGGTGCCCCGATATTTATATTTTTTTAATGTTTTTATTTATTTCTGAGAGAGAGACACACACACAACATGAACAGGGGAGGGTCGGAAAGAGAGGGAGACACAGAATCTGAAGCAGGCTCCAGGCTCTGAGCTAGCTGTCAGCACAGGGCCCAACAAGGGGCTCGAACCCACAAACCGTGAGATCATGACCTGAGCTGAAGTTGGACGCTTAACTGACTGAGCCACCCAGGTGCCCCAACATTTTTAAATACCATAAGTTGAAGATGCTTTTTTTTACAAACCTCATCAACATATAAAGATTTGATATTTTGATTTGGCTATTTGTTCTCATTAGCTGCTCCTAACATCTTCTCTGAGGTCTTTACATTATCTATTGTGTAGGGTTTTTTTTTTTTCTTTCTCTCCCTTTTTGAATAAATGTGCTCAGTATTTCTGTGCTGCCTCCATCCTTCTCTACTTTCACCTCACTAAGCTGCGCGTTAGGCTTCGTATTTCATACTGTGACTTGGCTTTTGAAAGGGGTGGAGTGTTGGCATTAATACTGTAAATTTATGATCACAACGCCAGCAAGTACTGCCAATGTCCTCTAGATAAAAGGACTCAAGGCATCAATAGGAGTAGGAAAAACACCAGGCAACATTATCAAGTAGGCAAAGCCTACTTTCAAGGCAAAACCTGTTCAGGCTCCCTTCATCTCTTTGGGCTCTTCTCCCTTCCTTGGCTGTGTGGCTCCTCAAGTATACACAGTGCTCTCAAGCCATCTGGCTGGCAGACTCACAAAGAAGTGCCTTAGGCTCTTGGCCTTTCTCTCTTAGTTCCTTCCTTCAAGACCTTCATTCTTTCTACTTCATTCAGTCCACTACTGGACTGAGTAGTGAACAACTAAAGTATTCATCATCAGTAATGTCTTATTGTAATACTTTTCTGTATTAGTCAGAGTCCTCCAGGGAAACAGAGCCAATAGGATGTATACATGTATATGGAAAGAGATGTGTTACAAGGAATTGGCTGATGTGATTGTGGAGGCTGACAAGTCACAGGATCTACTGTCACCAAGCTAGAGACTGAGGGAAGCTGATGGTGTGGCTCCAGTCTCAAGGTTTGAGGCCTAACAAGAACTGATATTACAGTTTAAATCTGAAGGAGAAAACAAAAAACAAAACAAAACAAAACAAGAAACAAAAAACAGTGTACCAACTCAAATGCAGCCAGACAGAGAAAATATGTTAACTGAGGGAGGGTCAGCCTTTTTGTTTTATTTAGGCCTTCAACTGATTTGATGAGGCCCACCCACCTTGAGAAGGCAATCCCCTCTAGTCAGTTCTTCAGTTCAGTTGTTAATCTTATGCAGCAACACCCTCACAGGCACACGCAGCACAATGTATATCCAAATGTCTGGGCGACCCATGGCCCAGTCAAGCTGACATATTGCACTGTCAGCTTGTGACAGTGCATATGACAACCATTGCACTGTCTCAAGTAGTATCTGGATTTTAATTTTAATTCTTTAGAACTGTTAGCCAAAGGCAGGATTGGCCAGGAGAGGAGGCTGGCCTTGAAGTACTGTATGCAAGAGATCAGAAACTCTTATTCCTAAACATCATACTGACGATTTAATAGTTTATGAAAATATCTCTTTGTCTCAATATAAGTTAGGCATTTTATGTAATCTATCAAATAAAATAGGTAAGTAAATTTTTAGTCTTCTAACATAAATTTCATATTGAAGTAATTCATTAGCCAAACCAGAATAATTTATATTTTATGTATATTTTATCAAGGTATAAAATTAAGTATTTTAATATAAAATTAACTGTTTTAAAGTAAACAGTTCAGTGCATTTAATATACTTTTAATGTTTTATAACTACCACCTCTATCTAGGTCCAAAACATTTTTTAGCACCCTAAAAAAGAAACTCCATGCTCATTACACAGTTGTTTCCCATTTCCCTGTCTGCCTTCTATATCTGTGGATTTACTATTCTGTATATTTCATATAATAGTTGACCTCTGGGTCTGGCTTCTTTTACTCAGCCTAATGTGTTTGAGGTTCATCCATGTTGTAGAGTGTCTCAATACTTCATTCCTTTTTTATAGCTAAATAATATTCCATTTTTTGTGTATACTGCAATCTGTTCATCTATTCATCCTTTGATGGCTATCTCAGCTGTTTTCATACCTATCTATTGTGAATGGTGCTATTATGAACATGTATATACATGTATTTGTTTATATTCTTTGGGAAATATACCTGGGAGTGGAATTGTTGGGTCATATGGTAATTCTGTGTTTAACTTTTTAAGATACTACTAGACTATTTTCCACACTGGCTGAGCCATTTTACCTTCCCACCAGCAATGTACAAAGATTCCAATTTTGCTACATCCTCACCAACACTTGTTATGTGCCTGTTAATTCTCATATAAAGAGGGGCGCCTGGGTGGCTCAGTCAGTTAAGCATCCAACTTCAGCTCAGGTCATGATCTCACAGTTCGTGGGTTTGAGCCCCGTGTTGGGCTCTGTGCTGACAGCTAGCCTGTTTCAGATTCTGTGTCTCCCTGTCTCTCTGACCCTCCTCTGCTCATGCTGTCTCCTCTCTGAAAAAAGTAAAACATTAAAAAAATTTTAAATAAAAAAAAATTTTCTTATTTAAAGAATCAAGGTTAAATATCTAATCTTAAGCATAAATATTTGTCCTACAAGGAGATCTTCTAGGGAGTGGAGAAATCAAAGTACCAGACTATTAGTTTCTAATAAAAATGATTAATTTAAAATTAAAATTAATTAAGTAGATAATGATTTACTTGCACTTCACCTCATTCCAAAAGGAATTTGATGTGGCTTACAGAGATACTAACAACTTAGGGCTTCCATACTACCTGCATCAGAGTATCTGGGCGTGCTTATTAAATAATGCATGTAGCTGTAGCCTGGTTCTACCAAATTAAAGAGATCAGGATCGTAGGGCATTAAAAGGGGCATACATCTGGAATTTGCATTTTAAAATACCCTATGAGTGACTTTTATGTAAACTGAAATTGAAAACCATTGGTATAACTAGACCAAAAAAATCTCAGTCAAAGGAAGGGTGGAATCTCACCCTGAGCATCATTTAAAATATTTGTGATTAAAGGCTTTGCCGTGGGGCAGGGCTCTCTGCTCTGTGGAAAGAGATGTGGTTCTCATTTTCATTCTTGCAAGCTAAGATTGCAAGATTTAAGATTTAAATCTTAAACTACAGTTTAAGATTATGTAGTTTTTTCAATTTCTGGATTTGCTTATAGAGTTTTTGGCATACATTTAATCACTGATAAATATTCTGAAAGCTTCAAGAAGTGTGAATCTTAGCATTTTATTGAAATGATGAGAATTTTATTAAAGAACCTGAGAAAAGACCTGACTGAGTAACCAAGTTCACGTCTCCATCATTAGAAGTCTATGCCTTAACAAAAGCCTTTTAATGTGTATTTACATGTTTAAGATATTAGGCATGGGACTTCATTGTTCCTTCTTTAGGTTGGTGCTTGGTAAATTGGTCACTTCAGCATTTCTCCCTATCACTGTTTTGGGATCAAGGGTTTCATTTGAAAACTATGAATCCCTTATGTCCCTCTCCCTAATAACTAAGGAGTCTCCTACTGCCCTTCCCCCCAATTTTGAATAAATTTCTAGGGTCCCATAGATATGAAGTTTCTCTACATGTGTCATTTCATTCTTCCAGTTAGAAATTGCACCATTATTTTTATAACATAGTAGAAGCTATGGTAATACCCAACGCATCAAAAAAAAAAAAAAAAAAAAAAAGCACGAGTCTCCCAATAATCTCAGCCACTCAAAACATATTATTTATGCAAAAGAAAGCAGGTCTTTTAACAGAATAAAAGGCTGACATGAGGCCAACCATTTTCTATGGAAAGAGAGCTAGATAGAGATACAGCCCTGAGAAATATTAGGCCACGGATTAAATGCAGGAGGACACATTGACAAAGATGAAAAAGTAAAATATGACATGATAAGCAAAAGAATAGAGGGTTTAATTTTAAAATAGCCACGTGTTCTCATTTAATGGGAAGACTAAACACGTGACCCCATTTTGTGGTCCCCAAGTAGAGACTCCTTTTGCTGTAATGAGTATTATGTCTGCATACTGAAGACCTGCTATTGATTATAACATGTTATGGAATGTGTAATTCACTTTAGAAAGATTTCCATGAGCATTACAAAACTATTCCATAAACATAAAGAAATGAATAGTACTGGATTCCTAGGGCATTTGCTGATGTTAAAAACTCCAAGAGATTGTTCTTTTCTACTGTTGTATTTAAGATGTTTCCGACTTAGAATTTTGCCTGTTTTGCTCAAGTGATTACTTGTGTCTATGAAACTTCACAACGCTATTCCGATCTGTCCACCGTTGGGGTAAAACCTTTCTTGCACTAGTAAAAAACTAATATTTGCAAAGGTACTTTTCTTTCTTGAGATTCTTTTCTAGCAGCTATGTCTTTGGTAACTCAAGGAACACATTTGCAAGATGACTGATCGTGTCAGTGATGTGGTCTGTGGTCAGAAGCGGAAGTATACTTTGAATGTAAATGAGACACAGCTGCCACATTTTTTAAAAATAAGAAATCTAGTAAAAAATCTCAGGCTTTTTAGGACCTCTATATATGTGGGACACTAAGGGAGTACTAATAGTTCTCTTCTGGCTTCACAAAGAAAGTCACACAATTACTTATACTTTTCAGAAAACAATGATGTAAAATGAAGCAGTATTACCAAAGCAATATATTATAAAATATGACATAGAATAAAATACGACAATTGGAATCAAAGACTTTGTGGGGTTTCAAGTTGATTTTCACAGGTGATAGCAACGCTGTAGAAAATCTGGGCATTTTACAGAACTGCTTTGTTAGAAATTACATTTGCGAGAACAGATTTTTTGTATGTGACTTACTTATTTTAAAACTGTAAGTTTGTACCGTTTGAATTTCTTCACCCATTTCACCCACCCCCAACCTCTGGCAACTGCCAGTCTCTTTACTATATCAATGAGCTTGTTTTTTCTTTGTTTTTTTAGATTCCACATATAAATGAGATCATATGGTATGGTATTTATCTTTTTCTGTCTGATATATTTCACTTAGCATAATGCCCTCAAGGTCCATCCATGACACAAATGGCAACATTTCCTTCTTTTTTTTAAGTTTATTTATTTATTTTGAGAGAGCAGAGCATGTGCAGGGGTGGGGCAAGGAGAGAGGGAGAGAGAAAATCCCAAATAGGCTTTGTGCTGACAGAGCAGACTCCATCTCCCATACCATGAGATCATGACCTGAGCCAAAATCAAGAGCAGGACACTTAACCAACTGAGCCACCCAGGCACCCCTTTCCTTCTTTCTTTTTTTATGGCTGAATAATATTCCTCTGTGTGTGGGGTGTGTGTGTGTGTGTGTGTGTGTGTGTGTGTGTGTGTGTGACAGTAACATTTTCTTTACCCACTCATCCATCAGTGGACACTTAGCCTGTTTCCATATCTTGGCTATTGTAAATAATGCTGCAATGAGTATGCATCTTTTTAAGTTAATGTTTTCATTTTCTTTGGATGAATATCCAGGTGTAAAATTGCTGGATCTTATGGTAGTTCTATTTTTAATTTTTTGAAGGATCTCTATGCTGTTTTACATTGTGTTAGAAGAGATATTTTATGATGCTGAACAGATTTGCTTTTCTGCGAATGCCAGGGAAAGAGGAAACATGCACATGAATGTTCATAGCAGCTTTATTTGCATTGGCCAAACCCAAATATCCTTCACCAGATGAATAAATAGCAAACTGTGGTATATCCATATAATAAAATACTACTCTTCAGTAAAAACAGAACCATTGATAATGCAGTAACATGGATGAATCTCAAAAATCTCAAATAATAGACTGAGAGAACAAAGCCAAAATTAGTATGTACTGTGGAGTAAAAGAAAGATTGGTGGCTGCCTGTAAGAGTAGGAAAAAGAAGGAGGGAGGAATTACAAAGAAGACCTAGAAAACTTTTGGTGTTGATGGATATGTTCACAGAAGTCACACACATGTCAAAACTTACAGATGCATGGTTTATTGTACATCAATTACATGTCAGTGGATTGTGAGTAAGAAAAAGCAGCACAAACATTGTTAAAATGTCTATACTACCCAAAGCAATCTATGCATTTAATGCAATCCCTAACAAAATACCACCAACATTTTTCATAGAGCTAGGACAAACAGTTCTGAAATATGTATGGAACCACCAAAGACCCAGAATAGCCAAAGCAGTCCTGAAAAATAAAAGCAAAGCTAGAGGCATCGAAATTCCAAACTTTAAGCTATATTACAAAACCATAGTCATCAAGACAGCATGGTACTGGCACAAAAACAGACACATAGATTGATGGTACGGAATAGAGAACCCAGAAGTGGACCTACAACTGTATGGTGAATTAATCTTTGACAAAACAGGAAAGAATATCCAATGGAAGAAAGACTGTCTCTTCAACAAATAGTGTTGAGAAAATTGGACATGGACATGCAGAAGAATGAAACTGGATCACTTTCTTACACCATACACAAAAATAAATTCAAAATGGATGAAAGACAGGAAACCATCAAAATATTAGACAGGAAGCCATCACAATCCTAGGGGAGAATACAGGCAGCAACCTCTTTGATCTTGGCTGCAGCAACTTCTTACTAGACATGTCATTGGATACAAGGGAAATAAAAGCAAATATGGATTATTGGGACCTCATCAAGATAAAATGCTTCTGCACAGTGAAGGAAACAGTCAACAAAGCTAAAAGGCAGCCTACAGAATGGGAGAACATTTTGCAAATGACATATCTGATAAAGGGTTAGTAACCAAAATCTCTAAAGAACTTATCAAACTCAACACCCAAAAAAACAAATACTCCAGTTAAGAAATGGGCAGAAGACATGAACAGACACTTTTCCAAAGACATCCAGTTGGCTAAGAGACATATGAAAAGATGCTCAACATCACTCATCATCAGGGAAATACAAATCAAAACCATGATGAGGTACCACCTCACACCTGTCAGAATGGCTAAAATTACTAGCAACATAAGAAGCAACAGGTATTGGTGAGGATGCAGTCTATGGTCTGCATCCACAGACCCTTTTGCTCTATCAGTGGGAATGCAGCCACTCTGGAAAACAGTATGGAGTTTCCTCAGAAAGTTAAAAATAGAACTACCTTACAATCCAGCAATTGCACTACTAGGTATTTACCCAAACGATACAAAAGTACAGACTCAAAGAGGAACATGCACCCTGATGTTTATAGGAGCATTATCAACAATAGCCAAACTCTGGAAAGAGCCCAAATGTCCATCAACTAATGAATGGGTAAAGAAGATGTGGTATATGTATGTATGTATGTACACACACACACACACACACACACACACACACACACAATGGAATATTACTTGGGGATCAAAAAGAATGAAATCTTGCCATTTGCAATGACATGAACAGAACTAGAATGTATTATGCTGAGCGAAATAAGTCAGTCAGAGAAAGTCAAATACCGTATGACTTCACTCATATGTGAAATTTAACAAACAAAACAAATGAATATATGGGAAGAGGAGAAAAGAAAGAGGGAAACAAACCATAAGAGACTCTTAATGATAGAGAACAAACAGAGTTGATGGAGGGAGGTGATGGGGGATGGGCTAGATGGGTGATGGGTATTGAAGAGGCACTTGTTATGAGCACGGGATGTTGTACATAAATGGTGAATCACTGAATTCTACTCCTGAAGCCAATGCTGCACTATATGTAACTAACTAGAATTTAAATAAAAATTAAAAAAATAAAAGACTAAGATTATCTTAAAAAAATAAAGAAAAAGCAACACAAGTCACTCTCTTACATACATCCTCTCCTCCCTTGTTCCTCCCTTTCTGGGGCATTAGTTTGGCCAAACCATAATGTCTGTCTAGTCTATGCCTGCACCAATGCAGCTATGTATGATTGGCAAAAACCAAACACAATACTGATGAGTGACAGTTAAAAAGATGTTACTTATAAGAAAAAAGCATACAGTACAAAGCCAGTTATTTTTTTGCTCAAAAATTATATGCATACACAATATTAAAAAAAAACATTTGGAAGATTAGAAACCAACCTACTAAGTGGCAACTATTTCCTAGTGGATGACAGGTAATTTTTATTTTCTTGTTTATCTTTTGTTGTACGAATGAGTTTTTTACAACTTTTATAATCAATAAAATGAAAAAAGTCTATTTCTATTTTAAGATTTCAAACTGTCATCCCTACAAGATGTGTTTGGTACAGGCAAGCGTGGGCCTGGTAACAAGAGGGTGCCGAGGGTCGTTCTAGAGCATCGGGAGCTTGTGCATGTATGTATCAGCTGGTCTCACATCTTTCCACACCACTTTCCCTGTTACCTGTAGCTAGAAGACGAAATCACCACATTACGGCAAGTTTTATCAGCAAAAGAAAGGCATCTGGTTGAAATAAAACAAAAGCTGGGCATGAACCTGATGAATGAATTAAAACAGAATTTCAGCAAAAGCTGGCATGACATGCAGACCTCTACTGCGTAAGTATATCAACGGAATTTGTTTTTTAATTTTTAATGTTTATTTGCCCTTGAGAGAGAGAGTCAGAGCATGAGTGGGAGAAGGAGAGGGAGACACAGAATCCAAAGCAGGCTCTAGGTTCTGAGCTGTCAGCACAGAGCCTGACACGGGGCTTGAACCCAGAGCCAAGAGATTATGACCCGAGCCAAAGTCCACGCTCAACCAGCTGAGCCACCCAGATGCCCCTCAACAGAATTTTTAAGAAGTCGCTTTGCTTGCTGTCTCTTATTTCTTCTGTTTTGTTTTGTTTTTTTCCTATATGACTGATTTGGTACTTATGACTAGGAAAAGTTTTTTTTCTAGAAGTAAAATAAATATGAATAATCATTAAATATGTTGCACGATGCAGACTATAAAGTTAGCTTCATGAAATTAAACTGCTCACCAAACACCGTTTTTACACAGACAGCTTTTATGGGTTTGTATTTTTCTCTATATTATATATATTTTAAACATTTGTTAAATATATATTTTTTCTTATGTTTTCTCAAAAAATTCTAAGTGGACAGGTGACTTTTCCCCAGAACACTTGGCTTTCACTACAGATTTTGAGTTTCTGTAACAAATGGTTGGCAGTTTTAGAACAGACTTGTTGTCCATTAATTTAAAAAAAAAGCTTGTACTTCTTATATTTTAGGGATGTGCTTTTCATCCCTACCAACTCTAGGGAAAATTTAGAGGGCTAAGCCCATGTGGGATAATAGAAAAAAAATATATGTGTGTGTATATATATTGCTTTCTGTCCCTGGTTCCTGACAGAGTCCCTAAATCCCTTGGAATTTCCATGGTGGTAGCAGTATCCTTTGTTCTAACGAGGGGACTCTTGGTGACTCTGGGATGGGGGTTGGTCACTAGAAGACCAAGCCATAATTAGAGGTTTGGACTTGCAACAGTATATGCTATCCTCCAGAGAGGGAAGAGGAGACTAGAAATGGAGTTAATGACTGTATGATGTAGCCACCATAAACATCCCCAAAACATGGCATCCAGAGAGTTTCTGGGTTGGTGAACACATGGAGGGGCTGGAAGGGGTGCACCAGGAGGCAGCATGGAAGCCACATACACCCCCGCAAACCCCCGCTTTATAGATAAAGGCTGTCTATATCCTTTATCATATCCTCTTCTTTTTTAAGTTTATTTTGAGAGAGCACAAGTGGGGGAGGGGCAGGGAGAGAGAGAGAGAGAGAGAGAGAGAGAGAGAGAGAGAGAGAGAGAGAGAATCCCAAGCAGGCTCTGACTTGGGGCCCGATCTCACCGTGAGATCATGACCTGAGCTGAAATCAAGTCAGACGCTCAACCGACTGAGCCACCCAGGCACCCCCATATCTTTGTATAATAAACCAGTAATCTAGTAGGTAAACTGTTTTCCTAAATTCTGTAAGCCACTCTAGCAAATTAATCAAACTTGAGGTCATGGGAACCTCCAATTTATAGCCCATCCATCACAAGCACACAGGTGATATCCTGGACTTGGGTTGGCATCTGAAGGGGGGGTGAGAAAGCAGTCTTGTGACACTGAGCCCTTAACCTGTGGGATCTGACACCATCTCCGGGTAGGTAATGTGTTAAATTTTAGAACACCCAGCTCGTGTCACAGAATTGCTTGGTGAGGGAAAAACTGTGCATATGGTGTCAGATGTGTTGTGAGTATGGTAGTCATGTGAGAGCAAAGGAGACACACAGGAGAACTGGGTTTTCCCTGCCACTCAGACCACCAAAAATGTTTTTGTCTTTTCCATTATCTTTTTGTCTTATATTAGGCAAGATCCAGAATAATTTGGGTATTCTACAGTCATACTTTTATTGGATCACTTTTAAAACTACATGAAATAGGGGCGCCTGGGTGGCTTAGTCGGTTAAGCGTCCGACTTTCGCTTAGGTCATGATCTCGTGGTTCGTGGGTTCGGGCCCCGCGTCGGGCTCTGTGCTGACTGCCAGCTCAGAGCCTGGAGCCTGTTTCAGTCTGTGACTCCCTCTCTCTCTGACCCTCCCCTGCTCACGCTGTCTCTCTTTCTCTCTCCTAGAAGTAAATAAAAAACATTAAAAAAAATTTTTTTTAAATAAAAAATAAAAAAAATAAAACTACATGAAATATTCAACTGCTGTGGTGCTTTTCTAATGATTTAAAATATTTTGCTTGCCAGGTGTTCTTGAATCAAAGAGAAGAAAGTGCCCACGTCATGATGTAATTTTTCTTCTTTTTGTGAGTTGGAGGGGTGAGGCTGGTGGAGGCAGTTCTTATCCCTATCTCTGATGTTAGCTCCAAATTTGTGTCTTTGTGTTATGCATTTTCTTCCCTAGTGCCATCCATTGGATGCTTAAGATAATACATTCCTATTATTTTAGTGGGAATCCATTTTTCTCTTTGCAGGTACTTTTCTCCTGGACAGGGATAGGCCCAACAGTAGGAAAAGGTACGAGTGATGGACAGCAGATGCTTCAGTTTTGCTGGGGGCCATCCTTGTCTGCTGGTTACTGAAAACTAAGACCTAAGACCTTAGTGCAAGTGTGCTTTGTATGAAGAGTTCCATCTAAGAGGAACCTGACTCTCTACTTTGCTTCCCCTAGTTTATGTGAAGGAGAATGTTCTTGTCCCCAATCACAGCATAGTATCTATTCCTATGCTCATGCACCCTGAGAGCTCATCCTGACAGCATCAGAGCACAGCCCAGAGTAGGGCAGGGTGGGGCCAGGGAGCCCATCAGGTTACTTCCAGAGGCAAACCTTCCCCAACCCAATGGTGACAATTATGGAAGAAGATAAAAGACTACATATTGGTGTTTAGCAATTTAAATATATATATTACAACAGTGTATGAACAGTCTTCTGTAAAGGATAGCTGGATTGTAGGCCGTACATTTAATGAGCTTCTCTGTCAGTGGTTTTGACTTCCATTCTTTGCACCTCATTGGCGCTATACCAGTTAATGACCCTGACAGAGTGTGAGCCTGAACAATCTCCATTTTCCTGATTCTGGGGCCCTCTTGTCACACTGATCTGAACTTCCTTCTGAGGTTTAAGACCCAGGCAGGATCTTTCTGGTTGGTCTCCCTAACCACACTGGAGGGTGAGCTAACCTCACAGAGGACAGGACAACTCCAGTCATTCTGTTGCCGAAGGGAGGGACAGAGCAGCGGATATCTGGGCACAGCGTACGTCAAGTTTGCCCTAGTTCTGATGGGGGCAGGATGGCGATTGATTCACAGTCATTCTGAGACATGGAATTAGAGCGAGCAAGTTCAAGGAGGGTGGGTAGCCTCTTCCCACACTGGAGAATATATAGTCTCTGATTTTCTCATGTTTGGAAAACAAATTGGTTTTATAGCCGGTCGGTATACTTAGTATCGAGCTTTTTGTTGAATGAATCGATGTATTCCCTAGGATTATGGAGTTGAAAGACTATCAGGGAAACAGAGTTGTTGTGTTTGGTTTTTGTGTTTGTTTATTTTACAAGTGATTCCAGATAACCAGTAAGATAGTAAGTATGAGAAGCAAGGTGAAGGAAAATAGTGTTATGGGGATGTATGGAGCAGGAGATTGAGCCTTTCCTGAGGACTCAGGGAAGGTTTTTCAAGGCAAGGTGGACGCTTCAGCTGAGCTCTGAAGGGTGAGTAGGAAATTAATCAGTCCAGGAGGGGCAGGAGGAGCCTCCTGGGGGAAGCACAGCCTGGTGATGGCCAGGAGAGAAGGTTCCCTCTCCCCCGGAGAAAGCAGTCTGGTTAATAGTGTTGTTGAGACAGCAGGGAGAAATGGCAGGGGGTTGCACGGGGCTTTGTGGTATCTGTTAATAGAGTTATTCTTATTCCACAGGCACTAGAAAGCCATTAAAGGGGTCGTGACAGTTCATTTACCCAACATGTCTTAACGTGTGCCTACTATTAGTCATTATTATCCAGGAGCTAATCTCAGCTCTTGGGATGTAGGGTTCAACAAGATAGACAGCGTTCTGACCTTCTTAGAGTGCTGAAATGGAAAAGAGCATGAAACCAGCAACAAAGCAAGCACAGGAGATGCTGTCAGGAAGTACTGTGATGAAAACAGCACTGAGCAAGCGATGGGCTAGAGGAGAGCGCAGAGTCACTGTGATGGAGTCCCGGTCAGGGATGCCCTGTCCTGAGAGGTTGCTCTGAGCTAATACCTGAATGACTAGAAGAATCTAGTCTTGTGATTATGTAGGGGAGAGCTATGGAGTTGAGGCAAAAGTTGCTGCAAAGACCTTGGGGCAAGAAACAGTTTTGCAGATGTCAGGAGCCCAAAGGAAGCATGGTGGTGTGAGAGGGGAGGTGGGAATCTTGGGGGCCTCCAAGACCGTGGGAGGGGGGACCTTATTGCAAGGGCTCAGACGCCACTGGAGGATTTGAAGCTGCAAATGATCTGTTCTGATTCACCTTTTAAAAAAAAAATCACTCTGGTAACTTTGTGTTATACAAATTGTGGAGAGGCAGGAGTGGAGACTGGAAAATCAATTCTGAGACTATTCTAGTAATCCAGTTCAGTGAAGCTAGTGAGGAACAGAGAGGGGACAGGGTTGGAGGTCAGACCAAAGGGACTTCCCAGTGGTTTGGGGCTGAGAGATGAGGGAAGTAGAGGGATCAAATGTGACTGTCAGGCCTTTGACATGGGCAGCTGGTTGAGCATGGGCACTGTTTGCAGCAATGGGCATGTAGCATATGGCCAAGCCCGTGGGCTCTGGGTTACAGTTGCTTGAATGGAAGTCTAGGTCCCCTGCATCTGCGAAATGAGATCATATTACTACCTATCTCATAGGTACTAAGGGTTCAGGGAGTTAATATTTGTAAACAGTTAGATCACTGTCTGATACTTGGTAGGCCTGTTTGCTGTTCAAGTAAACAAGTCTGGTGGGGAGACCCAAGAATTTTGTTTTAGTGTGTGCCGAATGAAATACCCAATAGACAAACCAGTTCGTACATCTAGAGAGCAACTCAGAGGAAGAGTCAGGGATGGAAATGGACATGGGGAGTCATCTGCTGTTGATGTCATTGAAAGATACCAGATTAGATGAGAGTTATTCAGAGATCATTTCATAAATGTGGATGATCATGGACTCCTCACTCTTTTAGGAGTGATTTGATGTACGGAGGAATGATTCCTTAAGAGGAAGGCGTGAGTATATCAGCAACAGGACTCCAGGAGAGCACCTTTCTCCCACCCTCTTTTCTTGGCTGCTGAGAGATGGGGAAAGTCTTAATCACATGGGGGTAGGGGGGCAGAGCTTGGTAACAGAATCTATTTTCCCCTTGAATTCATTAAATCCCAGCTGTTAGTACCATGTTACCCATTCTAGGACAAGATCTACACCTCATAGGATGAAGATTTTGATGTGAGGGAATAAGGAGCTAGGGTAGGGTGAGGTTGGGTAGAATTAAATTTCAAAGCACTGAAGAGAATTTAGCTGTCAGAGGATTGAAGGTGATTCCCAGAGGCAATACTTTGCATACTGATTAAGCAATCATGACCTATTTAGTTTGATTTATACTGAAAAGAAAATCTATGATATGTTAATGAAGGATCTTGGCATATTTTAGCCTGTGGTAGGATTCAAAGAGGAATAGGTCTGAATGATGGAAATAATTACACAGCATACTGAAATGATCTTCACAGAAAGATAACCACACAGCAGCAGGTGAAAAGATCATTTGTAACTGGGGTTTATTGTTGCTGTTACTTTTGTCGTGGTTTTGTATGGCTTTGATTTGAGAGAATCTAAGAATACACACCAAAAATTCCCACCACCTCCTTCTGTTGTTGTTTTTGTTGTTTTTTTCTTATTGTTTGTTCTCTGCTGTTTTGTGTTGTCTTTAGGCTTTAAAGAGGCACTGATGGAGGAGGTGGGTAGCTTTGGAGTGTTAAAGCAGGGAGACCACCAGAGGAAAAATTGAATCTCTTCTTAGGTTGAAGGAATAGGAATTCAGAAATGCATCGTTCTCATGAGCTATTCAAACTGATAGGCTTCATTTCAGTAAGAGTTCAGCCTTTGCTAACCCATGAAATTTCCCTACTAATAAAGCCCTCTGAGTTGTACCACAGACCCAATGATAGGGCTGCCAAGAAGAGAAGGTTTGGGGAAGAAATTGAAACCATTCTATCCTTTTGGAACAAATAATGACCTCATCCTATATAAAGAAGAGTAAAATTCAGCATTAAGGAAACTTGAATTGAGCATGTGATTTACTTGTTCCTTGATTTTGTGCTTCTAAGACTTCTAAACCGTTATAGTCAGTAATGATCATTCCCTCTTTTTTATGAGGAGCCTGCTGTAGCACCGTGGAGTTTGGAAGTGCCAGAGAAGATTAAAGATCTCATTTCAAAAGACGCACCTAGTCAGTGTCTTAGACAGCTGTTTATTCTGCTTACCTTTTGGCTTTCATCTTATCACAGATGGCAGGATATAGAATCTTCCAGGTTCAAGTGATAACTATGTTTTGGTAATGTTTAGGAAACCTTCCAAAGAAAATAAGCCTCAATACTTTTGTATCTTTGGGGAGATGTGCATGGGCAACTGTTAAGATAATAATCTTTTTAAAATCTCATAACAGGAAATATACCTGTGCTATAAAATATCTTCTTATAAAAAGACTGTTGAATTTTTAAAATTTTTTTAATGTTTATTTTTGAGAGACAGAGACAGAGACAGAGCAGGAGAGAGGGAGGGGCAGAGAGAGAGGCAGACACAGAATATAAAATAGCCTCCAGGCTCTGAGCTGTCAGCACAGAGCCTAATGTGGGGTGCGAACTCATGAACCACGAGATCATGACCTGACCCACATTAGGATGCTTAACTGACTGAGCCACCCAGGCACCCCAAAAGACTGTTGAATTTTCAATTCTTACTGGTATTTATGTGTAAAAAAGTACTTTAAATCAAAACATTAAAAATTTTTAATATTTATTTATTCTTTGAGAGACAGAGACAGAGCATGAGTGAGGAGGGGCAGAGACAGGGAGACACAGAACCCGAAGGAGGCTCCAGGCTCTGAGCTGTCAGCACAGAGCCCCACGCAAGGCTGGAACTCACGAACCGTGATACTGTGACCTGAGCCTAAGTCAGGCGCTTAACCTACTGAGCCACCCAGGCCTCCCTAAATCAAAACATTTTAGAAGACCTGCTTTCTCCTTTTTTGATTTATGCTGCTTTCAGCAAGACATGACAGATGAACTGTGTGAAAAGTCAGCAGAATCCCTTTTAGCTGGCTTGCAGAGAACTTTACCCCTTGCTACTAAAGGCCTCCTTGTCAGTGTGCTGGCCAAACAGTTAACCTGTTCTGGCATTAAACACTATCCATCCCTTAAAGAAGATGTGGCATATATACATATACAAAGGACCATCATTCAGCCATGACTATGAAGGAAATGCTGCCGTGAGGCACTACGGAAAACCTTGAGGGCATTATGCTACATTGCATAAGTCAGACAGAGAAGGACAGATACTACATGGTGTCACTTATACATGGAATCTAAAAAAAATATTTTTAAGTCAAACTCTTGGAAGCAGACAGTGGAAGGGTAATGGCTAGGGGCAGTGGGGTGGGGAAAACAGAAAGTTTGGTAAAAGAGCATAGACTTCAGTTATAAGATGATTTAAAGTCTGAGGATCTGGTGTGTAACAGAGTGACTCTAGTTGATAACTGTATTGTATAATTGAAATTTACATGCAAGGTGATGGATGTGTTAATGAACTAAGTGGGAGGAATTCTCTCCGTGTGTGTGTGTATATCAGATCATCCCCATGTACACTTTAAATATCTTACAATTTTATTTTTCAGTTATACCTCAGTAAAGCTAAAAAAAAAAAAAGCTACCCACTCTAGCCAAACAATTTCTGAAAAGTAAAGCCTGTGTTCCTTTGACTTTCACTGAAAACTAGAAATTTTACTTGTACCCTAAATAACAGATCTCCTGGTAAGAAGTCTTCGGTGAGTTAATGCTAATAAAATGCTCAATAAGTGTGAGCTGCTATCTGTATCACAGTTAGACTTTTCGCAAAGAAGGGTTTGGCACTGGACCAGATTCCAGCCTTTTGGGACTCAGGTTCCCAACAAAGCTGATGTTTGCTGGAATGGCTTTAGAGCAGAGGACACATTTCCCTTTCCTCGTCTTAAGGCTTCCAAGTGCCCTCCTCCAGACTCAGGAACTGAGCACTGGAAAGTGCTGGCTCTGCATCTGTAGCTGGAGTCGGGAATCAGCCTGGACTCTCTTTCCTTTCATTGGCCCCATGTGGCTCATGCCCCGGTATATTCAGGCACTGGGGACTCTGCGATGATGGACAAGATGCGGCCTCGCCCTCAGAAAGTTCAGGCAAGTAGCAGAGACAGATTTGAAAACCATAATTACAACATAGTAGAAACAATGTTTGGAAAGAGCTGCGCAAAGAGGTGGTAGGAACACAGAAGAAGGGCACATAGCATAGACTTCTTGAGGCATGTACTCCTTATTTTCCTGCCCTATGGTACACAATAGCAACCTAAGGGTACCTTATCTTAACATTTTGACTTTTTTTAAGTTTATTTATTTATTTTTGAGAGAGAGAGTGTGTGTGTATGTGGGTGTCTGTGTGTGAGAACGTGGGAGGGGGCAGAGAGAGAGGAAGAGAGAGAATCCCAAGCAGGCTCCACGCTATCAGCCCAAAATGGGGTTGATCCCACAAACCATGATATCATAACCTGAGCCGAAAGCAAGAGTAGGACATGTAACCGACTGAGCCACCCAGGCGCCCCATTAACATTTCAACTTTTATATAAGGAAAATGTATTAGTCTCCTATTTCATCAATTATGCAACTCAGCAGTGGCGTAACTTCTATTTAGCTTAAAATAAGAGACATAATCTAAAATGCTAAATACCGTTTCCATCTAAATTACAAGGTTGTCAAGTCAATTAGAAGGTTGGTGTTTCAGTTGTTTTTCATTATTTGAATATTAGTGAATGTAATTTTATGTGATAGGGTTGAAAAACAGTTTGAAGTATCAGTCATACAAACTGTGTGCCGAATCCCATGGAACAATAAAGGGATTAAAATGTATGTACAATGACATCCTTGGGAGTTTTTAGTGGCCTGATAGGTGGGTCTCTTTTCAAGACACGGGCACCTCACATCTGGTGTATTATTTCATTCAATTTTGAGGTCGAGCCCAGGGCGGATGCAGTGTAAGGTTACAGGACCCATGCGGTACACAATTCCAGGGGGACCCTGCACTTACGTGAGTGGTACTTCTCAGAGCTTTTAAGTGCTCTGAGCCCAGCGGCCTATTTCTCATGGGGTCCCTGATCCCTTTGTTCTGGAAAACCACTTCCTCACATGCAACCCTGTCTTGTTCCCCGCCCCCCCCCCCCCACATCTCTTTCCCTCAATTATTGGTCTCTTATGTAATGTATGTAGGATGACTAGTAATTGTTTTGAAGAAATGTGGTAGTTAATTTGGGAAGAAGAGGTATAAAAGTGTGGGGGGAAAAGGTGCATCTTAGAATTCTTGAAATGCAGTATTACTATTTCTCTCCACAAAATATTGGAGCTCATGTAACTCACCTTCGAATGTCTAACGTCTCCAAAGCAAGAAGACATTCTGGAGGAAGGCCGGCACCCTGGTCCTAGCCTTCTCTCTGTCTTTAAAAAGTCACACGGTTGTTCTGGGCCCAGGTCCCATCGTCTGAAGTCTGAAGGAATGGGACTCTGGTGTCTTTCAGATTTAACATTATATAATTTTCAGAAATAAAGAGTTAACAGTCCTAAAAATCTCTCTTCGACACTCCTTTGAGCTCTCCATATGGTTGAATTTAAACTTTGAAATTTCACATAGGTATAGAGTTGCATTTTTCATGGGGAAGACTTAAATGCCACTCGCATTTCACTAAAGTAATCAGATTCCCATATATCCCCACTGTACATTTTGCTAGAGAAGTGTATTTAAAGCATAAGGCAGCTAGCACTTCCTGCTTACTATGCGTACTTCTCTCTGGCTAGGTGCTTTATTTTTAAATTAAGCCCTCAAATTCAGAATGTGATACACACAAGTGTTCAAAAGTCACCTCATCTCTAAATTCAAAGCATTCTCAATACATAAAGTTAAACTACATGGAACAGTTTATAAGAAAATTAAATATTTGCTCTAACTGTACATTCCTGTGGAAATGCAGGAAGAACGCAAGAAGGAATTCTCTAACTAGTACCTAGTCCCAGCCTCATGCAAACGTCACAGACCGTGCAGAGTATTTCTTTACTTTTCCCTTGAGTCACCTTTGAGGCCCTACAGAGTCAGGGCTGGGTGAGTGCCCTTTCCCCCCAGAGCCCAGCTCTATTCTGCTGACACCCACTTGGCCGAGGTCCCAGGGATCTCTGTCCCTAATGGGCCAGGAAAAGGCAGCTTTCACAGTCTTCCTAAGGATGCAGGCTTTGGTCCTTTTACTTCTTCAAAGTGGGGCATGTACAATACAACAAAACACTTTCCTTGCAAATTGATGGGATCACATGGCAGAGCAGCTAGAGCAGAGGTTTTAAGGCAGGACGGGGCCTGTTCAGTGCAAGGCCTGGAGAGGAAGTCAGTGATGGAGCAGAGTGGGCAGGTAGAAAGAGGACCAGCTTGTGTATGATCATCATGAGTCCTGTTGCATGGACTTTGACTTTGACTCTGAGCCCTCAAGGAGTCAGTCAAATGGGGACATAGGCTTATGAACAGATAACTGTAGTATTATATTCCTAAAACTGTTTAGAAAAAAGTCACTGCATTACCTTAAGATCATGTGCCCTCCTTATTCCCAGCTATGAGTATTAGAAAAATAAGCTAAATACTAATTATATTTTGACCTTTTCTGGTTAATTTTACCCAATTGAATAGTAAAAGCTAAATCTTCACATTGAAACATACATTTCCTAATTTCTGTGTTACCTTTGATGGCTAACTCTTTACTTGCAAGCAGCTCTTCATAGAGTTAAAACACACACTTCTTTAAGAATAGCTCTGTACTCTCAGAGCACTTCTACTGCTTGTGATCACACATCTGATCTGCACGTTCAGATCTGTACTTCAATATGAATATTTTTCCTGAATTCAGATTTAATGGTCTGACTTTTCCACTGACAAGTAGCAGCCAACACATGAACTTCTGTGGATCATCTTCTTCCTAAGTCTGTTTAGAAAAGCAAATTTTCTTTTCTTTTTTTAATGTTTACTTTATTTATTTATTTATTTATTTTGAGAGAGAGAGTGTATGTGCAAACAGTGGAGGGGAGGGGTGGGGGGAACGTCCCAGGCAGACTCAGCACTGTCAGTGCAAAGCCCAACACGGAGCTCGAGCTCACAAACCCTGAAATCATGATCTGAGGCAAGACCAAAGGTTGAACGGTTAACTGACTGAGCTACCCAGACACCCTTAGAAAAGGAGATTTTCAAAGTAAGGAAGGAGAAGGATGGTGGTTTTTCTATAGGCGATCATGACATATAAACTGTTCTGTTTTACTTCTAGCTACAAGAAAACACATGAAACCCTGAGTCACGCAGGGCAGAAGGCAACTGCGGCTTTCAGCAACGTTGGGACAGCCATCAGCAAGAAGTTTGGAGACATGAGGTACCATGGAAAACAACTGTGGGAATGGCTCTAAGCCTTTGGCCTTCTGAGGAAAGGGAAGCTTTCTCCATTGGCTGGTCTTTCTAGTATATTCTTTTTTAAGTGGGTTAAAGTTTTATGTGGCTGATAGTGATAGTGACTAAGATAAACTTTTTAATGGAAAATCTTCTGCCGGAAAGTCAGGTTAGTGAGCCTGATCTCAAAGATTCCCTTTCCATTGGGACATGTCCTAGTAAAAATGTAAGATACAGGATTCCTTTAATTACTAGTAATAGGGGAGGATTTCAAAAGAATGCAGCACACACAGAATTTTATTCATTAAAATTTAAACAGTAAGTTAAAATATGGATTCAATGGAATATGCTCTGATAAACTACTCTAGGTTTCATTTTTGTATACATTCATCTAGTATATTTTTTCTATGCTAAATACATACATATTTATTCTGTTATTCCCAAAAAGTACTATGGTATATAGTCCTTGCATAACTTGGTTATTTTCAGTATTTCATTATTATATAATTTAGGGTTGAACATCAAGACTTTAAATTGAGAACTAAATGTCCTCACTGTAGGCACCAGAAAAACAATGTAGTATTGACCATTTTTATTTTTTATTATGTTTTTAGTAAGTTATTTCATATAGACTTGTTACTTTCATACTTTTTCTTTGCTTGTTTAAATACCTATCAGTTTATTTTGAATTTGGCAATATGCTTAGGAAATTTTTCTTTATAAATCAATTTTATTTTTCTCTCTTGAAATCAAATTCATCTTAAAAACTTTTGAAGTATACATATTAAATTTCTTCCTTTTAAAAACCTGTGCATATTATTTCACTGGATTCTTTAAGCTATTACTTTCTTTATTACCCTGCCACTTTGATACCTACAGGCAAATATTTATATCTTTGTGCTTATTTTGTTCAAAAATAAACTTTACTGGATTGTGCCCAATGTTCATGTATTATCTTAACAAGCTGGCATTCATGAGGCTAGAGTTAAGGACATGTGCATGAATCTGGGTGCACTGTTTTATCTTCATATTTATTAATAATGCAATAATGAAAAGCAACTGAAATTTCTCAGAGGCTGCATGTGATGAATAGATAAAACTTCTGGATTATTAATTAACCCTTTTATTACAAATAAAATCTGCTGTCTTTTTAATGGCATTAAAACATTTATCTAAACTAATTAAGTAATTTCTCTAAACAGAAAATACCCTATTACTTGTTATATCCAAGAAAATATATTGTGCCATATTTATAAAATTTGTCCTCCACATACTTATTGAAACCTTTTGCTGGAACACTAGGACCACTGGAGTGTTATTTCTCCAACTTTAGAGGACTTTATGAACACCTCTGATGCCTATTTAAAGTACATATTTCCATATTTCACCTCTTCGAGATTATGCCTCAGTGGGTCTTGGGCAGAGTCTAGGGATATGCATTTGTAACCATCTCTTAAGTGGTTCAGTGTCAGGTAGTTGGGTTATGAGGAAGCCACGTAGCTCACCTGTACCAGGTGTTCTGTTCTGAAATGGGGTAAGAGTAACAATATCATCAGATTATTATAAAAGTTGTAGAAGAGAGTTTGCCATGTATTAAGCACTCAATAAAGCTAGTTGTTGTTTTTTTTACGTTTATTTATTTATTTTGAGAGAGAGAGGATGAGTGGAGGAGGGTCAGAGAGAAAGAGAGAGAATCCTAAGCAGGCTCTGTGCTGCCAGTACAGAGCCTGATGCAGGGCTTGAACTCACAAATCATGAGATCATGACCTGAGCTGAAATCAAGAATTAGATAGTTAACCAACCCAAGTTTCCCTTAAATTGATGTTTTCTAAAAGCAGGCCATATTTTTTCAAGCTAAGATTCTCATTTCATCCCGATTGGCAATGCCTAAAGTCTCCTTAGCCCCATCAATACAACTGCCCCCCTTCTCTTTCTCCACCTGTAAAATAACATTGCTAATCGATAGCTATTGAACTAAAATGCTTCCTGCAAAGTTAAAATGAGGACACATTTGTGAAAGTACTCTGTAGAAATGCAAGCTCTTGGAATCATTTTGATAATAACACTGGCATCTTCTTGGAACTTCACAGTAATTTGTTCAAATGGTGTGTGAACTAGTGGAGGTGAAATCTTTGGAGGAGGCATATAACTTAGTAGAGTCCAACCATCTCTCTATATAGCTATGAGAATAATAGAAGCACAGTGCATAACAGGTTGGTACAGTTATTATGATGAGACATTAAAAAGTATCCTCCAAAAGAGTAATAGATGGAGTCACATCGTCTTAGCTTTGGGGCTCTTGGGAGAGGGGGCAAAGGGCACTGTGGTCCTGTCTTTGCATCCTGATATGCTAACTCTACTCCTGCTTTCTCCTGTGCTGCCCGGGCTGCAGGTCTCACTCCATCGGGTAAGCGCTGCCTCTGGGGCCCTGCTGGCTCCCTGGCTGCTCCCTTTCTTCCCAGAGCCCACTGCTTCCCTCACATCGTGGGTGTGCTTCGGCCATAACACTAGATCTCTTTTCCTGAGAATGTTTGTGACCAGGCAGTTACAGAGGACAGGGCATCTAATGGGTTTGAATTTATTTAAGCACATATTTGTCTCATTTTTGAGTCATTTACACCAGTTTCGCTTGCTGACCGATCTCTTAGGAATCCCTTCCTACATTCCCAATCTTTCCTGCATTGGCAGGGGTCCTTAGAATTGAAAGAAGGGAAAAAAAGCATAAATTGAGAGGTAGGTGTGTGTGTGTGTGTGTGTGTGTGTGTGTGTGTGTTTTAAACATTTATTTATTTTGAGAGAAAGAGAGTGAGAGCAGGGGAGGGGCAGGGAGAGGGAGAGAGAGTTCCAAGCAAGCTTCTTGCTGTCAGCAAGGAGCCCGACTTGGGGCTTGATCTCACAAACCATGAGATCATGACCTGAGTCAAGAGATCAAGAGTTGGACACTTAACCGACTGAGCCACCCAGTCACCAAAGTTATGTGTGTCTATGAGGCTTTTAAAAAGTAAAACAGAACTAGAAAATTCTTTTCTCTAGATTGTTGTTTTTCTCAAATTCTTCTGTTTCTTATGTGGATGGTTCACCTTCAACTTTCTGTACCTTCTAAAGAGGGGAAGGGTTACCAGAAGACCACTTATGATAGGTAATGTGCAGTTGTCCGGTAAGCCATCTGTTAGGTGGAATCTTATTATATACTTTTGAGGGGGGGATTTTTTTTTTTCTAAGAAAACTGCCTGTACTTAAAGAGATTAATTAGATTGATAACGCTGATGAATTTCTTTTAGTAATTTTTTTTAAAGTATAATTTCTGAGGAAATGTTTTACCTATCGTTTCTAAGTGGAGCATGTAAGTAAGATCATAGGTACCCCCTGAATTTCTTTGTCCTTTACTTTCTGAGTTTGACTAAAGTGTTGCCCATGCTAATGACCTCATGATATTGTTGGGAAAGGGTGAGGAGTTTGACTGCTTACTCTTATCTTCTTGGGAAGAGAGAAGCAGGGCAAGTGTTGGAAAGTGTGAAGGGGGAGCATCATCCCAGGTAGTGTGAACCCATAATGCTCCCTCTCTCTGCCCAGCCTGATTTCTGAGTGGAACTCATAAAGAAATAACAAGCAATCAGAGAAAAAGATGAGTCGGCTACCATAGGATTAATAGAGAAGGCTGAAACCCTTAGAATTCTCAGAAATGTTGATATTTGTACCAGATATCCTGGAATGGATGCTGAAGTCCTTTCTCCCATGTTGGACTGTGTGGATGGTGTTTGCCTGCCATGTGTTTCCTTGAATGTCTTACATTAACTACATATATTCCTCTTGAGAGTTTCTCTACAATGGAACGATTAGCTTTTACTTGCTGAGCTCTATTTCCTCAGTACACCCCTTCTTCTCTTCCTGAACAGAAGGGAGGTGAGAGGGATTTGGACCTAAGGAGGGTGTCCACGGGCTCCTGGGCACACCTGAGGAAACCAAACATTCTCCTCAGAGTTTCCGGCCCATAGACAACCCACAGGAAGTAAAATAACATGCACCTTGGACAGTGTATTCTTTATGCCCTTGAAACCTGATTGTGGGCTGTCCTACCCAACGAAAACAAATGTCATCTTGGTGGGGTGGGCAAGGAATACTTTAGATAGTTGAAATTGCTGTTTTAGAACTATGAATAGGAAATTTCTCATGTACTTATGTTGTGCTATCTTCTTTTTTCTTTTTTTTTTTTTCTTTTAATCTGCTTTTGCCCTGAAGCTACTCCATTCGCCATTCCATAAGTATGCCTGCTATGAGGTAATGTGTGTCAATTACTTTATATAGTATCAATCCAGAATGTATGAAGTGTGACTTTATTGATATTTACTTTGTGGAACTTTTCCCCCTGCTTAATATGAAAGGAAATGCCATGACCTCCTTTATTCTCTTTTCTGATGGCTTTCAGGAGAAAAGTCTAAGGGTTCTACAGAAGTTAGGGTATAATGGGCTTCTGCTTTGGACCAAACACACTGCCTTAAATCCAGCCTCTCCTCATTTGTGTGACCTGAGACAAGTCACTTAGCCAATCTCAATTGGCTCTTATCTGTTCATGGGGAGAAATAAGTCCCACCGCACATGTTGTTGTGTGACATAAATCAAGTAACCTGTGTAAAGCCCTTTCTTAGCACTGGCCTGGACGAACACACCTGCAAAGGTGGAAGATATTCCTCATTTCAGGAGAACTAAATGCAAGCCTGGGAGACAGTTTAAATGAAATGAATAGGAGACGGAGAGGGCTACAGTTGTAGAGAGGATATCACCAGGATTTTTTAAGGTAGATACTAAGGTGAGGTGTCTGTTGATTAATAAAATAATAAAAGTGTCACTAAAATTACTAACTGGATGAAAACTTCTGAGAAAAACATTCCCCACTTCAAGTTTGCATGGCTTAGTAGATAAAAGCACACTAATAGTAATAGGGTATAGAAGAATGGGTGTCAGATTGGGGGTCAGAAGATGCAGACTATAGCCCAGCTCTGCCAAGAATGAACTTGGCAGCCCTGGGAAAGTCACCTCAGTGATACCAGTTTCTTCATATTTAAAGGAAGAGGCTCTCCCCACTGTGCTTGCCATGGGAGGGCTGCCTTGGGCTGGGCTGCTGGGGGCGGGAGGGTTGGGGGGTGGAATTGGAGGGGGTTGTGGGAGATCAAGCCTCCAGGACCCTCCCCCACTTCAGTCCGAAATATCCCTATGTCCCCTGCTTTATACTGTATATTCACACCAAATCTGAAAAGTTTGAGACCACTGAAGCCAAACTCTTTTGGGGTCATTTGTAGTTGTAATATGACCTCATTAAATCAGAGTCAACACCTTTTCTCTGTTGTCTAGCACACATCTGAGTATAATTTAATTAGAGGAATGCCTGTTTTATTATCCTGATGATGTTTCTTCCACACTGGGGTTGTACAATTACTTTGGAAATTCAGCCACAGTATTTTATTTCCCTAATATGGTGGTAAATAGAGAGCATAGATTCAAGATCACCTAGTCCATCTTTGAATGACTTGCTCCCTGTAGCATAAAAACACTCAAATTGAGTAGTGCATCCTGCAACTCTGAGCTCCTTTACACAACCACTTTTAATGTGGGTGTCCAGTGAAGGGCTTGCAAAAAATTAACATGGTTTTGCTCTGTGAATCCATCAAGCGGCTTATGGGTGAGATGTAGTCCTCATGATCTTGCCTGAAATTAACTTAAAAAAAAAAAAGAGATTTTACTCATCTAACATATACCCACGAAGCATTCGGCTGACCTGTCTGACCACCGCAGGCCTGTTAACTGATCAGTGATAGGCAGGCATGTGAGCAGGCTTGCCCAAATAAAACCTACAGTGGAAGGAAAGTGCCAATGGAGGTGTATGCTTGGGTCATTCAGGTGTAAATTCATTAATACTTCATAATGAAACAGCAGTATTATGGAGGATTACTCAGGAATTTGACTCATGCTTACATTATATATAAGATGTGATGTCATAACGCCCTGTGAACTCACTGTTCTTAATTCATGCAGCATGAATGTAAATGCCTTTCTGACCATCAGGAGTGTCACAGTTTCTAGAGATAATCTCTAACAAAGCCAAATGCACTCAAAAACATATTATGTTCATTAGTTTCCTCTTGATAATATTAGAGTCATGCTTCATTCTGCACCATACAAAGAAGCGCATGTATTAATTATATTATTATATTATATTATATTATATTATATTATATTATATTATATCCATTCTCTCTTATAAAATTCCTCTAGGCCATTCCTTTTATTTCAGTTCTTCTACACTCAAGAGAGAATAACAGGCAGCTTATTAAATTTAGTAACATTCAGCTTAATTATTTGACTTGAAAATGATGACAATCATTGTGGCCAAGTGCTGACATGAATACAAGAATTCAGATACATTTTGAATTCTTAGTTCCTGTTTCTTTAGTTGGACTTGGGGATATCATTTTCAATGTTAATGGTGTCATTAAATCGTAATGTCATGAGGCCAAATCCAATATAGGAAACCAAAAAGCCCCAAATGAAGTATCTAATGCTTGAAGTAACAAGATGGTACATATAGATTATTTAACACAATGAATGAGTCACAAATAAAATGTCAGTAACTGCAAAGATTCTGTTTGGTAAGGAGAACAAAATGTATATCCTCTTTATGAGGAAAAATAATGAAAGCACTGACTTTCAGAAACACCACTTCATGGAAATTGACAAAGTGATTACTTTTTGAGGCATGGGAAAGAAAAATTTATGAACCTTTTTTTTTTCTTGAGCTATTTCTGTCTTCTCTCCCATTTACTGAAATAAATAGCTTTAAAATTCCAAGGGAGATAATTCTAACATGACATTCTTCAGATCGACTTTCCACTGTTTACCAAAAGAAGAAAGAAGAGTTGGGAAAAGGAGTACTGTGATAGAAAAAATTAATTAGTAAATGACTAATTAAGCTACCACTCCTTTGACTCATTGGAAATGACTTCCATTGCTTCTTGAAATTATTACAGTTGTGTCATTAACAAAATGCTGTACAATTTATTCTACAGTCGATGATATGAGTATTTTACGTAGAAAATGTCCATGTCAGGCTATAGTTTGTGGGTCTCACTCAAGTAGAAATGAAAATAGATTTTCAAACCTGGTTGTTGTAGGTGGCAAACCCACAGCTGGCTCCGGTGCAGAGATGATGTTTACAGAGAAGAACAGAAAGCCACGATTTCTGTAGCTAGCACAGTTGCTAAGACAGCTGAGTCTTTGGGGCTGACCTCTCTTTTTTCTGTTATTTTAGGAATTCTCCTACTTTCAAATCATTTGAGGAGAGGGTTGAGACAACTGTCACAAGCCTTAAGGTACAGATGAAGTGGATTTTGTGTCGTTGGGTCCGTGAATCAGGACAGCGTTAGCCATTGCTGTGGTTAGCTCCAAAGGCAGGGCTGCGAGCACTTTTTGCAGCCAGGAAGGCAGCCTTGCACAGAGTCCATCTTTTTCTTTCCATATAAATCTGTCAGTAAAACCAGTATTGAATGGTGTTGCTGTACCCTTATAGAGTTGTTCGTGTAAACTGTGCATGGGTGATTATTTGTTAAAGTGAACTGGGATTTGTGTTCACATCTTCGATGGTTAGAACTCTTAGTGTTATCCCCTTGAAAACAGGTATTGAGAGAGGACTGTGGATAGGATAAAGGACATGCGAATTCTGGATTCAGAGTGCAAGTGGAAAGTCAGTAACAGCTCAGAGCCCCTCTGGTTTGCACATGTACTAGCAACAATGAACTTGGCTTCACGCGTCATTCTGCCTTCCACCTCCCGTGAGCCACCTAAACTTGTTTACTCCACACACTGAGAATAGCACAGCGGGATTATCATGGAGGGAAAATAAAGTCACAAAATGCATTACTTTGCAATAATGCATTCGATTTCCAGGTTCAAAACTGAAAATATGTCTGTTTCATGGGAGGGGCTAAAAATTTCATTTGAATATATTGTCTGAGCGTAGATAAGTTAGTCTACGGAGGAAGAAAGCACAAATAAAATCAATCTAGTCTTAAAATGTAGAGAACTTTCAAAACAGGAGGAAAACATCATTGAAACTACTAATTTATTTATGTAAACAATGACTTAAATACACCTTGATATTATTATCACGGTTTTGTAGACAATCCATTTCTGTATTTCCCTAGCTGGGAAAGTGAAGAATGCAGATGATCTTTAACCAGATCAAAAGCAGGTATATGCACATGCTGATTATCCAGCTGCTTCTGAATCCTCTGCCACCACGTGCTGCCCGATAAGTCTGTGAGGCCAGAAGGTATTCCTTCTAGAGGGTCTGTGTGTTCTTATTGATTTTGACTTGGTGAGTCTTTCCTCTTAGGGAAGGATCTTTCACGCAGTCTTCTACTTCTACTTTATTAGGCCTGTGATTAGATGTTTAAGGCCCAAAAATGAGATTATTACTCAGCTTTTCCCATGCTGTCCTTTCATTTACCAGCAGTTTGTATTGTGCGATTTCACCACCCTGCTTGTACACATCATTGCTTATTGAGTGTGTAAGGACCCGTAGGAGCCATTATATTGCCCCCAGGTGTAGGGAAAGCTTTTGATAAGGAGGTACAGTGTAGTTCCTTGAACATTTCTCTTGCTAAGATATCAAGTTTCAGAACAAAGATTCAGAAAATCCTAGGAGCTAATTTCTCGGCATTTGGTTCTCAGCCTTAGACAATCGAAGGAAGGTGGATTCTGTTTGCTTGTCAGATAAATTCTGACATAGGAGAAGTTGTACTTTTTAGGTTTTCTTTAGAAGAAGGAGATATGAAGAAGCAAAAGAAGAATAAAGAACAACCTATTTCCATTTGCTTTTAGGAAACTCTGGTAAGCTCGCAGCTCACATATGATTTAAGTGTTTGGTTCGTACTCTGAGCTTCTCACTTTTCTCACTTCATGGGGATGGAAGGTGGAAAGGCTGCCTCCTCCTTCAGACAAGCACAAAACTAACTCAACCGACTAGATACTAGCCTGTGTCAAGACTTCCTTAAAGTGGATTCTGTGTCTGCATGATTGTCCCTGGGCTTAACAAGACTCACATCCCACGCGATTCCTATGTCACAGTCAATGCCTACTTCCTCTTTCTCTGCCCACCCGGCAATGGAAAACAAACAGCTAATAATTGTGCTTTGTGTAAAACTTCCCACTCATATTCAGCAATTGCAAATCGCTCATTCTTTTTAACCCTTCTTCATATAGTTTCTTTGCTGCATAGTTTACTTTTGTGTTCTAGATTTTTCTCCAGAATTTCTATAACTTTCTTCAGTTATGGATCGTGAGGCTGTTTCCAGCTGACTCCCAAATCAGTAAGGATGAATCAGATGTAAGGACATCCCTTGCAGATTTATAGTCTGCAGTTCCACTCACTCATACTGCTTTAAGCTTGGTTTTTAAAACACCACACAAAAGGAATCATGTTCATGTTTATGTTCTATTAGAAATAATGTTCTGCTGGGAAGAGAGGTCCGTTCTTGCATCTTCTCACACAATCTGTCACACACCATGTGGCATTTATACCCAATTGATTGTTCCTCCTTTTTTTTTTTTTACCCAGTTCTGTAGATCTTTTGATTTTCTATGAACATTTTTCCAATGCATCATAATTATATAAAATTTAGTCCTTTTTGCCTACACCACTGTTGACATTACCTGATGACATCTCAGCTGATTTCACCTGTGCACTCAGTGAGCACACTTTGTTTTGCACCTAAAACAAACAAGCAGATGAAACCCAGCTCCTATAAAACCATATTTGTCATATTCTGCCATGTTCCAGGGAATAACCAACCACATCCCTTCCATTGTAATCACTCAGACTTCCAATCATTCTTCGAACCATGTCAAACACACCATATTTTTAGTGCGCCTCTCTTCAGTGAATACGTTGCATGGCCTGATTTAAAACCTTAAAAAAAAAAAAAAAAAGACAAGATATACTTACTACTTCTTGGTATCCTCTCAACCAGCCATTATATTATGAGAGATTAGGAGACCCAGCGCAATAATTCAAATAGAATTTAATGAAAACAGCAATCATAGCTTTGGGGACAAGGTGACAAATGCTTGGATTAAGAGTCTGGAAGAGGCTTATTGTTCACATCTTTGCTGAAGCAACTCTTTACCTAAAGTATTTCTGTGTGTGCTCATTCAACCCACACGGTTAGGATACCCCTTTATTCCACTCAACCCACGTGATTAGAAGACCCCTTTATCCCATTCCCCTTTTTGCCAAATTGCTTTATTTCAAAACAATTCCCTCCTTTATTTTTCTGTTTTGATTTGAGAAAATCAAGGAGAGGAGAATGCAACAAAACCCAACACAAAATGTCAGTAATTGGTACTGACTTGACTCAAAACTGTGTGTGACTTTTTTTGCAAAACAAAATGCAAATACAATAAAGTAGAAAATGGGAACTACTAATAGAGTAGATTACATTGAATTACTCTTGTTTCTCTCCGGAAAGAAATAAACATAGTGAAAAATCACAAAGTTGAAACAATGCCTGCTTCTTCCCAGCGCTGGGATGACCCAGAGTGGGAGGGGAGTCCAAGCTCAGTGCCAGAGGTCTGCAAATGAAGGGCTGTGGGCCAAACCCAGCTGGTTGCCTATTTTTTGAATGGCCTGTAAGCTAAGAATGGTTTTTATATTTTTTAAATGATTGATAAAAATCAAAGGAAGAATGGTATTTTGTGATGTGTTAAAATTACATGAAATTCACATTTCAGTGTCCATACATACAGTTTTCTGGGAACGTAGCCATGTTCATTCACTTATGTATTGGTTTTGGCTGCTTGTACAATGGTTGATTTGAGTATTTGTGACAGAGACTATGTGATTCCTAAGCTTAAAATATTTATTATCTGTCACTTTCCAGAATGAGTTTTCTGACCCCGAGCATAGTGGCAAATTCAACTTAGGAATTGAATTTAAAGAGGCAGAGAGGGATTTTAGTGACAATTGGAGAAAAGTAGGTGCTTGTTTTGCAATGATTAAACACCTTTTAAAACCTGGTTAAGTTTTTTAAAGGGCAGAGCAGACAGTAAGCAGATACATCCCCCAGTGTGGCTTATGTTCCCCTGTGAGTGAGTGATCACTTTGGTGGCAGTGAGGAGCAGTCAGCATTTTGGAAGAAGCCACATTTCCTATTCTGTACCTTTCTTTTCCTCAACTTGCTTTTCCATATTGTTAATTGTTAAAGGAAGACCAATGTGAGCATCAGTAAGACTTGGCATTAAGCATTAAATATTCTTTCGAAGGACTTTAACATTTTTTTTAATGATTATTTATTGCTGGGAGACAGAGTACAAGGAGGGGAAGGGCAGAGAGAGAGGGAGACACAGAATCTGAAGCAGGCTCCAGGATCCGAGCTATCCGCACAGAGCCCGACTCTGGCCTGTAACCTATGAGGCGCAAGATCATGACCTGGGCTGAAGTCAGATGCCAACAGACTGAGCCACCCAGGTGCCCCATCTTTCAAAAGACTTGTTAACCATATTTCTTATTATATTATAAATTGATTTCTTCCTGATTCTATTCTTAATACCAATAACAAGTACACGAAAAGGTAGCCTCCTAAAGCATCATAACTTTGCATTTCAAGGGATATTCCTCCTATCAGGGCAACTGTCTAGAAAGACGTGAAGGGGCCAGTACTTAAGATTTGAGTCCTGTCTACCTCTCAGAGCAGAGACCAGAAACCATGTTCAGTGGAGCCACTTTACGAAATACATTTGTCAGGAATCCAGATCGCCTTGCTAAATCCCAGTAGAAAGCCTAAGCTGAAGTCTCTTAAAGATGTTCATACATCTTTTAAATTGAGGGAAATTTATCTAAAATCCGGTTACGTTTTGATTACATCTGTTCACAGGGTGAATGTGTAGACAGTGCAAATCCACAGATCTGGATATGCTCCTGAAGGGATTGAGATGCTTAGATGTAGAAGGGATAAAGAGGGCACTGCTAAAACTGTACAAAACTAGAGTTTTGGATGCTGTCCCAGAACCCAAGCATGAATGGCATTCTAGCACTCTGTTAAAAGAAATTACACCTTTTACGTCCTTTCGCAAGAAAAAAAAAAAAATATGTATTTCTGAATTTAAGAGTAATCCGTTTCACAGGAACATCGCAGGCCGGATGAACTAACTGCACGTTTGCGTTTCTGCCCCATTTCAGACGAAAGTAGGCGGGGCAAACCACGGCGGAGGCAGCTTTGAAGAGGTGCTCAGCTCCACGGCGCACGCCAGCGCGCGGAGCTCGGGGGGCGGGCCCCGGCGGGCCGAGGAGGAGGAGCTGCAGTGCTAGGGCCGCCCCCTGCGGCCGCCGCCGCGCCCCGCCCCCGCCCCGCGCGCGCGCTCGCGGCCACCAACATCCCCCTGCGGAAAAACCCAGGCCTTGACCCGTTCTTCGAATGACCTCTCCGCGGAGTTTCATAAAATGATTTCCATTTTGTATTTGTGTTAATGATGGATCACTTGACCATCACACTTAAGTATTCGTAGATTGTGATAATTTAAAATATCCCTTCAGCAGGTACACAATTGGCCGTACCCTGTCTTTGTGTAATTCCACGTATGTTTTCCAAACATGTAGCTATTAATGATCTGCTTTGATTTTTGCTTGCACTCCTTTATGATGTGCATGTCGTTGAAGGCTGAGAATGAACGCCCCCTTTCAGTTCAGTCGGATGGCTGGGTGGAGCTTTTTCTGAGAAGTCTGCCGCAATGGGATAGACTCACGGCAACTTTCATCAAACTGCCTGTGATCGCCCTCACTTGCATCAATTATGTATGTTTATTTAAGCAATTAAAATAATCGATTTTAATGATAACTGAATTCTTTATTTAAGTTTTCAGGGCTAGTAAGGACTTTACAAGGTGGTAGCTATGAATCTGCAGGTGCTATTTTAAATCAACTTCTGCTAATTTGATGTATATAAGAGGATGTGTAAGTAATAACCCTGCGACCCTACCAATTCTAAAATTCTAATCTACACAGAGTAGTATTTAACTCAGGTAAGAGAAATCTGAAAACGGGGTGGCTAGAAAATGGGAGAAACGGTTCTGCAACGCCTTCCATTTTGCAAATTGCTCATATGAATGAAAAAAGCATAGTATTAATATAATCGGATTTCTGCAGGAATTTTTACCTTCCATATCATATGCTTCTCTTTCCTTCTAAATGGGAACATACATTTGTTACTAGGTAGACACACATGCTATAGATGCAATTTTTAAATGAACACAGAATTGACCTACTAAGAAACAAATCACAATTTAATCTCTCTCTCTTTATATAGATATATAGATCTGCATTATCCATGCAATATATATTGTATATTTGTTAGTGTTTACTCATTTTTAAATTTATTATTAGATAGAACCGAAGATATGTGACATAGGGAAATAAAGCCAATCTGAAAAATCCTGTTCAAATTTTTTTTAGATTTTATTTTTTAGATATATATATATATATATTACAAATAGTTTATTGTCAAGTTGGTTTCCACATAACACCCAGTGCTCATCCCCACAAGTGCCCTCCTCCATGCCCATCCCCCCTCTCCCCCCATATCCATCAGTCCTCAGTTTTTGTCAGCATTCAAGAGTCTCTCATGGTTTGCCTCTCCCCCTTTCCCCCACCATTTCCCCCCCTTCTTCTCCCCCATGGTCCTCCATTAAGTTCCTCCTAAAAATCCTGTTCAAATTAATGGAGCAGGACAATCCATACATCTAACTGAAAATCAAGCGAGTTCAAAGCCATATAATCTCTGAGGCTTGGAATCTTAGCAGAGATAGGTATGGGGCTATAAACTTGAACCAGAGTGGACTCAAGTGGACCAAGAAGCCCTGCCACTAGGATCGCTGGCATTTTCCCTAATTTTAACCTTCTAGCATGTTGGTTGAAGCCAAATCTTGCCCAGCTGGCTTGTGACTTACTCACCCACTGCTGTATGTGGGTATCAATCTTCCTGCGCTCAATCTGTAGTTGCCTGGTGTGTTTGGCATGGTCATCTTTTATAAACTAACTTCTTGACAGTATTCCCTTTGGCCACATTCAGTACACTGCACTGTATTAGAAAAACAAGAGTTCTGGTTCTATAAACAAATATCTTCATTCACCAACTAATTTCTGTACACACAGTTCTCAGCCTTACAATCTGAAAACATAGTATTAAAAGTGGATAAAGAAGCAATCAAGAAAATTAGTGTTAATGTCTTGAAGCTTCAAATATATTTTAGCTCCTTCTTTTAAACCATTTTTCAAAACTTTGAATTTCATCAGTTTTATAAAAACTATATTCATGTCACATCTACTCATTGAAAGGTTTTGATTATTATTCACTCTTATCTGGGAGTGATATAAGGGACAATGACACGAGTATCATTTTGTGATTTGTGAATAAGTCACATCACTCCAACTGAAATAATCAAACCAGTTGTTGGTAGGTGGGTGGTCTTAGCATAGAGTTTTCATTTCCTAATCACGCAAGAGCTGCCTGTTTCTCCCTCACTTTGCATGTGCGAGGTCATCCTGACTTGACTGGCCCTGGAGTTTCCCCATTATGTTCACAGGCTGTAGTTTAAAGTGTTACCACAAGTGCTAAAAGGTATTCGCACACGATGGACAATCTTTTACTGAAAAATCAAATGACTTCAGGTCAACACCATATATACAAAATTATAGTACAACAAAAAAAAATTCTTAACCTAGAATTCCATTATGAATTGTGATTACAAAATAAACTCGCTCTTTTAAAAAGTATGCAGCTCTGTAAACTATTTGCTGCTTTTTTAAAATACTGTTGCTGGATGTAAAGTACTCATAAATATACTGTGCAACTTTATCTTACAACTCACATGTCATAGAGACTATGACTATTGGTAGGTCATGTCAGTAATCTGTATCTTACTCTAAATTACACATTTTCTTATCACACTGTTCTTGAACTATAGAAAGCACAGCGGCATGCTTTATAATGGAACGGCTTGATAGACCATGCCATTCACAGTGGTCAACGTGAAGAAAACACTAGAAGTGGAGACTGCTGCTCTGTCACTGTTCATTGTTCCAAAAGTACCTGTCAGCTTGAAATTAGTAGAACTTTACCACAAAACAGTGTGTAAGGTTTTGAACTCCCCTCTCACCTACGATCAAACTGGAGTGTGGGCGGGTGTGGGAAAGTAAGATGATGGGAAGATGAAAAAGTGATTTAAACATGAGATATAATAAAACTGCTTCAACCCTGGTGTTCAGCTAGAACTTCAGATTATCATATGTAGCAAAATTTTGTGGGGGGGGGGGGAGGAGGTTTATCTTTTGAGAGAGAAAGTCCAAGCAGGGACGGGCAGACAGAGGGAGACAGCGGATCACAAGCAGGCTCCACACTGTCAGCTCAGAGCCCGACGCAGGGCTAAAACCCACGAACCATGAGATCATGACCTGAGCAGGAGTCAAGAGCCAGTTGCTTGACAAACTGAGCCACCCAGGTGCCCCTCTTATGGTTACTTTTAATAATATCTAAGAATGGTAAAAATTATGTACATGTTTTTAGTTCATACCATAAAGAGTAGGGATCAAGGCAACCCAAAAATAACATCATCGTAACTCTCCCCCTGCCCCCAAATCGTCCCAATTTCACTTCGAATATGAAGACTGGCAAATTACTCAGATAAAAATGCTGGGCACAGAGGATGCTTTTCCACAAGGCACTTTATCATGCATTTATCTGTGAGCACACATCACCACCAGACTGAGATGAACAGGTTGGACATTCTGCTAGAATCGAAAATTTTCAAATAGAATTATGTAACACCTGGGGAAATGCCAGTCCACAAGGGAAAAAGAAGGAACTGCTTTTGAAAAAGAGCCCCCATGACCCCCGGGGTCTAGGCAGGGAGAGCCAGCCTTAGAGGGCCCCCTCCATCTCCCCCTGCAGCCCCGCCTTTCCACCGTGTCCTCTTTTTGAGTGGGGTAGTCTCTTGCTCATTACAAGGAGGTAGCAAATTCCTTTTTGTTGAATTCAACCCAATAATATTTTTTTTTTGTAGTGCATCATAACCATAGGGTTTGTTATTCAGAAGATTGATTCCAGACAAGTAGAAAGTATCTTCCAAGAGAAAAAAAAAATTTTTTTTACGCAATGATGCTCAAATATTTGTAGACTTGGCTGATGAATTCAGTAACTCTCTTTTTCTACTGATCTTCGTTGTATTCTTTATTAAATGATATTTATAGCACCATTACATTTTCTTTCTCTTTTTAAACCTATTACTCCGACAAGGAAGGTTTAGGACAGGTGGGAGCTTGTTAAGTAGATGAGAAACCGAGACGGTGATTAGGTGACTAGTATTAAGTCCGACCCAGTACAGGCTTCCTAGTCTATGGATTTGTGAAAATTTCAGCAGGCAAACAAAAACATCACAAGTAAAACTTCACAGCCGCAGAAAATCTTCTGGTTATAAATATTTGACCTTTTACCTGTGATTATTTTATGTGCATGTTTTCATGCCAGGAGAAAAAACTCCAAAATACTGATAGATGGGGGTCTATTTTCCTACTAATCGTATCTCTAGTAATAGACCTAGATTTTCAACCATTTACCACTTTTTAAATACAGTTGCTATGATGCATCAGTGTTTTGAAGCAAACAGCTTTGCTCTTTTCAAGACAGAACAGTTATATGTACACGTGTGTTGCTTCTGAAGCGATCATGCACTTTGCTTCCTGCAGATTAGGTATCCATGGATACTGCAAAGAGTTTCCAAAGAAACGCTTCCTAGAATACTCTCGTCATGCCAGACTAACAGGCCTTCTTCAAATGGAAACTGACATTTGAATTAAAGGGACACGCATCATTGCTTCACACCAAAATACCGAGCAGGTTTGCATGGATGGTCTTCTTTTCCTTGCCATTCCACGGTTGTGCCTCGGTTAGAGGCAAGCAGGGTGGGTTACGCATCCAATGAAAGGAAACGAGGGGAAGAAACCAAGTCGGACATGTTCCCTACATAAGGTGCAGTGACCCCAACGGTACTCTTCTGATTACAGATTTCTTACCTGGTGATAAACGTTCTTATAATCAAGGTCTGAATATGTATAAATCAGGGGAAAATACACAGAGGAAGACAAAACGGCATTTGAAACTGTATGCCTGAATTTATATCCCCAAATGACAGAAAGGATTAGGGGCAGAGGCAGAGCCTGTTAGCCAGGTTACAAGTCTATGATCAGGGGCCTAAAGCAGGTCGCAGCGAAATGAACAATGTGGCTCCACAGGGTGACTGCCTGAACAAAGCAGCATTTCACAAGTCCATCAGGATACACTCCTTTTCTTGGATCCTTACCACCAAGTCAGCTGAAGACTCTGTTCTTAAAAGCAATCGTAGTGTAATTTTCCATCATTGCATGCATCTGGCCTAAAGGGCTTTAGGTTATTAATTTAGAATAAAGTGATTCAAAATGTCCAATAAATAGTCCAAAGTTTAAGGTTTTAAAAATTTATTTAGTTGGTTCATAAAAAAACTCCCCCCACTACCCACAGGCTTCATCCCTGGCACTTTTAGGACCACATCCTGTTCTGTAGCCTTCTTTTATTATCCAGATTGTATCATGTTTCTTAGTGGAGTCCAGGCAATGGAAAATAAACAGACCTGCATCTGGGGAATCAACAAAGCAACAGTAGCAAAACAACACCATGAAAGGGAAAAATACAATGTCTGTCACAGGAGGGCAGCAACAGACAGGACACATCAGGAGCGGGGCCCACTGGCGGCGGCAGCTATGTTAGCGTTTCTTTCTGCCTCAAGTTCGGAGACAAGTTGGACTATCTCGGGGTGACTGAATTTTCCTGCAGGGCAAGAAGACAGGGAAAGAGATATTGACAAGAGAATATATCAGTTCCTACAGCTTGCTTCTAGGCTTGTCAGGGGCTGGGTTCTGTGATGGACTCCAACGCAGAAGAAAACAATTCCAGGTCCTGGACAAAGGACCACGTGGAGTTTATGCTCCATCACCCGGGATGCCACCATGCACTAGGGATGAGAGTCGGGCAAAGAACTGCTCATTAGGCAGAACTACGGGAAGCTTCCCCAGGCAGAGAGCTGGACACAATCTCTACCCACTCTGATACAACTGAGGGGAACAAAGAACATACATATAAAAAGACGAGTAGGAAGACCAGAAGGTCTTGGCTGTCTCGGGGTGCAAATGTGTCTCTTGCACACTTCTGCACTAAAACCCACTGCGCTGTGCTGTCTTCCCTGCTCCGAGGCCCTCCCAGATTTCTGCCCTGGGCAGCAACCTGCCTACAAGCCTTCTCAGGTTGAAGGCGGCTGGCATGCGGGATTATTAAACCCAGCACTTCCTCCCTGTTATTTCTTGCCAGTGCCTTTTGTTGTTTACGGTTCATTCCAAATTCGATTCCATCTATTCTCTGTCCTCAACCTCTTCTCTGAATGTTCCCTTCACTTCCTTGCCCTGATGCCTGGCTTGTCCTGAGGGTACGGCTTTCCCTGCAGCCTTGTCACATCATGGATGTCTTTTCTCTCACATGGCTCTTGTCACTGAGCCTGGGTCTGCCCTGTACACTCCCGTTGCCTCCAGGCCACCCTCTGCCCCACTGTGTAAAGGTCATGCTGTCAAACTATTACTGCCATTGCACCAAAATGGCTCTTACTGAGGACACACCAATTAGCAACACGTTGCTGAATCTGATGACTACTCCTCCCCTCCTGAAACAGTCTCTTCCCTTGGATTCTGGGATCCCTGATTTTCTCCTCTGAAACCCATCTTTCCTCCACCTTCCCCATTTAAGTGGCAACTCCATTCTTCTATAATTGCTCAGACCAAAGTCCTTGGACTTCTCTCATAAACACCCCTACACAAATTCTGTTGACCTTTATATTCAGAATATATCCAGAATCTGACCATTCCTGGTGTTTTCTATCATTACCAACCTGGCTCAAACCACTATCATTTCTCACAGGCAACAGCCACCAGCTGGTCTCCCTGCTTCCAGCCCAAGTGACTTCCAAAACACAAGTCAGATCACACTCGCCCTGCAGCCCACCTCCACCAAGGGGTCCCCATCCTGCTCAGAGCACAAGCCAACTTCTTATGCTGGTCGGCAGGGCATCAGCCCACTTCTCTGGGCCTCACCTGCCACCCTCTCGTCTCATCCACGCCCACTAGCCAAAATGGCCTCCATACTGTTCCTCAAAACACAAAGTTTCAAAAAGAGAGAAAAAGAGAGTCCTAAGTATTGATTGAATTAGAGAAATAAAAATGTAAATGTTATCAAACTACAGCCTTTAAGTCCCCTTCAAAATCCTAATAAAGGGGGAGTGGCGCCTGGCTGACTCAGTTGGTAGAGCATGAGACTCTTTATCTTGGGGCCATTGAATTCGAGCCCCATGGTGGGGGTACAGTTTACTTTTAAAAAATCCTCATAAGGGTAGCCGTGTACATCTTCATCTCTCCCTAACTATACGTAATGTTTTTTTAAGCATTTTTGAGATAAGAAACCACTCATTACATCACTTATTACTTACAATTATTAATTTTTTAATAGATAGTGCCCCAGAATGGAGAGTAATGTGAATTTTAATCTAAACTCAGCTGTGGGCACGTCACCCTCTTTCTCAGCTCATTTCTTCCTCAATAAAATCTGGAGTTTAAGCTAAATAACCCTTCTAGCTCTCACAGTTTTTGATTCTACTAGTAGTCTTATGTTTTGTTTTCTATTTTTCATTGTGAGTGTATCAAAATAGAAGATGATAGTGTTAAAATGCAAAGCACCACATAAATATGACTTGTATTTTAGAGTTACATTACTGGGGACATATGCTATCTTGGAACCCAATCATTGCTTACAACAGGTTGGCAAACCTTTTCTGTAAAGAGTAAGACAGTAGATACTTTAGGCTTTGTGAACTATGTGGTTTCTCGCCAACTACTCAATTCTGCCGCTGTGCTATAAAACCAGTATAGACAATACATAGAGAATGAGTGTGGCTGTTTCAATAAAACTTTATACAAACCAGCACCAGTCCAACCTGGCCCATGAGCCACAGTTTGCTGATCACTAGTTTACAATGCTACTGTATTCACAGAAGTCAAACATTTCTGAGCAACATCTAGATCAAAGATAGATGACACAAACCTGGTCTTGGTCCTCACATAGCTTACTATGGGACAGGTTGAGCAATGGGGGGTTTTGGGAAGGAAGAGCCCCAGTAAAGAACATCATTAAGAGAAACACAAGTCACGCCATCACAACATTATGGCAAATGCAGAGTGAGCAAAAAGAAGGAAACACCTAATTCTGACAGGGAGGATTCAGAAAGGAGACCAGGGATATAAGTGACCCCAGACTGCAAAGCTTTCTAGGCCACTTGAAAGTGTCAAGATCTTACTTTTCAGAAAGAGGAAAGCCACAAAAGTTTTAAAAACAAAGATGTGATAATATCTATGTCTGCCAAGGAGGAAAACACTGAGACGTGCAGGATGAACTAGTGAGCCTGGCTGGCTGAGTGAGGAGGTTATGACACGGTCCGATACAGAAATAACAAGCACCTTGTCTGAGGCAGAGGTAGCAGGGTTGGAAAAGAGGGAAAGGAAATCGAATCAACCTCATGATGCGAATCATACTGTGCAGCACAGTCTGTGCGCGAGGAAGCCACACGGGGCCCTGAGAAGTCCCAGAAGGGCAATCTCTAGCAATGGTCTCTGGGGAGATGGAGGCTGAACTGGGCCTAAACAAGCTGGGGGAGAGGTGGAGTCTCACCCCAGGAAGCGCCATGAACACCAGCCAGCACTCCCACAGTGTACATAGCTTCCCGAGACACTGAACATAGTGAAGGCTTATTGCCAGGTATCATTCTAAGCACGTCACATGAACTAACCTACTACATCTTCAAGTAACCCTATAGAGTCGATTCTATAATTATCCTAATTTAAAGACTTGTTTAAGTAATTTCTATACCCAATGTGGGGCTCAACCTTGAGATCAAGAGCTGCACGCTCTACTGAGCCAGCCAGGCACTCCTATAATTACCCTTATTTTTAAAATACCCTTATTTGAAAAACATTTTTTTAATAAAACAGATTACTTTCATTTCAATGAAATATGAAAGACAAATGCATATCCTTCACAGTATCACCACTTGAAAAAATAATACAACAAATGTATCTCCCGAAGGTAAAATGAAGTTCAAGACCATGAGGTATCAGTGATTTTCCCCTTTCAAGAAGTCACCAGGATAGGACCCTCCCCAGCTATTAAAACTGCCCAAGACCTTGGTCAGGTTTGTCAGTTGCTCCTGATCATTTGGGTCCATAGCAAATGAAAGATCTGAGAGGGAAAGAGAATGAGCATGAGAGGAAATTACAATGAGGGAACTTTTGGCAACATTAACAAAGCTTACTACACCAAACTCATAATCTAAAAACACCCTACCAAGCCCTGAGGTCTTTGACTGTAGTGGCGCAGTGGTGGGGAGAAAGAGAAGAGATGGCAATGGTCATCCACGTTGACACACAGAAGTAGAAAGGCATGCTCAGAGTTGAGTAGCACATCCTTGCGGTTTGTCCAGGATTTCCTGCAAAGTCCTATTACCCTTATTTTTAAAAAGGCCCAAAGGGAGGGTGAATAATTTGCTGGAAGTTCCATGGACTGTATGTGGCAGAACCAGAACAGCTTAAGCTCCCAGGCTTCTGCTATGGACACTATAATGACACTGGTGACTTCAGCTGTCTGCGGTTTCCTATTTTTACATCTCTTTTCCTACCTTCATCTTATAGGACTTTACTTTTATAAAGCATTTCAGATTATAATGTACTTTCACATATATTCTCTCTTGAATTTCCAAACCCACCTATGACTCAAGTTGGGTCACTTCTGTGCTTTCCATTTTTCTGAGAGGACACAGAGAAGCCAGGAGGCTGCCTGCAGCACATAGGCAGGTGTGGACGTGAACCTGACTTGGTGCTCAGACCCTCCGCAGCAATGCTCATCTGCAACAGGCCGCCTCTGCCCATGAATCCCACTAGCTCCTTTTACGGGCCCCATATGAAAGTGTCAGAAGGTAACAACAGCAGTTTTCACTAATCTGATGTCAGTCACGACACGAGGGGGAAGCCACACTAAACTGGTGTCTACTGAAAAGAGCACCGAGTACCTGCCGTGGAATCATAGAAGTCCTGCAGCCTCCCCGGGGTGTTCTCAAGCTCTTCATACTCGGATGCCTGAAGAATCATCTCACACTGGTCCAGCTGCTTCACAAATCTGGCTTCTGCACTAGACTGGGTCTCGTACTCCTAAGTGAAGGGACAATTAAAGCAGCATGATGAGAGCTGCAGGACAGGGTCTCCCAGGAAAATTCGGATTCTGGTACTGACATCAGAGCCACATGTAAAAGCACGCTGTGTACTGGCCACCCTTTTCCACCAGGTACAAACCCTTCACGGAGACGCTTCGGCTGTAATTTCACGGCTGACCATCAGCATTCCCTTCAAGAAGGATCTGTGCGTCATGTCACGCATTGTACCAGAGGCCTTGGGAGTCCCCTTCGTTCATATTGACACTCCAAGTGTTTCTCTTCCCGTCTGGTACCTTTTCTTCATTTCAAGATCATTATTCTTTAATCCACCTGAGTGGTGGAGGTCTTTTTAACTTCAGGCTAATATTTCATATCATGCCTTTCAAATTATTTTCCTGCCCATTTAAAAAAAAAGGTCAGTTTCTTTTTCCTTTTTAAGTGAACTTCTGGCTTTCTCGTTTAATTTTCGCTGTCCCTTTCCAGTGGAAATCTCTGTCCTTGCTATCCATACAGGGAAGATTCAATTGAGTCCCCCGGGGTTATAACTCCTGAGGATACAGTCGGGGTCTGTGAGTTCTTCGTGCAAGGGTGTGTGTGTGGTACCGGTGACAAGGAGGTGGTGAAGGCAGTGGATGCGGAGCAGATTTTTTTTTTTTTAATCTCTCCTTTCCCTTGGGTCCCTCCCTCCTTAGTGCAAACCTGAACCAAAAAGCTACAGGAGGGCTGCTCCATACAGGATGACATACGCCACACAACCTCATGTCCCAATTAATACGATACAGAATCGTTCTTCTATTAAGATCAAAGTGTTCCCTACTGATTTCCCTGCAAAATTCTCATTTGTAATTCCACCCGAGATGTGTTTGGATAATGAACCTGTCATGCTTTCTTGGCAGGGTGATGTGAGGTGAATCACTTAAGATTTCTCAGTTTTTATTAGATGTCTTATTATAAAGGGCAGCTATTTGGATTTTGATAGAGCTGAAAATTGTAGAGGGAAAAACCATTTTAATATGAAACCAAATATATGTTGTTTTATTTCAAAAGCACTTAAAATAATTGTGTTTACTTAATGTTTATCCACATTTACAATTATATATTTATATTTAATAAACTCAAGTTCATTATTTAATGAAAAAGAACTGGAATATACTCTAAGTATAGCAGTCCAGGAATTTTTTCTATTGAAAGTGAGGGGGGAAAAAAAAGATTTCAAGACCACTAGGAAATACTGTATAACAAATTCTGCTGAAATTCCATTTCTTTTAAAAATATAAATTGTTGAGTTTTTTGGTCAAAAAACAATGGTACAACCATTTCTCAATTTCACTTTCCAACAAGGAGGCAAAAATAAGAACAGTGTGGGCAACTAAGCTCTAGAAGTAAGAGTATAAGGCATCTTTGGGAAGTGACTGCAAGTGCTTTCTCACAACAGGATGCAGAATGAATTGCAGGAGGAAGAGAAGAGAGAAGAATCTGAAGGAGGAGGAAGGGTCAACTTGTGGTTTGTGAGAAGTGGTTTCAGCTTACCCAGCAGCTACTGGACATCATGGAAAGGTTTCAGGCCAGAAGGGTCATGATCAAATTTGCATTTTAGAAAGATCATTCTACCTTTGGTGTGGAAAACGGCTAGATGGGAAGCAGAGAAATCAGGCTCTGAGACTCTGTAGCCCCAGCAGAGAAGCTCGGAGAATTTGGTCTGGCTTAATCTCTGGCAACGAAGACAGGCCAAGTGTGCAGATTTGAGAAACGCTAAGGATGAAGAAGGGAACCAAAATGTGAACGCGAGCGAAAGGCAGAGCTGAGGATGGCTTCCTAGTTTCTGGCATGGGCAACTCAAGAGGGAGCAAAAGAGAAGAAAACAGACCCAAAAGACTGACAGAACAAAGCAGCAGCAAAACCTAGGTTCTTTAGGATTTAAGAACAGCATTTACAACAAAACTAAGGGACACAGCATTGCCAGGATCACAAAATATGCATAAGTGGGGAGACAAATCGCCCCCAGCCATAGCGCTCGAGCAACAGGGCATCTGGTGGAGCTGAGAGCTGCAGAAGCTCAGGACAGTCAACAGGTGTACTCCAGCAGCACCTGACCCAAGCCCAGCCCCGGTGGACTCACCAGTCTGACCTCCTGGGGCTCCTCCTGGACACAGGCCCACATAAAAAGAAGCTGCGGGGGGTGGAATTAAAACTGAGTGAGGTAAAATGGGGCCACCTGGGTGGCTCAGTCAGTTAAGCATCTGACTCTTGATTTTGGCTCAGGGCATGATCTCATGGTTCGTGAGTTCGGGCTCTGTGGGGACAGTACAGAGGGTGCTTGGGATTCTCTCTCTGCCCCTCTCCCACTCATGCAGGGCGGGGGTCTCCCTTTCTCTCTCTCTCTCTTTCAAAATAAATAAACTTAAAAAGATAATACAATTGAGTTGGGTAAGGATAACAAGATGAAGAAAAGAAAAAGTCCAGATAAAAGTGGGGAAAGAGCAAAAGCCAGGGAATATCTGAACGTAAGCCATCGTACATTTTAACATCACATTAAAAAACAAACCAAAACAGAAGAGGAAGCTCTGTGAAGTTAAAAAAAAAAAAAAAAGTTGTCTGAACAAAGTTCCTTCCAAAAGTTCAGGAAAATGAAGTGCATATCAAAATGGGCAACATAAAACACAGAGATCAAATCCCCTACAAGGCTACCAGAAGATAAAGAGAACAAGGAGCAAAATGATGTCTCTACAGAAAATTCACATCAGAAAGACATTTTTCATTTTTTTAAAGGATCAAATCTATAAGAAACTACTTCAAAAAGAATTAAAAGATGCTCAGGAAATGGTAAGACATGAAAGAACCACGTTAAAAAAAAACTAGAGATAGAGATAAAAGAAAAAGTCATTTTCTCAGCGAAGGCTAAGCAAATAGGAACACTGGGATATTAAAACATGATAAATAATGCCTTAAAGAAACAGAAATTGAAAAGGAAGTTAGACTTAAAAGTCAAAAAGAAATGAAGATGATGTAAAGGGTCTGAGAGAAGGTGACAAATACAAAAGGCAGTCAAAGAAGAACCAACAGACAGATACGTAGGAGTCTTGAGGGGAAAAAAGAAAACCAAAGTAAAAGAAAATATATACTCAAAAAACTTTTCTTGAAATGAAAAACCCACACCAAATAGCTAAGGATATTAACCCAGAAGGACCAACACCAAAGCACATTCTAATGAAATACCATATATATTTTAAAAAATCGTTTGGACACCTATGCAAACAAAGCACCTGACATATAAAGAAAAGAAAATTATTATCCGACTGTGACAACAATGCTTTATGACCAAAGAGAAAGGGGGTAATGTATTTAAGGTATTCAAGGAAAGAAACTGGGAATCCAGGAGTTTTTATATCAAGTGAAACTGACCTTTCAGAGTAAAGAACACAGAGGAACTATTAAAAATGGGCAAGATTTAGAGAATATTGTTCCTATGAGTCCTTCTTGGAGAACTTACAAGAGAACAAGTTTTAGACAGATAAAATGACCAGGAGAAACTGACATAAGGCCTGGAGGTGAGCATCAGCAGGGACTCATAGAACATCTTTTTTTTTTTTTCTTTTTAAAGCAGGTTCCACGCTGCTCATGGAGCCCAACACGAGGCTCCAACTCACCACCCTGACATCAAGACCTGAGCTGTGATCAAGAGTCAGATGCTTAACCGACTGAGCCACCCAGGTGTCCCAGAACTAAGATTAAATAAGGGGTGAGAGACAGTATGTAATGGCTCAATGTTTTGACAGTCTGCCTAGAATACAACTATAAAAAAAAATACAGAGAAAATAGAGATGGCAGAGGCAAAACAATTTTTTAAACTGTTTTCAATAATCAGAATTGATGATGGTGGGACATACAATTGTTATTCTGAGACAGGTAAATGCGTAGAGAACGATAAAGCCTATTTAATCAGGGGTCCTTGTGTGGAAGAAAGACAGGATTATACAGAAGAAGTAAAGACATAACATAAAAGAAGTTAAGTGAAAACTGTACAGCACTATATTGAATTGAGAACATCACCATGAACTCAGGAGGCATACACACATACATAGCCTAGTCCCATCCATTAAAACACATGAACACTAACCAACTCAGTAGCAGGAAGCACCCAAGTGCACATATTGTGGTCTTGAAATAACATAGCCTAATTAAACAAAAGGAAACAAAACATCGCCTCTGACAAAGTCAGCTGAAGAAGGGGGAACACTTGAAGAAACTCAGAAAAAGCCAGAAAGGTACAAAGAACATCAGGAGAGAGCAATGTCACAGACCTTAGGGATGAGAGGCAACATCTTCCACGCAGCCAAGGTGTCAGGCAGTACAGGGGCAGAGCAGGGCTTGCAGACAGAGCCACACAGAGGCAGTGTGTGGCCGCGGCAAGAGTGGTACCTGGTGGGGCTGAATCACGCTGGCGGGCTGTTGGGTGCCAGAGGCAGGGAGTGGAGACCAGGCCCTACCTATTTGGTGGTAAAAGGAAGTAGGGAGATGTGGTATCCAGGGAAGTTTATTTCAAAATACGACGTGTAAACATTATTCACAAGGCTTACAAAAACCTGAGGAAGTTCCCATCTGGAAACTTCTATGTTCTCACTGAAGAAGGCAAGATTATTTGCTGTAAAGTTGGGGGAGAAGTGGCAAAGCAGATGGGCGAAGAGAGGGATGGAAAGCTCATGTGGGGTCAGAGACAGAGAGACTGTCTGGTGCCACCGAGGAGGTCCTGCAGCCCTGAGGCTCAGCAGAGCCTGGAGACCTAGATGGGTAGTGAGTGATTCCAGTCCCTAAGGCAGAGGACGGGACGGGAGCGTCCTTGCATCAGCACTCTGCGGCCTCTAGGGAGGACTGGAGAAGACAAATGACCAAAATGACTCAGACTGGGGTTCTGTGGAGCAACAGAAGAACAAGGAGTTAAGCAGGAAAGAGATACAACTCTAGGTCGGGAAAGGGAAGAGAAACGGATGAAAGGAGAGGGAGGCCGAAGTCTCCTCCCTCTTCCTTGGGGTGGGTTCAGCAGGGCTGAAGTGTTACATGAGGTCTCTCTCTTGCACGTTGCACTCCCTACCTTCTAGCGACTCCGCCCAGGACCCAGCATCCTCATGTTGCTCTGCAACAAACTCCCCAATAAAATACTGCACCTGAACTACAAAGTATCCTTTATAGGGAGACTGTTTAAATGGTACCCATTAGCCTGCTGTGTCTCCAACTGATTGGACTTCGGGCAACGTGGAGAGAAAATTCGGGGTGGGACACAACCCCAGGGCAGGCAGGCATGCCAGGCACTCTGCATGAGGGGCAGCTCCTGCTATGCCCTAGGGTTCACAGGGACACTTCTTTAAGGGGAAAGGCAGGTGGTGGGGTGCACTTCTTTCAGTGATGCTTTGAGAAAAATGAAAATGTCTGATCTTCACTTACTGAAATTTGGTTTCACACTTCTATAGCAGAGATAAATTATAATCAAGGATGCTCAATTGCATTAAATAGATGTGACCCTCTGGACTCATGGCTATTTATAGTGGTGAACAGCTATGATTAACATTTCAGAAATTAATCAACTGGCATTTTCTTTTTTAATTAAAAAAATTTTTTAATGTTTAATTTCTTTTTGAGAGATGGAGCGTGGGGGGTGGGGAGAGATTGAGGGGGTAGAGACAGAGGGAGACACAGAATCCAAACCAGGTTCCAGGCTCTGAGATGTCAGCACAGAGGCCAATGCGGGGCTCGAACCCATGAACCATGAGATCATGATCTGAGCTGGTCTGAGCTAGTCTGACACTTAACTGACTGAGCCACCCAGGTGCCCCTCAACTGGCATTTTCTATGTAACTGTACTATTCTAAGTTCCCTGGGTACAGAATGACCACACCTTCTTAAACCCAAATCAGAACATATGGAATGGAGACAGAAGATAGAGCTTACTATGTGTCAGGCAATATTCCAAGCACTTTACATAGAGTAATTAATTTGATCACCATACAACCCTATAAGATAGGCATACTATTATTGCTATTGCCATTTTATAAATGAGGATATTGAGGCACACAGAGATTCAACAAGTTGCCCAAGATCACACTGCTAGTAAACAGGGCACCTGAACCCTGAAATTGGATATCGAAGTCCATGTACTAACACTGGACATGAATTATAAAAATGCTTAAGTTAATATGAGATCCTATATCTGGGTTGAATACTGTTCCCCAGAAATTCATGTCTACCTGGAACTTGCAAATGTGACCTTATATGGAAATAAGGTCTTTGCAGATGTAATCAAATTAAGATGAAGTCACACTGGATTGGGATGGACCTAGCCCAATGGCTGGTATCCTTATAAGAAGAAAATTTGGGCACAGATAACAGATGCAGGGAGAACACCACCTGACTATGGAGGCTTACACTGGAGTGATGTGTCCATAAGACAAGGGATGCCAAAACTCGAAGCAGCGTCCATCAGAAGCCAGGCAGAGGCAAGAAAGGATCCTCCCCGGGAGCCTTCAGAGCAGGGCCCTGCCAATACCTTGATTTTGGACTTCCAGCCTCCAGAACCATGAGACAATACATTTCTGTTGTTTAAAGTCATCCAAATTTTTGGCCATTTGTTACAGCAGCCCTAGGGTAGTAAGAGAGTCTCTTACTACCAGTAAGTAACTGACATAGTGTCTTAAATACAACAGAACTACAAATGCTTGTTCAAACAACCACTGTGCTGCATCATGACATAAAGACAATGCTGAACTAGGCTTTGTCACCCACTAGCTAAGAGACTCTGGGCAAGGTACTGCTCCTTAGCCCTGTCTTCTTATATGTAAAATAAAGGACTAGGACATGGATTTTCTTCCAGTTTTAAATTTATAAAATTCCTACAGGTAAAGAGTCATAGAGATAGGATACAGAAATAATTTTAAAATAAGAATATAGTAAAGTAGCCGCTACATAGTACCAAAGGTCTCAGAGAATGAGGAAAAAGACAGATACAAAGAAAGAGAGAGAGAGAGAGAGAGAGAGAAGGAATGAATTAGTTTTCTAGGGCTACTATAAAAAGAATCACAAACTGGGGTTTAGGTAACAGAAGTTTATGGTCTCATAACTCTGGAGCTAGAAGCTGGAAATCAAGCCGTCAGCAGGACTGGTTCCTTCAGAGGGCCATGAGGGAGGATTCACTCCAGGCCCTTCTCCTCGGCTTAGAGATGGCCTCTCTCATGTTCACATCACGCTTCCCCAATATGCATCTTTGTGTCCAAGTTCCCCTTTGTGTAAGGATACCAGTCAGACTGCACCAAGACCCACCCAAATAACCCCACTTTAACTTGATTACCTCTGTAAAAATCCCATCTCCAAAAACACTTTTTAAATCCTATCTCAAGAAAAAAAAATTCTCCATAGCCATCACTTCCTCTTTGAAGAACACCTGAAATGATATATTTCGACATGAACAATAAAAATTTGAAATACAATTATAAAAAAAGACCTCCTTCACAGTATCATTAAAAGGCCCTATCAATTCATCCAACAAATATTCAAATATTCCTTGGCCACCATGTGTTTTATATTTTACTAGGCAATGAGAATAAACTATTGAATGGAGAAGAAAAGAAATCCTATCTCAAAATAAGGTCTTATTCAGAGGTACGTCTGAATTTTAGAGGGACACAATTCAATACACATCAGAAAGAGAAGAGGGAAGAGGAATATCTTCTTCTGACGTATCGCCTAGAGCTAGACCTTTTTTGTCAGAAGATCCTGTGGGCTGTGAAGAAACATGTGTTGTGTACAGAAGTTGTATTCTAGTTCCTGAAATACAGGCTTTAATAGGCATGGTATGGGAAGAAATAGTCGAAGAAATTAGGAACAATTCTAATGTCTAAAACTCTCTTTACAGAATAATACTAGATACTAGGAAAGTACATTTTCCTGCTTGGTTTTCATGATATTTAAATCAAGTTAAATACACATGTGCCCCCCACCATCAGCACACACATACACACTCGCCCTCTTGCACGAAGAATAAACACTGAGGTTTAAATATATGTGCCCAGTCTGTACCGCAGGGGCCCCTCTTGACCTGAAGCAGCTACTTCATTCACAGGAGTGTATTAATTGGTTAAGGAAAGTTTAAGAGCCATGAATAATATTCTCTATAAATAAATTTCCAATTCTGTCTGAAAAATGTGTTGCTTATTTATATGGTCCTCATTTCCCCAACTCTGGCCCTTAATGGAAAAATGAGCCCAGCCCTTTCATAGCATGCAAAGATGGGGTTCATGTCGGAAAGTAAGAAAGTGCACAATGTTCTTCCTTCACATCCGTCATCAACCTCCCACAGTATCACCAACAAAGTAACTGAATCCCATGCTGTCTTCTTTTAAGCTGTCGGCCGTGCTAGCCAGAGAGAAGGACTGTCACATTCCAAGGTGGCCACTGTGTGTCTGTCCTGGGACCTTCTTTAACGAGCTTGACTAATTCAACCATTGACTTTTATGAGATCATAAAACTGTCACCTATTTGGGGGTTATCTAGTCCTTCAATGTTTTGTATTTTATATTTTTCCAAACCCAAAGTCTTCCTGTGATGTTTTCATTTGGATCCTACTTAATTAAATAAAAGGAAATTTTCCAGTAAATGTAATTTTTGTAATTAAAGTAAATTTTGCAGTAAACTGTTTTTAGCCAGTCACTGATGGCTAACTAAGAAAATAATTTAACAGATATTGCCACTGTGTTTACAGTAATTAGGAGGCACAAGGGTACCAATTCTTATAAAAAGTTTTTAAATTATAGGAGTCTTTCCTTTGTAGAGACAGACAATACATGGGATGAGTTTCATCAGCTCAAGGGCCTTTTTTTTTTCTTCTTTCCCTTCTCGATGTATGAAATGCAACCCAACTCTATTCCATCATTCCTCAATTCACAGTGTTCCAGAAGTTCACTTAAAAGTACCTACTCTGGCACAAGGGACCCTTTCCTGAAGAAACCCTGTTACATCCAGTAACGGATACCACCTGAGCCAGGCTCCAGCTACATACCACGCATATTTTGCCAGATTTAATTTTCACAATTACTTGGCAAGGTAGGCATTAATGGCCACAATCTTTCACCTTAAATCGTGAGGACAAAACTTTCAGTTTTCAGCACATTTTTAACTTAGAAAACACTATGGTATGTATGGGACTTATTATAGAAAACCTGTAGTGGGGTCTAGGGCAGACTCAGCTGCTAAACAGATGGATATTTCTACATCAAAGCGTAATTAATTTTCACTCAAGGGGAATGAGTGGGGACTCTAAACAGCCTTCTGTTGATTCAGGTAAATTTTGCTGTATGAGGTCAAGTTAGGTCAGGTTTTTTAAAAACAGGCTCTCTGAACTTTGTAGATTTCCTAACGGAGGGTAAGGGCACGTGGAGCTGTATTATTCTCATGTTCGAGGAGAAACAAGCCAACTAAAACCAAGTAACTGACCCAAGGGAGGTGGGATTCAAATCCAGGTCCTGGCGGCCAGCCCTGCTCTCTGCATCAGAGTGTACTGCCTCACAAGGGAAGGATGCTCATTTCAGCCCATAATCCAGCCAGACCACAGAAATGACATCATACTACAGGATCAGACCACTGAGGAAAATGGCATTTCCAAGATAACACATCTACTCAGGGTTAAGCCCGGTCACTTCCCAATAGGACCCCCAGTCTTCCCAAGTCAAAGGAAGACCTGACCCAGCACGCTAGGCAGTGGGAAGCGAAGTCTGCCAGCTCTGAGGCTCCAGGGAGAGCAAGGTAGGGTGGGGGCCTGTGGTTGTAAAAGGTGGAAGATCGGCCTCTGAAGGTGGCAGGGGGAGGAGGGCTTGGGAGGAGGGCGTCTAGGGGCTCAAGCAAGGAAGGGCCAGTGTGGACTGAGGGAAGTGAGAAACTGCAATAGGCAACGGTTTGTTTGCTGCTGTTTTCACAAATGAAAACCAGCACTAGGAGGGGGAGCAATGGGAGCACAAAGGCTTTCTTTGCGCTCTCCGCTCTTCCTGCCCTTTCCCTCCAGACGTCCTGCCTCCCACCTGGAAGGGGGCGAGCACCAGCAGGGCCCCTGTTCTGTACCGGGCATCAGGGCAACACTTCACTTTGACCTCACTCAGCCCCAAACAACCCTTCATGGCTTCACAGGTGGCAACAGACTCAGGGAGGGGAATACGCCCAAGGACAGGGGCAGGAGGTGGTGAAGGCCCACATTCTTTTTAAGGACCAGAAATGGGTGGGCATGTGCAGGCTGGCAGGGTGGGGAGTGAGAACAATGCAAGAGGAAATCCAGGGGCTGAGTCAAGATCTGCACCAGGCATTATGGTCTCCCCAAGGGAAAGGGGGAGATTGGAGGGAAGAAAAATTTCTATTAGCCATGAGAAATCCTTGCGGCAGCCAGGAGGTGAGAAATAGACCCAAACAAGACAATAGTAAGTTAGAGACAGCTCATTAAGATAATCCAAGACAACTAAAACATCGATGATCCATATAAACTCAATCACAGTAAAAAGCAACTCATCACATATACTTACTTCCCAAAGTTCATAAAGTTCCTTTCTGAGATCTTCTGAAAGGAGCTGTGTTAGCTGCTTCATAGCTTCCTGAAATACCAAACCATTATTTTACTCATGATCACATTTATCTAATTAACAACTCAACTACAAAAGCCAAATAGTAGGCTCAAACTCTTACAAACAGCTCCTCAAAGGATGTCCAAATGTTGGATGATATTTATAGATTACAAGAGGGCAGTTGTATACTTTAAAGAAATGTGTATTTATTCACATGGGGTTCAGTGAGCACTTATTTTGTGGCCTGAAGCAGACCAGACACCAAAAAAAAAAAAAAAAAGAAAGAAAAAGAAAGAAAGAAAAGACAACAAGGAGGGTGTGAGATGATAACAGAGATATCAGAAGTGAGGCCAAGGTTTTACCTCTTGTGGACGAATCACAAGATGCCCACATAAATTTCAATCATAAGCATACTGGAGTTCAAAGGAAACTTGAGAACAAGAACAGGAAAGTAACAGTGAATAATAAAGCTCAAAGAAATTGTGTATTATTATATTCATTTCCCACTGTTAATATTTTTGTTGCATAACATAAAGCACTATACAAACGGGCACTTATTGTCATTAACATAAAGGAAACTACATGATAGTATTTTGTAGGGTCACAGATGCACAGGTCATAGCGACACCATCCATGTAGTATCTGAGCCATCTGACAGCATCACTGATCACTTCTTGCCCTCCCTTCATACACATGTCCAGGGCTGGGACTCCAGCTCCTCCAGAGGCTGCCCAAATGCCCAGCAGGCCTGACCTCACCCCTCACAAACATAGCATCCAATAGGTGGGCAGTGACCCAGCTAGGCCAGAATCACTGTGGCCACAGTGACCAGTCCAAGAGAAGGTCATGGACCCCAAACCGGCCACTTGAGGGACATCTGCACGACCTGCCCAGCAGAGGCTAGGAGGGAGAAGCACGGGTACCAGCCAGGGAGAGCCCAAACCAGATGAGAGAATGAGACAGCAGAGGGTGTTCTGTACCTCTTCCTATTCTCTGAGGTCCCAGGAGCCACCCTTGCTCCTTCCTCCTCCATTTCTGTGTTGCTCCAGTGTCTCTCTAAGATATCGTATCTTGGGGTGCCTGGGTGAGGTCAGCTCAGTGAGATGACCAGCCAACTCTTGATATGGGCTCGGGTCATGATCCCAAGGTCATGGGATCGAGCCCTGCGTTGGGCTCCATGCTGAGCATGACGCCCACTTTTAAGATTCTCTCTCTCTGCCCCCTCCTCCACTCATGCTCTCTCAAAAATTAAAAAATTAAAAAAATATATCACATGTTAGGGGCATGAGGTCTGCAACTTACTCTCAAATGGCTTCAGATCCCTTCACCATCCTCATCCTACACCTCTTAATCCGCTTCAGTTCTTCTACCCGGAGGTGAGGCTCCTTGGCAAAGTGGTTATAGAACAGTGGCAAAGGCCCCATATAAAATCAAATAGTGAGGTGGGGAAAAGCAATAAAAATAAAAATGTACATTTATCACCGGGAGGAAGAAAACTGTTACAGAACACAACGACTGGCAGAGTGAACAGCGTTTGTGTCAACAGCATGATCTCTAAGTAACACCACCATCTTGAACGGCTTGTAGCACCATACAGGACAGGCCTCAGCGGTATCAAATTTACGGTACCGTGTGTCTGCATTCTCGCTTGTTTCTTTTTCATAAACTGCAGCAAAATGCTTGAAAAACCTTTGCATTTTCAAAAATTAAAGGCATCTGTATAAATAGACTGCCTTTGTCTACACTATTCCAAAACCACACATTTGTCCGTTGCCTTTGTTTGAAAAGAATGAAGTAAATAATATGTATTTACAGGTATATAAACATCTAAACTTTTGGATTATTTTATTCCCTTTATGGTAACGCACCCAGCACTGAACATAGTGCCTGAGGTGTGGTCTAAGAGAGAATGGGGCTGGCGCCTCCATCATGCTAGAGACTGTATTTCTACAAAGGCAGCCTGAGACCAAATCAGCTTTTTGATGATCACATCTAATAAACTTCCAGTTGATTAAAATTACTCTGTCCTTTAAAAAACAAAACAGATAATAATATGCTGTTGCTCTCTTCTTGAAATCGAGAGGTTTTCTGGATCTAAAATTCATTGATATCCTCTGTTATTATATAATCAGGCTGTATTTTGAGACCTTTTGGGTAATCAATATTCCTTGTTCACAACGTATGTCAAAGAATAGTGCCTACCTTTTCAGTTTGTTTATTTTTTAAATGTTTTATTTATTTCTGAGAGAGAGAGACAGCGTGAGCAGGGGAGGGTCAGAGAGAGAGAGATACAGAATCCGAAGCAGGCTCCAGGCTCTGAGCTAGCTGTCAGCACAGAGCCTGATGCTGGGCTCGAACCCACAAACCGCGAGATCATGACCTGACCCAAAGTCGGACGCTTAACTGACTGAGCCACCCAGGCGCCTCTAGAGTGATATTTGTTCTAATTTGACACACTTCTTCCTGTGAGTAAAGCATGTCAAAAGAATTTGCCTGAAGTCCTGAGCTGAATAAGTTTCTAGCAAATGTCTAGGTCAGTTTTGTGACCAGTATCTAGAAAGCATTATGCATCTTCACACATCACTGGTAAGGCTGAACAGTGTTAAGAGTTCACTGCAAACTACAGATTCAAACAGGGTTTGAAACCTGACTCACCCATTACTGTCAGTGGAACCCTGAGGTTAAAGGTTATTCATCTCTTTGCCCTTCAGGTTTCTCATCTATAGAATGGGGGTTAACAACGGCATCTACCTGAACGGGCTGATGTGAGGGTTAGGAAGGGAGTATGTGTAAAGCTTCCAGTATCTGGCACATAATAAGCACTCTATGAAACGTTCACTGTATTTTTCAGTTTCACTATTTTGCCATGTTCATTCCCATAATAAAGTTTGGTTCTTCCGCTTTTAACGTCTTGGTTCTTAAGCAACTTTTATCAACCTTAACCCTAGAAGATACATACATACCAAGATTCTGCCTTCTCACTTAATGTTTTTCTCTTGGCAAAAGAACATAACCTGCTACTGCTGTACTCCAGGCTCAATTTCCATCTCACTGCTTCCCAGTGATCCTTACCAGGCATCAGTCACCAACTGAGGTTATGATATAAAGTCTGTTTTATCTTGTTTAGGAAGGGGATCAGACAGCAAGTATTGCTTTTGGCCCTAAATTTTCTCCTCCATGCCTTCATTTTCCTTTTCATCTTAAAACCTACTCTCCCTCAAGGCAATCGGACTTCCAAGTTTATCAGATATGTTCCTCCCTCCTACTTCAGTGTAAGCCTTCCTGATCCAGTTAGCTAGCCTCTGGGCGGAGGCTGCTGCCTGATTCTCATTATGTGCATTCCACCTTGAGCCAAGAAACTCGCATTTAATTATCTTAATGCATGGTTCAGACATCCAAATCTTGTTCATAAACACCATCTGCATAAAGAATTGTTCACCTTCCAGATCTCTGTTCCCAAATCCTAACCAGCCGCAGGAAGAGGCAATGGAATATCAGCACTCTTCCAAACCTTTGGTTTCTTGTCCAAGAACTTGCGGTTGTTCAAGATGCTTTCCCTTTCCCTTCTGAATATGGCACTGAGTCTCCCAGGGAACACAGGAGAGGCAGCAGCCAGGAAGCACCACAAGGCCGGAAAATTCTCATCACTGCCAGGACAGGACACCCAGGAAGGCAGCAGCACTGGCTGTCCACGTCCCTCCTAGGCCCCTCCACGAGGTGTCACTGGCCGGGCCTCCCTCCCGTCAAGACAGTAGCAGGTTTTCTCTCATCTTCAGGGGCTGGAGAGCCTCCTATGGGCTCTTTTTTTTGCTCCTCTGTGGAGGAAGCTCAAATTCATCATGTATCTTCATGGGGACAGTTTGTCTTTTCTCCTTGCTCTGTGTCACTTTACAGTCTCTGATGACCCTCTGGTACTTCAATATACCATTTCTCCTCCACAATGTCCACATCCATCCTTGAATAAAACTACCGTACATCCTGAAATGAGCTGCATAATTGGGGAGCTTTTCCCCCATCCCCTTTCCTTTATGTCATTACTCAACATGCCCTGGTTCAGGGCTAATTTCTCTCTGCCACTCCATCTCTTGAACTAATTCGTTTCTTTTTTTAATTAATTCTGCCAATCAATCTAGGAATTCTTTATTCCCAACAGTCTCGACTCCTACAGAGAAACATTTCTCAGCTTCCTCCCTTTTTCACAAACTGTCATGGTGCTGAAGCTGTATTCTGGATCTGCACTTTGGCAGGAAGAAAACACCCTTACATGATTTCCCTTGTTCCCATAATGTCAGAACTCCTAAACTGGGATTCCTTGTGGATCTTCTTGTCTCTGGAGAGATAAAAATACTTTTTGCTACTGAACTCCAGTCTCCCTCACCTCTGAGAACAGCTATTCAAGCCCACCTACCCTGTTAAGCCATGGTGATCCACTTAGGAATTTATTACCAAACTCCTATAATAAAAGTAGTTTGCAATAATCCCTGAGTGGAGAACCAACTATGCAACATAAAAACAAAAACAAAATCAAAAACAAAATTCCTGGATCTTCCAAACTCTGCCTCAAATATGTGTCCCTCCTTGGCCTTGGACTCTGGATTTAGAGCCCATATTGACACAGATTTAGTATTTTATAGATGTTCATTACTTACTATTACAAATATTTTTCTTTACTTGTAACCAATAAATTAAAATACTAATGGAAAATTCACTGATTATTATAATATTGATTATATTTGTGATTCACAGAACTTTCCTCTAAAGAGCTTAACCAGCATGGAGAATCCCTTCAAGATCTAGCCATTGTTCTAATGAAAGCCATACCATCTCTGTCCACATACTAGTGAGAACAGAAACCAACTGCTTCCCGTCCCTGTGTTAAAACAAGTCTCGCAGCAACATACTTTCCCAATCTCATGTTAAACAAGGTTGAGAACATCCAAAATCCAACGTGCTGCTTACTCCACGAAACCCTTGCATCTGGAAGATAAGACCATAAACCACCCAACATAGAATAAGCACCCACAGCTTCCTCCTCAAGACTTTAAGACTTTGCATCTCAGTCCGGCCAATCCAAGGCTGTTTTGCCCTAAACCCTGTGCCATCTAACTAGCTGCCCATCTCATAAGATCCACCTAAGCATCCTCCAGCCCAGGCCCTAAAACTTGACAAATATCCTCTCCTGACTTCCCCTTCCGGAGACACCACTAAAACTCTGCCCAGGTGCTCTCCCTTACTGCAGCAGGTCTAATCAACTTAGTTTTGCTTCAGCAACAGGCTTGTCTGGTGGTCTCTTGTGGAGTTAACAGTCAACACTGACCTCTTCTCGCCTATGTTTTTCTTCTTTGGGGATGTTATCTGCTGGTGCTATGTCCCCAACGATGCATTCTGCCATATCGTGAACCAGGGCTAGACGGATACATCTGACCAGGCAAGAAATGGTGAATAATTATACAAAATTAGATTCACTACAGGTTCCTTCTCTATACTATTTTGAAGTTGCATATTTTTTTTTCTCCACCCTTCATGGCATTTTAATGCAGTATTTTCTAAAGTAATTATATTCTACCAGCCCACAAGAGTTCTGATTCAAAACTGCTAGTTAATATTTATTCAACACAATAATACATGAATGCAGGGCAAACCGTTAACACGAATTTTTTTTTAAATGGCTGGTTTTTCAAATTTCACTTTCAAAGGTTGGTAACTTCAGAATACCAAGCCATGAGGAGATGATCTGGTTATAGCATCTACTTACTGATACAAAATTCAGAAACAATCATCTCCCTAATATACTAGTTAGATATCAAAATAAGGCTCTTTATAGAGAAATGGGTGGAGTTGGACAGATCTAGGTTCAAATCCAGAAACCATTTATGGAGCTGTGTGACCTTTGCCAAGTTACTTAATTTCTTTTAATGTTCAGTTCTGTCAGCCTTCATTTTTTCATCTGTAAAAAAGGAATGATACATCATAAGGTTGGTATAAAAACTAAATTTGATAACTTATGTTCCTGGCACATGTTGATCATTAAGCAAGTGGATAAATGATAATGATTAGTGATGAGGATAATCACTGTCAAAATAATGAAGGCTTAATGATGTAAATGCCCCAGAGGGCCATCCGTTTCACGTGCCCACTATCTCCAAGGAGGCATAAGGCCTAATAGCCTCCCCAGGGGTGTCCCATCCACAGTCTCTCTCTGTCATCCAGTTCAAATCTCAGACTACACTTAGATTTATCTCTATTCAACACTATATTCATCTTGTACTTTTTGCCAAAATTCCCACTTAGACACGATCTACAGAATAATAGAGCTAATGAACCCCCTCTAATGAACCTTTGCTAGAATCAAGGTGATTTACTTATTGTTTCCAAAATATACCTTTACTTTCGTACCATCAGAGCTTTGGTTGTTAAGCCGATCTCTCTGCACACTGTGCCTTCCATTCCTCTACCTCACCAACTCTTCAGAGCTCACCTGACTCCACTCTCTCCGTTAAGATCACCCAAGAACACATGATCTCTTCTGTTAGAATAACTTGCTAGTTTTTTCTTAAACTCTGTATTTATTTTATTTTTAAAGTAATCCCTATACCCAATGTGGGGCTCAAACTCATGACCCCAAGATCAAGAGTCACAGGCTCTACTGACTGAGCCAGCTGCACCAACTTTGCTAATTTCTGAACATAACTTATTTTGTTATTTTTATAGAAGCCAGTTGGGACCAGTCTAATTCATGGGACACTTGTTTTACTGTCTTATATTGCTAGGAAACTCTGTCCTGTGTTCAAAAAGCATTTTAAAACATTTGCTGACTGACTGAAGGAGAGGCTATCTCTTTCTCAACTACATCCTGCACATTGCCTCCCTAAAAAGTCACCTCACCAACAGGTGCTAGAATTTATGAAAGGGGCTAGATTAAAGCACACGGTGAACTAATGCAATGATAGGATTTTAGACATACCACACTCACTCTCAAGGCCTAGAAATTCTAATATCACACTTTTGTTTTCTTGAGACCAAGGTAGGCTCTATCACTTGCCAGGGAAAACCCAGAATGCAGTTTACAACTGAAGCAATCAACACACATAATTCCCCTTCCTACATCCTGAATCTGGACGGTTTGTCCCAAATAATGTATCTTGACAGATACACTAACATGCAAGAATTAGACACAGGCCTCAAGTTAAGTGGTACATACCCACAGCCCAGAGATCCTGACAAGCAGCACCGTTCACATCAGCTTACCGGTCTTTGTTAAGATGCTCATCTTTGGTCACCAGAGACATTATTGCCATTCTGTACATGTGATCTGATACACTCTCTGGACTCTGAACATTTCTGTATACCCAGCCAGTCCTTGGGACTCTCTGAAGAAAATGAAGAAGAGAAAGAAGTTCACAAAAATAAATATTTAAACTATCTGTTATGCTCTTCAAGAGAAGTCCAAGGAATAGGGTATAGAAGCAGAGTTATGATTTCAGAAAGTATTAAAAGCTTCTCAATTAAACATTAAAAAAATTTTTTTTTTATTTATAAAGGGGTGCCTGAGTGGCTCAGTCAGTTAAGCGTCTGACTTCGGCTCAGGTCATGATCTCACGATTTGTGGATTTGAGCCCCGTGTCGGGCTCTGTGCCGACAGCCAGCTCAGAGCCTGGAGCCTGTTTCAGATTCTGTGTCTCCCTCTCTCTCTGACCCTCCCCTGCTCATGCTGTCTCTCTCTCTCTCAGAAATAACTAAAACATTTAAAAAAATTTAAAAAAATTCTCAGCTAACTTACTGGTCAACATCTGGAATCAAATAAACCAGGGAGGTCAGAGAAGGAGAAAGAGAGAGAGGGAGAACTAATTCACAGGCATATCATGCAAAATTCCAATAGTCAAATTACTCTGTGTTACTAATGTGTAAATTATGGAACTTCTACAAGTACCTTAGACAGAAAAATAAAGCTGTAAATTATTGTGTTTTTCCTAACTACAAGAGTTGGGACTTTCTGCCTTCAAACACTACCATTCAACACAGGTAGAAAACCTTGTGGTGAAAGCTTTGAACTTGAACAAGTGACAGACTTCCAAATTCTGGAGCAGAAAGGAGAAAGGCATTTCCAATTGCTCCTGCTACCACCCGGCCATAATTCTTCCTTTTGTTCAGATCAGGATGTGATCTTGTGAGACTGTATTTTCTCCCCAAAGGGTACATTTCTTTTTTTTCTTCAAAAAAAATTTTTATGTCTTTATTTTGAGAGACAGAGACAGAGAGCGAGCGGGGGAGGGTCAGAGAAAGAGGGAGACCCAGAATCTTAAGCAGGCTCCAAGATCTGCACTGTCAGCACAGAGACCGATGCAGGGCTGGAAACCACGGACTGCAAGACCATGACCTGAGCCGAAGTCGGAGGCTTAAACGACTGAGCCACCCAGGCGCCCCCCAAAGTGTACATTCCTAAAGGCCTGTATAAACAGTAGCAATACTGGCAGGAAACAGATAATCTGCTTTTAACTTGTGGAAATTCTGCAAAAATTATGGATGGGGGAGAACAGAACGGAAGGGGAGGACGCGCAGGATACAATTCCAGTATGGACTACTGACAATATTGTTTAAAAAAAAAGTCGGGGCGCCTGGGTGGCTCAGTCGGTTAAGCGTCCGACTTCGGCTCACGTCATGATCTCACAGTTCGTGGGTTCGAGCCCCGCATCAGGCTCTGTGCTGACTGCCAGCTCAGAGTCTGGAGCCTGTTTCGGATTCTGTATCTGTCTCTCTGACCCTCCCCTGCTCACAATGTCTGTCTCTCTCAGAAATAAATAAAACATAAAATTTTTTTTTTTAAAGTCTTGTTATCTCTAGAAGGAGCTAAGAGACAAATTTAAGGCATCCCGCTGACTGATGCGCAGGTCAGCTCTTCCCACGGCCGTCAGAGGGCCACCCTTAACCGCGCAGCTGAGGGGTCGTGGGCCCCGCCTGCCCTCGGGGCGGACACCGACCGGCGCGGAGGGCCTCGCAGCCCTGCGCGCGGGCTGCTCGCCAGGAACCGCTCCAATGGCTGCCCGCGCCGGCCCCCCGCCGAGCTGCAGGCTCGCCTCCCCACGCCGGACGCTCGCGGTTCGGCCTCCGCCGGGCCCGGGTCGGCCTGGCAGCCCGGCCGCGCCCCCGCCGCCGGGGGGAGTTTCTCGGCCCAACCCTGCGAGGCGGGAGGGCGGAGGGAAGGTGAAGGCCCGGGCCCGCGGCGAGCAGGGGCTCCGGGGCCCCCGCGGCCACCCCGGCCTCTCCCGGCGCGCCGCCCTCCCGGCCCCAAACGGTCCTGCCCGGCCCGGCGCCCGTTCACCTTGAGCTGCCCCACCAGCCGCAGGAACTGCAGCAGGTTCTGGGCCCCGCGGCCCGGTACCGCCGCAGCGGAGGCCGAAGCCATGCGGCCACCGGTCCGGCAGGTCGGAGCAGGCCGGAGCAGGCCGCGAGGCCGCCTCCTGAAGCTCCTCCCCCTCCTCCGCCTCCTCCCTCCTCCCTCCCACTGCTCCCCCGCCCCCCACCCCCCGCCTCCTCTCCATCATCCCCTTTCTCCCCTGACTCCTTTCCCTCCCTCCCCCTCCTCCTCCCCCAGGTTTTCCCTTTTTGGAAAAGAAGTGTTCCACCTTCCGGCCCCTGATGGCTGCCCCTCAGGCACTGAACCATTCGTGGCATAGTGTTTGGGGCACTACTTGTTTGATCATCTACTCAGCTGAACTCTCAAACTTTTTTTTAAAAATTTTTTAATGTTTTATTTATTTCTAGGAGAGAGAGAGAGAGAGAGGCAGCGTGAGCAGGGGAGGGTCAGAGAGAGAGGGAGTCACAGACTCTGAAACAGGCTCCAGGCTCCGAGCTGGCAGTCAGCATAGAGCCCGACGCGGGGCTCGAACCCACGAACCGCGAGATCATGACCTAAGCGAAAGTCGGATGCTCAACCGACTGAGCCACCCAGGCGCCCCGGTGCTGTGTATTTTTTATTGTGATGAAAAACACATAACATCAAAGTTACCCTTTAAATCACTTTATATATATATTTGTTGCCAAGGTGGCTAACATACAGTGTATACAATGTGCTCTTGGTCTTGGGGGTAGATTCCCGTGTCTCATNCTGAAACAGGCTCCAGGCTCCGAGCTGGCAGTCAGCATAGAGCCCGACGCGGGGCTCGAACCCACGAACCGCGAGATCATGACCTAAGCGAAAGTCAGACCGACTAAGCCACCCAGGCGCCCCCGAACTCTCAAACTCTTAAAGGGATTGCATTGGGTGCAGGGGAGAGGTGGAGGGTAGTGTGCCTTTGGAGTAGGAGGGCTAGGCATTATCGCAGGAAAATCTTGCCAAAATTAGCAACTCAGGGTCTGACGGGGAAGGAAAAAAGTCTACCGAAAGGTGGGCAGTCTCTGAACATTTTAACAGACGCACAGGAAAGTAGTCTGGAAGGCGGAAGTAAATTAGAAGAGACTAACACACTGGGAGCACTTGGGACTGGCCATAAAGGGCTAGGGAGTGAAAGCAATCCCATGATGCAATCACAGCCTCCCTGACATCTCAAGCACTGGAGAACCCCCTACTCCCAAAAGCTGTCTGTCTGTCTCCACTGTCTTAATTTCATCAACAACCAATGTTACCAGTTTTTAAAGGCATTTAGTGGACATGCATACACAAGGACTCAGGGAGAGGGTAATGTCGGGAAGAGACTATATGAGAAAGTAGGGAGATCATTTAGGAGACCATTGATATAATTCTTTGAGGAGATGATTTTGGTTTGGTCCAGAGTGGTAATGTAGGTGGTGAGAGGTTGTTAATTTTGTACGCTAGTTGAAGGTAGGACTAATGAGATTTGTGACAGATTGGACGTGGAGTATGAGAGAAAGAGAAGGATGACTCCACAAAAGTTGGCCCTGACCAACTAGAAGGATGGAGCTGCTATTTAGTGAGCTGGAGAAAACTGCAAGAAGAGTATGTTGTGGGGAAGGGTCAGAATCAGAGGTTTGGTAACCCGGGTACCCAACATTTAGAATTTGGGATGCAGAGCAGAAGCAGTCAGTGAGAGAGAAAGAGAACTAAGAGATAGTTATGTTCTAGAAGCCAAGCGAAGAAAATATTTCAAGAAGGAAGAAATGTGGTTGTTGTGTATTGGTTTGTTGTGATTTATGACAAAAATGAGATTGTTTTTATGAGTAAAGTTGTTTTGATTAAGAAGGAAGTAAGGATGTGGTCATCACGTCTGTTGTTGTTTACAAGCACTTAGGAGCTCAGCCGCAGAGGGATGGTGCTGGGGGTTTAGCAGTAAAAACTTAGGAAGGACAAACCAGCTATGACAAGGGAGACATTTAGACTCTAAATGCCAAGAGTTTGTAAGGACTATCAGAGAGTGTTTGCTCTGAGCAAGGTGACTCTGCTGATCTAAATAGCTCTTGGATGACCTTGGGGGCAATTAAGGCCTGCTGCTGTAAAGACAATTCTTACCCTCAAGTGGCAAAACCCAAGCAATGGCAGGCCAAGGAGATCTCGCAGTGCACCCTACCAACATGCTCTAGCAACAGGGGATTTTTTTTTGTTTTGCTCTGCCAGCAGGACATCAGCGATTGGTTGGCTAGGCCAGCTCTCCTGAGTATCAACTGGTATAAAGATACACTTCAACTAAATATGGTCTTTCTTTCATCTTCCCTTGCCTGGAACAATAGTGTGATTCATCTGTCATTGGTTTGGAGTAGGTTATTTCTTTACTGGGTTATTAGGAGACATTATCCTGTATGCCATTGCTTTGTAAAATTCCTACAGTGAACCTATGATAAATAAATTGCTGATACAGACAAATTCAGTTTCTGAGGATTAATTTGCCTCCCCCAAAAAACAGTGGTCCACCAAGTCAGTGTTCTGTCAGATAAGGATTGAGATTTGATTACCAGACTTAGTAAATTCAGGGTCATTTGTGATGGTGGTAAGAGCAGTTTCTCTGTAGAGGGGCAAGCGGAACCCTAACTGGAGATCATTCCGGAGAAAACAGGAGTGAATATTGCAACTCACTTCAAATAGAGTGGGGCTACTGGAGGACGGTTTTATTTCTTTTAAGGCCAGAGATATTATAGTCTGTTTATTTACTGATAGAGGTGATCTAGCAGCAAGATAAAAATTAATGATATAAGAAATGAAGGAGAGAAATGCTGGAATGATGGCCTGGAGTAGGTAAAAGAGGATGCAATCTAGTGCATAAGTTGAAAGATAAACCTTAGGAATATGGAGAATTCATCCATAATGCAGGAAGAAGGAAAGTATACGGTAACAAATTTATGGCAGATGTGGGCATGGGAGATTGTAGAGGTCTCTTCTGATTGCTTCTGTTTTCTCACTGAAATAAAAAGCGAAATATAGACTAGGTTATGTTGTAGTAACAATCTCCCTCTGTATTGCAGGAGTTCAACACATCAAAAGCTTGCTTCTCTCTTGCTAAATGTCTATAGCTGGTCAGCCAGGGAATGCTGCTCTAACTCAGCCACAGAGCTAGAGGGCTCTCTGTGCTCCTCTGTGGCTGAGACTGAAAAGAGAAGAGTGACATCCTGCCACTTAGAGCCTGTTTCTGGAAGTGGTATATCACCCTTCTACATGTCATTGGCCAAAATAAGCAACACTATCATATCTAATTCAAAGTGGGGCTATGGGGTGCAGTCTTGCCATGCTTCTGGAAGGAAAGGAAACCAGAACATTTGTGAGTGGAAGAGGAGGCTTATGGACGATTATGGAGAGTGAAGGCATAAAATAATTGTTTTAAAGAGTGGGACAACAGATGTAAATATGACTAAGGGCCGAGTGAATGGCAAGGACAGTGGGGCTGTGTGAAAGCTGGTTAGGGTGATGGGCTAGGTGGTGCCCAATAAGGGAAGGATCAGAGATAAAGTGGTCAGGCCCCCTGGAGGAAAACAAAACAGAACAAACAAAAGGTCCAGTAGAATAAGAAAGAGGAGATGTTTGGTTTGCAGCAGAAGTACATAATGAGGAACATTCTAGAGATGGGTGTCATGAAGCAATGGGATTACAAGCCAGATGGTGAGTGCACAGTACAGCCTGTAAGTTTTCCTTCTGAGCAGTTCTGCCCCCCTTCTTTTGCCAACAGTGCCTTGATTTCCTGTTGATTTCCTCATTCATGCAGGCCTCATTTAGTCTTCATGGGTACCTCTACGTGTATCTGCAACTTTTTTTTTACAAAATACATCTGAGTACTCTTTACTTTGTGTGGCAAGCTATAAAGAATTTCTCCAGTTGCCTAAATTATCAGGAGTTAGAAGACATTAGGTTGACCAGAAATTGGGCACATATTGTTTTTGAAAGACCCTATTTTAAAGATGATAATGGATTTTTTGAAGGGATTTTATTATCCAAAAATAAATTGTTATGACAATTCAAAAAGTACTGTCACCTTGTTGCTTTTCTAAACTGTAAAGATTGATCAGGGCCTGAAACAGGGCTTATTCCTTCCTTGACATCAAAAATACCAAAAAGAACGTGACTATGATACATAAAGTAATGGCTTCCCAAGGATGTCTGTCTGCTCATCTCCAGAGCCTGTGAATATGTTATATTAAATGGCCAGGGGGAATGGCAGCAGAGGAGATTTAGTTTGCTAATCAGCTGGATTTAAAACACGATTACATTGGATTATCTACATGGGCCTTGAAGATGGAAGAAGAGAACAGAAGAGTAAGTATCATAGTGATGCCACATGAGAAAGATTCAACCAGCCATTGCTGGCTTTGAAGATGGAGGGGGGTCATGAGCTAGGGAACATGGGCAATCTCTACAAGATAGAAAAGGCAAGAAAATTAGATTTCCCTCTCAAACCTCCAGGAAGGAATGCAGTCTGGTCAACATCTTTCTGTTGGCCCAGTGAGACCTGTTTTGGACTTCTGACTTCCAGGACTGTTAGATAATAAATTTTTGCTGGGTTAAGTGTGTTCTAAGTTTGTGGTAATGTGGTGTAGCAGCAATAGGGAACTAATGGAGTGACTAATCATATTGGATGACCTTGACTCCTTTTTGCCAATTACCCCTTTTCACTCTCTTTTCTTCCCCCAAAGAAAGGAAATTGGCAATCCTATTTGATTTCTACCAAACCAGTGACTTACTTCAAGGACCTGTTGGCCAATCAGTAGCGTTGGGGGAAATCTGAATCAATTTGTCTCTGCAGAACGGCCGCCCGTGTTAAGCAATAGGTAAGGAAAACTATTTGGCACCACTTACTTGAGTCAGTTGGAAGAAAAGATGAAATTAGTAGGCTCTCGCTAGAAGGCTTCTTCCCTTGGGCCCACTAGACATTTCAGGTGAATCTGTGAATATACTGAAATAGTCTACAAGTTGAGTTGCTTCTGAGGATTTTTCTGTTGAACAAATCCTTCAAGAGATCTGCGACCAGAAAGAGAATGTTGATAGGTGTGCGGCTGTGGTGCAGCGCATGATGCTGTGGTCTTGGTGTTACAGTAAAAAAAAAAAAGCTACAGCTGATGGAGCCTCTGCTATGACATGTGTTGTCACATAGCTCACTGTTTTGTTTTTTTTTTTAATTTTTTAAAGTTTATTCATTTTTGAGAGACAGAGACAGAGCATAAGCAGGGAAGGAGCAGAGAGAGAGGGAGACACAGAATCTGAAGCAGGCTGCAGGCTCTGAGCTGTCAGCACAGAGCCTGATGCGGGGCTGGAACTCACTGACTGCAAGATCATGACCTGACTTGAAGTCGGATGCCCAACGGACTAAGCCACCAGGTTCCCCTAATTCACTGCATTTTAATCCTCCCGCCCTCCCTCCAAGGTATTAATAATCCCACGCTTCACATGAGGAAATTACGTTGCACAGAAGCTGACAAACTGGCCTGTTTTGTAGGCAGGGAACAGTGGTGCCAGAATTGTAGGTCTGGGCCATCTTCCCTGACATGTCTTTCTTTCCCTGACATCCTGCTGCTCCCTAGCCTGCTGGCTGTTCGTACCTCCTTCTTACTATTGTAAGTATTAAAAGAGACTCTATGTATGAAATAGATTTTGTAATTACTTAGGTAAAGAATTGGGGGAGAGACTAGATAGCAATGGATCAACTGAGAAAATCTGCCTTGAAATCCATCATAAGTATGCTTTAGCAACTGACTGAAAAGAATAGAGACCAAGTCTGACCAAGATCCAAGTTCTTTCTTATCCCCCCTTAAGATAAAATATTGCTCCTGCCTGCTGTATCTTCATAGATTTAAAAAAGTTAATAGTTGATCTATATCGGTGGTTCTCAACCTCAAGGTGATTTTACCCCAAGGGAACACTTGCGATGTTTGGAGACGCTTTGGTTGCCACAAAGTGGGGCTGCACCCAGTGGGCAGAGGCCAGGGCTGCTGCTAAAATTTCTACAGGCATATGACAACCTCCCACAACAAAGAGTTATCTGGCACAAAATGTCAACGGTGCCGAGGTTAAGAAGCCACGGTCTATAGGGCCAAGGAGAAAATGCGTACAATTAAATTCCTTATATTGTTGATGAATTATAAGAAGCAGAAAACTGATGTTATGTTTATAATAAAATGAATATGGAAATAGGGGCACCTATTAATCAGTCAGTTAGGCATCTGACTCTTGATTTCAGCTTAGGTCATGATCTCGCAGTTTGTGAGTTCTAACCCTGCATCGGGCTATGCACTGACAGCACAGAGCCTGGGATTCTCTGTCTTTCCCTCTCTCTCTGCCCCTCCCCCCTCAAAAATAAACAAACTTTGAAAAATAAAAATAAAATGAGTACGGAAATAAAATAAACAAGCTTCATATTAACCCTTCTTTTTTCAGTGGCGTAGAGAGGCTCCTGACAGATGCTGTGGAGAGATCAGGGAAATGAGAGGACAGTTTTGGTCATTTATGTAACAAGGTGAGAGCAGAGCTACTCCTCTCACAGACTGGAAATGTGGGATAGTCAGTGTGGGAGCGAAGTAACTGTCTGAGAGGAATGTTTATTCAAGAGAAAGAGATTGGGCTTTGTTCTCTTTGCACTTCCCCCATAAAACCAGCCAGTAACTAAAGAGCTGGGCAAGACTTCCTGCTACGATGGGCAGCAGCTGAGCTCTCCAAGCCTGGGTGGCTGAGGGTGATGGCAAGGACATTGCCAGGAACCATGTGCCTTCTTCCAGCTGACCTTAAGCGGAGCAAGGACAGTGTGGCTCCAGGCCAAGTGCCATCAAAAGGTGTGATGGTCACATTTGGACACATCTGGATTACAGAGTGAAGGATTTCTACATATGCAAAGACAACATTACTGTTTTTGTTTTGTTTTAAATTATCTGAGTAAATAATTCCTTTACATTAATTTTTTGGTAAGCCCCCAAATCTTCTCCACAGTTGTCCATCTTCAGAAACTAAAATATATTCAGAGTTGTACAGGTACCTTTAGCTGCTCTATCACCCCGTCCTTATTATATGGGACAGGCTTTGACTTGAAGAATTAACTTAAATTCATATCTGAGGTCATGGAATATTTCTTAGTTTTATCATGATGGCTGACACTAGACAGAAGGATTCTTGTGGGTAGACATGGTCTGGTCCATCTTTTATCCTCAGAACCTAAAACCTAGCATGACATTCCCCTAGATATGGTGACAAGAAAATGGCAGTGGGAGGGGAATGTAGAAGGGAGACCCATTTGGGGACAGAATTGCCCTGCTCAAAGGCGTTCGTAGAGTGGCACAAATCAGGAGCTTAAAATGTTAATTTGATGAACAAAACCAATCTCTCAGAGATGGTTCCACACTTCTACCAGAGGAGATGCCATTGATCTAAGGGCTTCAGCTTTTGTGTAAAGCAAGAGTATCCTGGATGGGGAGACACATGTGTCCCTCTTCTCCTGTGCTCCGGTGAGGCTGGGGTGGCAGGGACCGTCCTTCCTGTTTCTGAGACCATGGTCCATCTACCATTAGAGCCATGGCTGCAGCAACATCTATTCTGCTCTTTCTGCTGCTTCCTATTCTCTCATTTAAGCTTGTAAACTGCCTTTCAAACGGGAGCAGCCATGGGCCTGTATGTGCCTTCAGCTGTTTCTAATTCTCTCGCAGGCCCACTCCCTCCCAATAAATGACACCTAGTAGAAGGTGTTTTACAGCTCCACTTGTTAATAGCGCCAGATGGTTCTGTAACAAGACCTAACATAGCAGTCAAGGTTAAAACACAAAATCATATAATAGGAGTAAGATAAATAGAATTTCATATACAAAAGAAGAGGCTGAACCATTTAATTTTTAAAGTGCCTTCTAATTCTAAAATTCTAACCTATAAAACAACATTTCCTCAAAGTTGAAGGATATGTTGTTTTGTACTTGGGCCGTTGGAAATCCCCCCAGTTAGTAGCGTTAGCTCATCTTCATAGATTCTGCTATAAACAAGTGAATTAATGATAATGGGATAATTGAATCCACTCCTTTTCTCTGTCTCAGGGATTCAGGACTGAATGTCTATGGAACACTATAGGATTCCTCATTGTGTTTAAGTATATATATTTTTAATGTGATAGAGAACATGAGCAGGGGAGCAAAGGGAAGAGAGAGACAGAGAGACAGAAAGCTAGGGACTCCCAAGCAGGATCCACACTCAGTGTGGACCCCGATGCAGGGCTCGATCCCACAACCCTGGGATCATGACCTGAGCCAAAAATCAAGAGTTGGCCACCCAACTGACTGAACCACCTAGGCACCCCATTAGTTATTTTTTTCTTTTGCCAATCATTGTGTTTAGAAGATAATAATTGTCAACAAATAATTGCAGGCTGCACTATCAGATAAATTATTTTTCTTTAACCCTTCATAATTAATGATGAACATTTTCTTCCTTCTTTTGAGATGAGAAAAAATCTGAATGGATATCAAGGCCTCAGTTTAACTTGAAAATATGAAAAATTAACTTATCATCCTTTGCTACTTTGTGATTCATGTTGATTAATTGCCAACTAGTCGCTATTGAGCTAATCTATAAGCACAGAGAGATCTATTAATGAAGAAGTAACAAGCAAAATGGTAAAGTGCTGCTGAACAGATCTGTGTATACTGTCCACAGCCCTATTCAGGATGGGTGAGAGAGGAGGGTGTGGGAATAAGCAGTGTGTTCCAACCTTCTCGGTAATGACAAGAAGAAATACAAACTTCTAGGAGTTTGGCTCCTTTGGCAATTTCAGAGCCACCACCTGTAGTATTAGAAGACTCCCACTAGGTGGCACCATGTAATCAGTGTTCTTTTTCATCAGCAGAAGGAAGCCTGCCTGGCCTTCCTGCATCATAGAATAATTTATTGTTCTGTGTTTGTTAATTTGGACTCAGAGAAAAGTTTCAGCTCACTCCACACATCCATGGCCTTTTCTGTCTTCATTCTTTCCTGTTTTTTTTTCTTTGGTTCTTGGGAATCTGGGTCAAAACCTAGGGATAAGCATAGAGTTGATGGCTACCATGGTAGCGATAATCATGACAGACAACTTAGAGAGACACTGATAATGGCCTGTTATTGAAGGTTTATGATGTTTTTCAGATATTACTTCCAAGACTCAAGGCAACTCTGCAAGGTTGCCTTCACTTTATGAACAAAGAAACTAAGGTTCAGAGAACTGAATCAACTTTCCCAAGGATACCCAACAAGGAGGTAGAGAGGCACAGGACGAACCCAAGTTTATGTAGTTGCTAAGACGTTAATGGTCCTTGGGTCATTCACAGAAGTTGAATATTGGGTATAGTGAGAAAAAACAAGAGTTTAGCCTTTATGAAGTTCATGATCTAAAAGAGGATATAGAGTAAAAATAAAGGAAATAGAGCAAATTATTTGTAATACAAATGAAAAAAACATGTATATGTATATATATAAGACATTTATAAGACAATGAATTTATAAGGAATGTGAAATTGTTGGGTACATTTACTAGGTGTAGAGTCAGGAAGACATCCCAAAGTTGATTCTTTTCTTGGAGTAGAATTTTTCTGTGGGGACAGTTCTGAAGACATGAGTGATAAAGGCAGAATAAAGAGCAGATATTCTTGGGTTTACTTCTCAAACTCCTGAATCCTTATTATTGATGGTGAGTTCCTTTTTCTCACGACACTTGAATTTCCTCTATGTTCTTGGAGGTGTTGTCTCAACTAGCATTCCATACATAGATGAAGAAATCTAAGGAAAATGTTTTGAGGGTTAAGAAACCCAACTATTCCAGATTCTTTACCCTGTAGAGCCATAAAAATAGCAAGAGCCAGGAATCTCATAACACTAAACTAAATGAATGTTTATTTGCTAGGGGCTAGGCATCCCACCTGGTACCTTGCATGCACCACTGAACTTAATCTTAACCCAACTCCTTAAAATGAGCATTCAGTTAGTATTCCCTCAGAGTGTCGAGCTTCGGCAGGTTGTGTAACTCACCAGAGAGCACACAGCTAGAAGGTGATGAAGCCGGGATTTCATCCAAATTGGGAGATTAGAGAACCCAGCTTTTTACAATGCTTCCATTTAACATGCATGCTACAGGGCAGTGAGCAAATGCTCTGGCCATTGTAATACTAACTTAAGTTTGATTTGTAAGTTTCAAAGAACTTTCAAGGATGTTACTGTGTTTGAGGCTAGCAACAACCCAATGAGAAAGACAGTTTAGATTTTCTTACTTCTCCCTTCCCTTCCATTCCCCTTCCTGCTGATGGACACACATGCCTCCAACAGGGAATTGAGTGCCTTAAGTTAAGTCACAGAGTTACTAAGTGGTGGACACTGGACTTGAACCCAGAGGTCTCATCCTTAGCCCATTGCCTCTCTCATACAATAGCAGCACCCCTTTATATTAAATAATGTATTATTAGGTAACATTTCTGCCACTGGCACTCAGAATACATTATCTCTAAGAGTTCTGTTAAAAGTCAAGCAAGCTATTTAGGAAAAACTGTATGAATATCAATAATACATAAAGGCATATATTTTAAATTACTCCAAACTCCTTGCAAAGGAAAAAAATCTAAAATGATTTTCCAAATATTTTATATGAATGATTTTGGAGACATACGCATTGAATTATAGAACTATTTGGAGTCAACATCTGTGTTTTTTATGTGTTACAAATAGAGAGATCTGTACTTTATTAACACAAACAGAACATAGTAGAGTTTAAAAGTAAGAAAGCTATTCAGATATAGCCTATAATATTACAGTGAGTTTTTATATAGTCCCAATATTTCCAGTATTCTCTAAGCTGAAAAATTCTGTGAACTCAGTGAGGGAAGAGTGGTCCAAAGGAAAGGACCCTAGGGTAGTCATCAAGTGGGTACGGTGTCAGTAGTCACTATACCACTCTGGACCCCAGGCTCTTGTCTGTAACAGCAAGACCCTGGAGACCTCTAAGGTCCCTATACTTCTAAAGAATAGTTCTTAATCTGAATAATATCTTGAGATTTCTGTTATTCACCAGAAGATCTAGAACTTTTAAGAATGGTCCAAACTGAAAAGTAAATTGTGAATTTTCCATTACTCTTTTAAAATTATTTTTATTATTTATTCATTTTTATGGAGATTTTTTCTTTATTGAAAAACTTAAGACTTGGGCACATCAAATAAAACCATTTCTGGGGGAGAAAACTCAAAACCCACAATAGAACAAAAAAAGTTAACACTGTCTGGGCCATAGCAGAACCCAGAGGATATATTCTTTTAATTGAAAAATTCTAGGTGCTTCATAAAAATATGGAATGCTTCGTGGCTTTGCGTGTAATCCTTGCGCAGAGACGATGCTCATCTTCTTTGTATTGTTCCCATTTTAATATATGTGCTGCCGAAGCGAGCAGCCATTAATCTTTTTTACCGGTGAATTCACAAATGGTGAAAAAACATTTTGATGTGGAAAGCTCAGGTTCTAGTTTCAAAGCACCAACCTGGCTACTTCCATACTAAAACATGCAGGATGGATGTACAGTCTCAGGTCATTTGCCATCATTGGTAGAAAAAGTCAAATGCTGTGCAAAGAGAAAATGCTAGTGAACACAGATTCACTCCTCTGGTTGACAGCTCTTTTGACTCTGGCCCACAGAGAGGCCGTACTGGTTACTGATGATAGATGGCGCTCTTCACCAAAAGATCATCACCGCAACCTGACAGCGCGGGAGCGTTACCGCTTTATTCCTTCCTTTAATGGGCTGCAGATGTTCAGTATAAATGAATGTGGAATGTATGAATATCCAAATAGTGATTATTAAGGCATCGCATTCCTTTGGACGATAAACTTCGTTCAGCACTGAAAGAAGAAAAAGGGTAAAAATAAGAAGGGCGAGAGTGGGGGAGGGGAGAGAAATCTTAAAAAAAACTTCCAGTGTTTCGAGAAATGTTTGTATTCTCTCGTGGGCCACCCGTAAGCTAATTTGAAAATTTGGGTTGCAAATTAGTGTGCCAAAGAGGTAGGCTTAGGTTTGATTCTGCAGGTAGAAGGAATTGGGCTTTTAGGAACCCTAAGCCTCAGCGTTGAGCTTGTATGTACCCTCATGCATACAGTGCTTTAGAGACCAAATTCTCGGAGGCTTTCAAAGGTACAATTGTTATTCTTAGTTAAAAAAAAAAAAATACCTGAAGGATTGTAAATTGAAAGTAAAAACTTAGGATTTAATAAACTATGGTTCAAATTTAACACAGAACTCCCAGAAAATAAGGCACAAGGTCCAAATGGTCCCATGGTTTTAACTGATGATATCACAGGTTGCATCTTTTGATACCTTTCAAGTAGTGAATCTCTTTGTGGTCATGAAATAGAAGGCATCAAATTTTTCCTTGCATAGCCAAGTCGGCTGCCACTGGGTTAGCTTCCCAGGTGTGGTCAACTGTCTAGTTTATGTACCAGTATCCCCGTTTATACTTGAATTCCACCAAAGTTGGAGAACTCACTGTCTCATGACAACCCACCTTGGACAGTGCTTCTCATTCGATCATTCTACTTATATTAAAATAAATTTGCTTACCTGAAGTTCTTTTTTTTAATCCATCAATAAAATAATATGTCAAGAAGCATTTTGGAGTATCTGCTACATGTCCGGCTCTGTTAGGTCTTAGGAATAAAAAGATAAGAAAATTATATATAGTTTAGCGGATCTTGTGAGATTTATAATCCAATTTTTTCCATCCTAAGATTTCTAGGAAATAAGTCATACTCCTGTGGACAACAGTGGTACTCTATTGTAGGTACTTCAGCATCTCAGCAGAGAAAGGGACTGTAACCTGAAGGGGATCCTAAGTGACTCTATTTACCACCATACCCACTTGATGACTACCCTAGGGTCCTTTCCTTTAGACCACTCTTTCCTCACTGAGTTCACAGAATTTTTCAGATTAGAGAATACTGGAAATATTGGGACTATATAAAAACTCACTGTAATATTACAGGCTATATCTGAATAGCTTTCTTACCTTTAAACTCTACCACCACAGTCCTATTTAAGAATCATTGCTCTGATGCTTTCATATTCCTCTAGAAGTCCGATCTTACCCAACAGGATGTCAGATCAAATATCTGAAGGAAACTGTCATATTTCTTTCTTCCCTCCACAATCATTTCTTCCAGCTAAACATGCCACAGGATTCAAACTATGATGATTGTATTCTTGAAGAAAAGATGGCCTCAGAAAAAGCTGTTGAGAGCAGCTCTAAAGGCAGAAGAAATCTGCGAGAAATGCAACTGAATCCATCAGGCCAAATCAACAGCTGAGGAAAGAGAGAGGTGACGAGAAAGGAGAAGGCTGAGGTTTGTGTGATGCCCCGTAGATGTGGTCTTTCCACAAGAACATTGTCCACGTCACCAACCAAAAATGTGGGGAGCACAGATGTGGGGATGCTCTTAATTCCCCATCTTCTTGTCTTCTTTTGTTCTAAGAAGATTGTTTCCTTGATGGGGGTTAGAAACCAGGTAGAAGAAACCATATTCTGTACCATGGTGAAGTTAAGATTTAGAGACAAAAGATACAGAGCAGGGAAAGACTGGGGGGGGGGGTGGGGTTGGGGGGGGAGGAAGAAGAAGAAGAAGAAAAGACAAGCTAAGATAAAAATCATTCCCGCTTATATAGCTGGGATGTTTATAATGTAAAGAGACAGCTGCATTAAAGGATTAGGCCCCACTGCCTGATTAACATCATTTGATCTTTTGCTATTGAAAAGACCCTGTGTATTTTCAAAGGCAGTGGGTTTTTAAATAAAACCAGGAGTCTGGGTTAGCAGAAAGCTGTTAAAAAACAACTCACTTTTAGTTTAGTAATCTTTTTGTCCTACCTGCCTCATAATCTTCAGTTTCCTTCTTTGTGTTATTAAGGAGGCTGCACCTAAATCTGAAAATTGGGGCTCTAGGAAATTTGATATGACAAAAATAAACATGAAAAGTCATGATGACCTAAATTGGTCAAATCAGATTTTTCCCATGAATATCATCCTGGGGAGCTTCTTTTTTCTGTTTTGTTCTGAGTTTATTTTTTTATCCTTTACTCTCCATTGTCAACTATCACCACAAAATTTCAGTGAGAGAGATTAGCACATCATTATACCATGCCATTTTCATGGTTTACTTTCTATCTTGTTAATCTGCTTTCCTTCCTTCCTTCCTTCCTTCCTTCCTTCCTTCCTTCCTTCCTTCCTTCCTTCCTTCCTTCCTTCTTCTAAGTTAAAAGTGAGATCGGAACTCTTACTGTATTAAAGATTGATTGTGAGGAAGTTGAAATTTTCCATTAGCCAACTTTTGGGAGGAATCAGAGCATCTCTGCATCCATGCTGTCATCCCAGGGTGGCTGGGCAAAGAGGTGGGAGGGCCTCTGGTCATTTGAGAGGACCAAGCAGTCGTCATAACTAGTTCAGTCTCTGTGGCCCATTCAGCTCTTGGCATGGTTGCCAAGCCAGCCAACAAAGGAGCATTGTAATCCTGACAGTTTCCCAGCATTGACTGGACGGGCGCAGACCACCAACCAGCTCCCTTCACTTCTACTGTTCACAAGTGAGACCATGAATGGAAAAAAGTCAGTGGCAAAAATCCCACATCCTGCTGAAGTTAGTGTGTAGATGCTTTTCCAGCAAGTGATTCTGCCTCCAGGCTGGTAATGCTCATACCTGTTTCCTGTTTTCTTTTTTGTTTGTGTGTTTTTAAATACAGTTAGCTTACATGCTGATGCATAATCCTCACTGATGCCTACCAAAAAAATTAGGTTTGAGTTTTGATAAATGTGCATATGGCATGCAATAATATGGAAAATGGGAAGTGGAACAAAAATAAAATGTCATAAATGTAAAAAAAGATAAATTGAGATAAGCTTCCAAGTTAAGAAACTAGTGGTAGAAGCCACTGTGAATCTTAAGAAATTGAATTTGAAGAAATAAAAAGATGGTTTTCAGGTATAAAGTGGAATCATTTTAACTCAATTTTGAATTTTGAATACATGCCCAAAAGTCTGCCCTTTCTATAGACCAAGCCAAGGACATCTCCAATTCTGGTTTTAAAAATAGCAATAAATAAAATAAAAATTTTTAGGACAGCATAAATTCAAGAGACATTTATCATGTATTTATTACTGATTGAAAGTTAGGAACTATTTTTAACAATTAGATACAATGATATTTTAATATGTTTCAATGGTAAATGTGGCATAATTTTATCTATTTAAATTATCTTTTTAAAAATAAGTACAGATTACAGTAATGTGATGCCATATTTACATATCAGTTACCAAATACTCAAATGACAGTGTGCTCCATGCTGCTGGTAGAGGTGGAATGAGAATATGGTGTTTAAATTGGATTCGCAGTTTTAGACAAGAATTTAGCAGAATCTTAGTAGAAGTCTGTCCCTTTGACTCAGTTATCCTGCTTCTTAAAATATATTTATGTGTTTATATGTTATATGCATATGTGAGAAATATTATACCAAAACCAAAATAAGACAAATACAATATTATTCATCAAAGGGAAAATAAAAGCAAAAACAGGAAGAAACAAAGCCCTCAAACAAAATGAAAATAGAGTTACATTGTTAATCCTAATTAACATGATAGAATAGTATGTAGCTATTAAAAATTGATGTATACAGGGGCATCTGGGTGGCTCCCTTGGTTAAACGGGTAAGTGTTCAACTCTTGATTTTGGGTCAGGTCATGATCTCATGGTTCATGAAATTGACCCGTGCATGAGGGTCCATGCTGACAGCATGGAGTCTGGTTGGGATTCTCTCTCTCTTCTTTCTCTGCCTCTCTCCTGCTTGGGTACACTCTTTCTTTCTCTTTCTCTCTCTCTCCCTCTCTCTCAAATAAATACATTAAACTTTAAAACATAAAATTCGATGTACCCAAAGATTCTTAATAATATGGGAGAATGCCTATATAAATGTTAGGTAAAAAGAGAAGCTGTAATTGAGTGACTGGTAACGGTCTTAGCATACAAAAGTGCAATGAACACTAATGATCACTATCTTGCTGGTGGGATTATGGTTGATTTTTCAGTGTACATTTCCACATATTCAAAATTATTGACAAACAGCATATGCCATATTTCAGGAACATTAAAAAGTTTATTTTTAAGAAAAACTTTCTTCTATTGTAAAAAAGACTAATAAAGCCTCTAAATGTCCATCTGCTCTATTCTTAAGGGTTATTTTACTTAAACTTCAATACAAATGAATCGGTACCTTGACATGTTACCAGGAGGTCCTGCTGAGACAATGTTTGGTGCTGATTAGATTGACTTTCATTTCCTTTATTTTCTTCTTGAGCCACACCTAAAAAATATACAACAGTTAAGCAACATAACCTGGGGTTATTCTTCTCCTATTACCCCAGTATTGCCTGTGGGCTTGTTTGAGGTGGCTTATCATGGGGAGAATGAGGCGTCCTGAACTCTGATCAAAACTTCAGCATGCTGGAGCCAGTGAGCTGGGAAATAACTGCCTTCACGGACAGCTAAGCCACAAGGTGCCCCTCATGGAAAATCTAGCCAAATGTCACAGATTTACTGTTGATGATCAGAGTTCTTTTACTTTTATAGCCCAGCATTTTTTCAATTTTGTTTCATAGGTAATATACAAGTCTTACTCTATTAAACTCCAGGTACTGGGTCTCTCATACCACCACTCATTCAACTAGCAAATTTCAGACACCTTTTGTGTTCTATGAAGGTATGTAGCCTAGTGGTTAAGAGAATAGCTTTGGAGTTAGACCCAGTTTGGTAGCACTAGCCTTAGACCGAGGCAGGAGGTGGAATGGTACCTGGGGATCTGTACCAGGCTCCACGTCCCTGTTCTGGCTTCTGGGGTTAGGACTGAGGAGTATGCGGGGCCAGGGGGCACATTCCTGTGCAGTCTGTGCTCTGTGTTCACCCTGCCTTTTAGGCCATCAGCCAGGTACAAGGAACTCCAGAATTTTCTGCCCTAGAGCCCAAGCCTAATTCCAGTTTGCTCAGGCCTCTTCCGGGGTCCGTTTCTCTGAAAGAGCATTATACCACTAAGGGGTCACTCTCAGGTTCAGAGGGCGCCAAAGAACAGACATGTGGAAGGAGCTTGGCCGTACAGACTGGCAGAGAGTCATTGTGAAATGGAAAATGTTTAACACAGTGTCTACCATGCAGCGGATGCTTGACAAATGTTATTTTTGATATATTCCCTTAGTATCTCATTACATATTTTCTGCTTTGAGAGAGAGAGAGAGAGAGAGAAAATAACCATGAGAATACAAGCTTCTATAGAGGTACACTATTTCTTTTTTAATGTTTATTTATTTTTGAGAGAGACAGAGAGAGAGAGCTTGCAAGCTGGAGATAGGCAGAGAGAAAGGGAGACACAAAATCCAAATCAGACTCCAGGTTCTGAGCTGTCAGCACGGAGCCCAACTCTGGGATTGAACCCACCAGCCGTGAGATCATGACCTGAGCCAAAGTCGGATGCTTAACTGACTGAACCACCCAGACATCCCTAGGTGGACACTATTTTAGTTTTTGGTATCCAAAATGGAATCTTTTTTCAGTAACTTGGCTGTTGTGCTGGACCAATTCCAATACTCTATATTCAAGCTAATTACATTCCTCCCCCACTGGATAAATTATCCTTCACTTCCCCCATAAAAACCATCATGTTATACTTGTGAAACAAAATAGCTTCTGTGTCCTACTACACAGGCAAAAAATGGTTGCATTTCAATACATGCTGTATTTCTCTGCATGACTAATCTGAAGGCTGCATTGGGAGATATCACAGTGAGATGTGAGTTTAATTCAATGATGCATCTGAATAATGATAAATTCCCATTTCAATGGGAGCATTGTCACAAGATACCTTCTCCTGGTGACTTAATATGAAACACTTTTTTAAAGCATTATTTGGGTTGAGACTAAGCAGATGTGAGCTATTGAGTCCACCTCTAAGTCACTGCATTATGTAAGCAAGTCATTTATTCGTCTATTTGACTTTTTTAATGCCAGAGGCCTCAGCATTCATGAAATGGCTTACCACATGTTCTACTTTCATCCTGAATAATTCAGAGAGGTGATTTTAAGATAAAGCTGATAAAACTGAAGAGAAAAATACTGAGGATTGTTAAGAATTACTATCCTCTCTCTCTCTCTTTTTCTCTGAGTTTAGCATCATTTAGGCTTAAAATGCTTTCTTAATGTTTGATTTAGGAAGGAGAGCTTCATCTCTTGCGATCACAGACCATGAAGCGGGTGGGAGTGGCTATGTCACACTGGCCAGTGTTCATGAAGACTAGCAGGATAGGACTCATGGCTGAGAACACAACAGACTCCTCTTTGAGAAAGGTCCTAAGAAAGGTCATCCCTCAATCTAAACTCTTCTAAATACAGGTGTCCCCCACGATTCAAAAGTCTGCAGTATGCCACTTTGCTTTAACAAAAGACCTACTTTAGTACCCGCTTTTGATAACTGAAAGAAATCTGAAGAGGATTTTCCCATTTAGGAAAAAAAGTGAAAAGCAAAAATAGCCTTCAGCCTTCTTTTGCTGCGGGTTGTTACAGAAGCAGCACAGGCCCCAGCAGCGAGAGGGGCCGGCTGGCTGAGCTCCTCCCCCAAGAACTCTCCTCAGCAGGTCAGCGTCAAGCAGCCAGGCCTGTGAACTGTGTCTGTGAGCATCTGTGCTTTCCCTTGATGCATTCTGTGCATCTATTAGTGAGATGTATCTTAAGGTATCAGAAAAGCCTGAGAGAGATTATTGATACGGTCTGGGAAGACTTAAAATCTTTTCCATAGAAGTTAGTGGTGATTACTTTTTAACTGTATGCCATTTCAACTTACAAGAGTTTTTGTGGGGATGCTCTGCTAACACAGAGTTGGGGATGGGAGGGGGGGAAGTGAACTTGGTTTTGAGACTTTAAGCAAGAGACAACTATCACTAAGAGAGTTACCCTTTGCTTCATTGCACCTGTTGGGAAGGGATCTTGTTATGATCTTCTATATCTATGTTATATGAAGCAAGAGACTTGTTAACACGGCCACAGTGTGCCAGGCACTGTGCTGTCACCACGATGTGCTCAGTGCAAGGAGACAACAGCGATCATCGATCTCTCCTGTATTCGCAGACTTGCTGAATTATTGTCTCTGCTTCAGGCAGAGGTCACCCAGGTCTCGGACACTTCCCTTCTGGCTTTATCTTCTAAGCTTTCAGTCTGAAATGTTTCTTTCATTCTAAGTCTCCGCTGCTAAAGCACAACAGATCATTGAAGCAGTTTACAAATCAGTCAGGCCCAGGTCACATTTTGGAAAAGGAAGCATCTGAATGATTCAGTGAATTGATAGCTGTTTCATCTGACTGATTCTGAACAATGATCTCAATTATTTGTATTTTGGTTTGTATCTGTTGAGGTATAGTTTTTTTTTAAGTTTTTCAAGTTATTGCCTTTGTCATTTTGCAAACACTGGCAGTGGAAATAATTTACATTAGATTATTATCCCAGTTATTGCTATTATTTTGCCTATTAGGTAGGATAGCGTTTTCTCCAAACCAGACTCAAACTGGTGATTCCAGAATAGAATTCTTTATTATCATGCAAGTCTAATTGGTAATCTGAATAATGATTCTGTGCATGGTTTTGGAATGCTGCACCTTATTTCTCAAGGTATGTCTCTCCACAGAGGATAAAGTACGGACATAGAAAGAAAGTTTTTGTGTTCACTTTCTCCGGCAGATTGATGTGCTTAGCACATGGTAGATGTTCAATCAACTTCATACTTGAACAAATGAGAAAAGAATTAGAGATACTGAGTAAACTGCCTAGCAACTCAGTTAAACAACCAATTAATTAGGATTTAGTTAAAAGAATGCCTGTTAATTTTGTAGTGTCCACATGAGCAAAATTTGTGGCAGGAGAATGTTAGACACTAGAAAAATAAATCAGACCCAGTATGAGCACCATTTTTAACCATGGGTAAGACATGTTGAAATTAGAACCTGGTTTGAAGCATGGGTGGAGTATTTACTAGCCAGATACTTTGGAATAAGTTTCTTAACTTTCTAAACTCCTCAGGGCTTACATTTCCTAATCAGCAAAATGAGGACATAATAGCCCTCATAGCACTATTGTGAGGATTTACTACTGCAATGCGTATAAAATGCTTAGCATGATGCTTGGAACAAGGTAAGTACTCAAGAAATAGAAACTTATTTTTATTAAGAAACCCATAGCATTTGCTGTTATGCTTCATAAAAAAGAATATGAGTAGATTGTATGTACATTCCCTTTAAAAAAAAAGTCTCTCTAAATAAAAATGCATGAACCTGAAGTTCTCTGAAGAAGAACTTACCTATTGAATTTTTCACCTTCACTGAAGCCTTTAAGGTAATTTAGCAGGAATTTGAAATTTCATTTAAATTTTGTGAGTTTCACTAACTGCGATGCTTCAGAAAGAGAGGGAAAACAATTGTTTACTCTGAGCAACCATCTCTTTCTGGTTCCCACAGTTCTCTCAGTACCACGATTGTCGTTTTGGCTCAGAACCCTCATTTTTAATGACTCCACCCCTTCATCTCTTAACCAAACAGCCAATGTGATCTCCCCACAAATCTTTTCTTCCTGCTCCCATATCCACCACCGTAAGTGGTGCTTAGATCACTTATGCCTCACTATTTCAGGAGTTCCGCTGCCTGCAGATGCAGCTGGAAACCCTTCTCTCCCCAGCCCCCGTCCACGAGAGTGTGAGGAGCAGCAGTAGCAGAGGTGGGATTGTCGCATGTGGGCATGTGTTAAACCCATCCCAGGAGATGCTCTGGACCCTCTTGCTCTCTCAGCTGCTTGCTCTCACCTGTCTGGGCGGCCCCTCTCAGACTACTCTTACCTCACCATGAGACATGAGAATGGTAGGCTGCCAAGGGTGAAGAATTAGGTGACTTCTTGGCACTTTTTTGGTCTAAGCACTAGTCCTGCCCCTAGTCAGGCAGGCAGTTCTCAACACAATTCATTCGTCAGGCTTCAAGCGGGAGATATCATTTGCTGGGAGTCAGGACTCCAAAGTATTAAAAGACATGCTTTTACTGAGCTTGATCCCCTAAACACAATTTCCCTTGGGAACTGCCCAGCACTGTGGTCAAAAATAGTATTTTGATGATTCTGGTTTCTGGCTCAAAGTTATCCCCTTTAAATTCGCCTATCCTGGGGTGCCTGGGTGGCTCAATCGATTAAGCGCCCGACTTTGGCTCAGGTCATGGTCTCACGGTTCGTGGGTTCAAGCCCCGTGTCGGGCTCTGTGCTGACTGCCAGCTCAGAGCCTGGAGCCTGTTTCAGAGTCTGTATCTCCCTCTCTCTCTGATCCTCCCCTGCTCACGCTGTCTCTCTCTCAGAAACAAATAAAAAACAATAAAATAAATAAATAAATTCGTCCATCCCTCCCACCCCCTGAATCTCCAAATAGATCTTCTGTCTTCCTTTGGTTCTTTCCTCAATTTTCCAGTCTAGTTTATTATCATTTATTAAATATGACTTCCACTTATTACTACTTGCTAAAAAATGTTTAATACCTACCACTGATTAAAGAATAAAGACCAGATATCAGATATATGGTTTGCATGGCATTAAGAGTATTTCTGGATCCGGCCCCAATTTAGCCTTCTGACTAATCTCCGAAGTGTCTGACCTTCCCTCTCTTGTCCTTGTGAATAGCTGGCATGACTCCCAGTCTCTTCCACCACCACCACTTCTGCCTAAGCAAACCCACAGAGAGTGGAACATTGTAAATGAAGGGTATGGCTCCTAAAGCCAGGCTTTTTGAGTTCAGATTTCAGCTCTGCCACCAACCCACTGTGCAGACTTAAAAAAAGTTACTGAACTTTGTATCTTAGGTTCCTTATCTATCAAATGGGAAAATATTAGTGCCTGCCTCTTAGGATAATTCACAAGATCAAATTAATTAATGAATATAAAGTACTTTAAATCATGTTTGTTGGATATAAGAGCTCTGCAGTTGTTAGATATTGCTATGTGGCTCGAGTTAAAAGCTCACACACTCATTGCAGGATAATTCTCCCCTACTTTATCTATGTTCCTTATGAGATGGTTATTAGATCCTGCCTTATGATACTAGTCAGTTTAATTGCTTTTACTAAATATTGAACACACAATAGCATATTTGAGAGGTATAAAGATGAATGACAACATAAACATCTGTATCTCCATGGCCAAGCTTTGGAGACAGAATATTACTAAACTTCAGGGAAGCCCTTGATTGTTCCTTTCAGATCTCATCTGTGTTCATCCCTATCCCCATAGGTAATCTCCATTCAGACATTTTTCTTTAAATCAGTAGTAATTATCAGTGCTGATGATTCAATATAGAATTTCAAGTTTCTTTTTCTTGGGAAATCTTTCTTAAATTATAGAATTTAGCATTTCTTCTATCCCATGACTTGGTTTTTTTCCCCCTTGGGGGCTTCTACCTGCCTGTCTTCCATATCTATTATATTTTTGTGAGTCATTTTTTTAATCCCATCAATTACTTTTGAATTTTAAAATGCATTTTAAAATCTGATTCTCTTACAAATATATTTTGAAATGGTTTTATTGACATATAATTGATATACCATATGATTCACCTGTTTAAAGTGTACAGTTCAGGGGCACCTGGGTGGCCACTTGGTTGAGTGTCTGACTTCAGCTCAGGTCATGATTTCATGGTTTCTGAGTTCAAGCCCTGCATCAGGCTCTGTGAGGACAAACAGCTCAGGTCCTGGGGCCTGCTTCAAACTCCCCTCTCTGCTCCTCCCCTGCTAATGCTCTGTCTCTCAAAAATAAATGTCAAAGCAACATGCAGAAGAATGAAACTAGATCATTTTCTCACACCATGCACAAAAATAAACTCAAAATGGATAAAGGACCTGAACGTGAGACAGGAAACTATCAACACCCTAGAGGAGAAAGCAGGAAACAACCTCCTTGACCTCCACCGCAGCAACTTCTTACTTGACACATCCCCAAAAGCAAGGGAATCAAGAGCAAAAATAAATGATTGGGACCTCATCAAGATTAAAAGCTTCTGCACAGCCAAGGAAACAACCCAGAAAATTAATAGGCAACCAACGGAATGGGAAAAGATAGTTGCAAATGACATATCAGATAAAGGGTTAATATCCAGAATCTATAAGGAACTCACCAAACTCCACACCCAAAAAACAAACAACCCAGTGAAGAAATGGGCAGAAGATATGAACAGACACTTCTCCAAAGAGGACATCCAGATGGCCAACAGATACATGAAACGATGCTCAGCATCCCTCCTCATCAGGGAAATACAAATCAAAACCACACTGAGATGCCACCTCACGCCAGTCAGAGTGGCTAAAATGAGCACATCAGAGAACTCTAGATGCTGGTGAGGATGTGGAGAAACGGGCACCCTCGTACACTGCTGGTGGGAATGTCAACTGGTACAGCCCCTCTGGAAAACAGTGTGGAGGTTCCTCAGGAAACTAACAATAGAACTCCCCTATGACCCAGCAATAGCACTGCTAGGAATTTACCCAAGGGACACAGAAATGCTGAGGCATAGGAGCACATGTACCCCAATGTTCATAGCAGCACTCTCCACAATAGCTAAAACATGGAAAGAGCCTAAGTGTCCATCAATGGATGAATGGATCAAGAAGATGTGGTTTATCTCTACCATAGAATACTACATGGCAATGAGAAAGAATGAAATCTGGCCATGTGTAGCAACATGGATGGACCTTGAGGGTGTTATGCTGAGCGAGATAAGTCAGGCAGAGAAGGACAAATATCATATGTTTGCACGTATAGGAGGATTAGGAGGAACTTGACGGAGGAACAAGGGGGAGAAGAAGGGGGAAATGGTGGGGGAAAGGGAGAGAGGCAAACCATGAGAGACTCTTGAATGCTGACAACTGAGTACTGAGGGGGGGGGGGGATGGGCATGGAGGAGGACACTTGTGGGGAAGAGCACTGAGTGTTATGTGGAAACTAATTTGACAATAAACTATTTGTAAAATAAATAAATAAATAAATAAAAATAAATGTCAAAAAAATTAAAAAATAAAATAAAATAAAAATAAAATGTACAATTCAATGGTGTTTAAAATATATCTACAGGGGTGCCTGGGTGGCTCAGTTAGTTAAATGTCCAACTTTGGCTCAGGTCATGCTCTCACAGTTTATGAGTTCAAACCCCATGTCAGGCTCTGTACTGACAACTCGGAGCCTGGAGCCTGCTTCAGATTCTGTGTCTCCCTCTTTCTGCCCCTCCCCCACTCGTGCTCTGTTTCTCTCTTAAAAATAAATAAACATACATAAAAAATTTTATATATATATATACAGAGTTGTGCCATTATCATCACAATCAATTTTGGAACATTTCATCACTCTAAAAAGAAACCCCATACCTATTTGCAGTCACCCCCAAACTTCCTTAAGCTCTCCCCTCAAGCTACCTAACCCCTACACAACCATTAATCTACTCTCTATTTCTACAGATTTGCTTCTTATATACATATCATGTAAATGGAATTGTAAAATATGTGGTGTTTTGACACTGGCTTCTGTCACTTAACGTAATGTTTCCAAGGTTCAGCCACGTTGTAATGTGTATCAGTTCAATTGTTTTTTATAGCTGAATAATATTCCACTTTTTGCTGATCCATTCATTCATCAATTGATGAACATTTGGGTTTACTCCATTTTTGTCCATTATGTATAATGTTGCTATGAATATTTGTGTAGTATTTTTTATATAGACATATAGTTTCACTATTCTAGGATGTATACCTAGGTGTAGAATTGCTGGGTCATATGGTAAATTTGTAAAACCTTTTGAGAAATTGTTATTCCAAAAAAGCTGCAACGTTTTATATTCACACCAGCAGTGTGTGAGGATTCCAATTGCCCCACATCCTCATTTAATTTATACTTTTATTATCTATCTTTCTGATTATAGCAATCCTAGCAGACATAAGGTAGTATGTTATTGTGGTTTTGATTTTCCGTTCCCTGATGGTTAATGACGTTGAGCATCTTTTCATGTGTCTGGTTGTGTGTGTGTGTGTGTTTTGCCATTTGTATATCTTCTGAAAAATGCATATTTAGATCTTTTGCATACTTTTTAATTGAGTTACCTTTTTATGTTGAGTTGAAAAAATTCTTTATATTATCTAGATACAATTTCCTTATTAGATCTATGATTTACAAGTTATCTTTTACTCTGTGGGTTATCATTTCACTTTCTATTGTCCTTTGAAACACAAAGGGTTTTAATTTTGATGAAGTTGAATTTATCTGTTTTTCTTTTGATGTTTCTGCTGTTGGCATAATATCTAAGAAATCCTTGCCTAATCCAGGGTCTTCAAGATTTATACCTATGTTTTCTTCTAAGATTTTTATCATATCAGTTCTTCATATAAATCTTTGATCAATTTTGAGTTAATTTTTGTATATTGTGTCATGGAAGGATCCAACTCTATTCATTTTCAGTGAAGACATCCAGTTGTCCCAACATCACTTTTTGAAAAATCTTCTTTCCACTATTGTCTTAGTACCTGATTGAAAATTAATGGACTGAATGGGAGGATCTATTTCTGGACTCTATTCTATTTGATTGTTCAATATTATAATACTATATATATATTCTTATGCCATCTGTTATGATTATTGTAGCTTCCTGGAATGTTTTGCATCAGAAAGCATGAGTCTTCCATATTTGTTCTTCTTTTTCAAGCTTTTTTATTTTGCTTTTTTTATTTTTTTATTTTTTCCATTCTGGGATACTTGAGTTTCCATAAAGATGTTAGAATCAGTTTATCAACTTCTCCAAAGGAAACCGACTGGGATTTTAACAACTGTATTCCTCGATTTCTTTCATCAGTGGTTTGTAGTTTTCAGAGTATATAATTTTGGCTTTTGTTTCAGAGTATATAATTTTGTATATAATTTATTCCCATGTGTTTATTTCTTTTAATGCTATTGTAAATGTAATTATTTTCTCAATTTCATTTTCAGATTGTCCCTTGCAACGGTGCAGAAATACTATTGATTGGGGCGCCTGGGTGGCTTAGTCGGTTAAGCGTCCGACTTTCACTTAGGTCATGATCTCACGGTTTGTGGGTTCGAGCCCCGTGTCGGGCTCTGTGCTGACTGCCAGCTCAGAGCCTGGAGTCTGTTTCAATCTGTGACTCCCTCTCTCTCTGACCCTCCCCTGCTCACGCTGTCTCTCTCTCTCTCTCTCTCCTAGAAATAAATAAAACATTAAAAAAATAAAAAGAAATAAAAAGAAATACTATTGATTTTTGTGTATTGATTTCTATCATGCAACTTTGGTAAACTTGTTTATTAGTTCTAATGGTTTTTAAGTGGATTGCTTGGGATTTTCTGTCTATAAGATCATGTCGGGGCTCCTGGGTGGCTCAGTCAGTTAAGTTTCCAACTCTTGGTTTCAGTTCAGGTCATGATCTCACACAGTTGGTGAGATTGAGTCCTGTCGGGTTGTGAGCTGAAAGCCTGGAGTCTGCTTGCAATTCTCTCTCTTCCTCTGTCTCTGCCCTTACCAGGCTTGTGCACATGTGCACGCACATGCACACTCTTCTTTCTCTCTCAAAATAAATAAATAAGCATGAGAAAGAAAAAGATCATATCATCTACAAATAGTGATACTGTTTCTGCATTTCCAGTCTGGATGCCTTTTAGTTCATTTTCTTGCCTACTTGCCGTGGTGCCATGGCTAGGCCGTGCACACAGCCTTAAATAGAAGTGGTGAGAGCAGGTATCCTTGTTTTTTACTTTAGAGGAAAACCACACAGTCTTTCCCCATTAAGTATGATCTTAGCTGTGGGTTTTCATAGATGGCCTTCATTAGGTTGAGGAAGTTTTCTAGTTTTTTGAGTTGTCTGATTCATCAAGGATCTTATCTGTTGTGTTTACCTGCTCTTGCATTCTTTCTGGTTTAGTCTTAAATTTTATCATTTTTTTAAATGTTGTATTTATTTCTGAGAGAGAGAGAGAGAGACAGCATGAGCAGGGGAAGGTCAGAGAGAGAGGGAGACACAGAATCTGAAACAGGCCAGGCTCTGAGCTGTCAGCACAGAGCCCAACGCGGGGCTCAAACCCACGAACCAAGAGATCATGACCTGAGCCAAAGTCGGATGCTTAACTGACTGAGCCACCCAGGCGCCCCAAATTTTCTCAGTTTTATTTTACTTATTCTTTAACAACTTTTGTCACCTTTCTTTTCAAACTTTGTCACCAATCACTTCATTGTTGAGTTTTTCCTTATTATAATTTGTTACTCTTTTATCTTCTGTCATTTTGCTCATATTGCTCATATCACTTCTAAAGACTAGGTTACACTTTTTATCCTTTAGTGGGCATCTCTTTTCAATTATTTTCATTGTTTGTAAGGATCTTGTTTTCCTCCCTGCTCTTCCTCTCTCTCTCTCATTTCATAACTTTGCGTGGCATCAAACCCTGATATTTTTCTGATGCTAATTTTTAAGGGAAATTAGTTTTCCAGTATTTTTAGAGTGGTGGCAGCAGTTTGGGATATCTTTTCTAGTGTTATGATTCTTATGCTCACCCTTCTGTTTTTTTGGGGTTTTTTTTTTTAGGGTTTTTTTTTTATGACATTTATCTGGACCTTCTCTTTCTTTCCTTTCTGTCGCCCCTGCCTGCTCAAATTAGATTTATCCTAGCAATTTCTTCTCATTGTGAGGCTTTGTCCTGATGGAGTGCTTTGGTGAGACCCTCCAGCCTAAGCCTCTCTCTCAGATGGCTGCGGAGCCTTCACTGAGAGCTTGTTGGCATTCTCCCATTCTCAGGGTGGCCAGATGTCTTGCTGACCTTCCTTTGCTTCCTTCTGCACTAAGTGCGGTCCCACATGGATCATGTAACTATGGGAGCTCTGGCTCCTTGTATTTTCTGGGGCTATCTTGGCACCTAGTTTGTCGCACATGTTGCCCATCGGTTTTTGAGTTTTGTTGTTATAGTTACTCTGCCAGTTCTTTAGAAGGGGACTCAGGAATATTTAAATACCATGCTTCTGCAACTGCCATCTTCAGAGTCCTTGCGAGCCACTTAACAATCCATTCTGATGTGAAGCAGGTAATAAAAGAAGCAAATAAACAAAACTTGAAGTTCTTCATATATTTTATAAACTTCTATGTTACATGTAAGTGATTCATATATACAGATACACTTTAGTCAAAAGAGAAATACAGTTCTGCTTTTGCAATTCCTGAGAAGCTGTTTGCTTATTAATTAGATCTTTAAAGACAATATTTTGGGTTTTTTTTGCTCCTCCCTATTTCTAGGGAGGACAGCAGTGCCAATATTTCAAAAGATGAGATTTTGGTCTGATCTCAAACTATTTCTTGCCCATTTCCCTTACTCATCTGCTTTTCCTCACCCATGTGCACTTGAATCTATCCTCAGTGGAAGTGGAGAATGGTGGTTTGGGGCCATGCTGTGAATATACTCAGGGGCCGCTTGTCAGTCTTTTCTAAGAGACTTAATAATCTTAATATCACAAAATACAGACATATATCTCAATTTTGCTATCAGCTTCAATGTTTCTTTCAATAGGTGTATCTCAACTGAATGGTGTGCTTTGGTATTACTGTGTAAATGTCAAGCAAGAATTAACCTTTGGATTTGTAGAGCCTATTATGCATAATTTCAGAAATGACTTCTCCACACTGCTGTCACAGCCATTTTGTATTCACTCTGAGTACAAGACTGGGTGATATATATATATTTCGTCACTCTTTCACACAAGAAATCATTCTCAATAATTTTTTTTTTGCACAATGCATTTTTTTCTACTTCTAAATTAGTGTGTAATTTTTATCCATGATTTTAATCAGTTTCTATCTGACCACATTCCTAAGTTACCATGATCATTTGGAATTCAGAGCATATCCTCAAAGGCAGTAAAAAATGGTTTGGGGCCCTATGGAATTGATACCCAGACTTATATTCAAGTATTCAACCATCCTACTGATGAAGTTACTAAACAATGCTGAATCAGAAGTGTTCAATTTTCTAAACCTAACCATGTATATTTACAATTTTTTTTCTAAAATTTTTTAATGTTTTTATTTATTTCTATGAGAGAGAGAGAGAGACAGCATGAGCAGGGGAGGGTCAGAGAGAGAGGGAGTCACAGACTGAAACAGGCTCCAGACTCTGAGCTGGCAGTCAGCACAGAGCCCGACGCGGGGCTCGAACCCACGAACCGCGAGATCATGACCTAAGCGAAAGTCGGACGCTTAACCGACTAAGCCACCCAGGCGCCCCTATATTTACAATTTAATACTGCACTGTTTTATGAAACCCTTTAATGGAATAGTTGTGATATAATTGCAAAGTTGATTTTGGAATCTGTGTAGATGGTTCCATGTAAGCATGTAATTGTTATTGGTCAATATTGCTGAAGGAAGAGAGAGAGGAAGGAAGGAAGGAAGGAAGGAAGGAAGGAAGGAAGGAAGGAAGGAAGGAAGGAAAGAAGGAAGGAAGGAGTTGTTATTTACTGGTATATGCATGAGTGTTAAGTGATGATATACTGAGCCCTTGCAAAAGAGCCTTAAGAAAAAAAATTAATAGCCTATTTTTATTCCCTTGCAGGAAAACACTAAATGAAGGTAGCAAAATTTTATTTAAGCACACTACTTAAGAACTCTCATAGTATACAAATAAATGCAAAATCAGCAAATACCCCTCTGCAGTGGGAGAAAAGCAGAAAAACAGATTTTTTTCAGAAGAAAAGCTCAAGGGTTAAAATTGTGCTTTTATAGATGACCATGTTTTTGGATTAAAAGTAAACATTGATGGAAACATTTTATGAAGTTTACTATTTCGTTTTAAGTGGATTATGTAGATGTTCCTAAAACTAACACATCTTCAACTTAAAAATCTTTCCTGGGATTCTTTTATTTTATAGATTCCCTGGGATTCCTTTATTTTATAGCTCATCTTTGAAAGCTGAATTAAGCTGTAATTGCTGTGTCACATGGAACTCTGTTCCTATCAACAAACACTAAATCAAAAGATAAGGTTTTTATTTTCAATGACTTTTGTTTATTAAGATTGTATAAATATAGTCAAGCCTCAGTGTGTAATGGCTTATTCTTACATGGATTCAGATACCTTGGTGGCCAAAGAAGCCTTTTATTTGATACATTGATTTCATAAGTTAGAAAGCTTCTTTCTTCCTAATCCCAATGAGCATTGCCCTAAGGTTCCACTATAAATATATGGGAATCTGTCTGAGTTTTTCAAAATGAAGAGCCTAAATATAAACCTTGTAGATTTTCAATTATTGTATGATTTATTGCCCAGTTATCTTTCTGCTTGACTTAATTATTGAGATTTCAGTACTATTTTACAAACTGAATATTCAGCTGTGTGTGTTTCCTTGCCACATGTGGTGGGTCTACAAGTATTTTAGACAACTTTAAGTACCATAGGTGACTGACAGCTGGGTTTCCAATGCAACTTATATACATTTCCATCATAGTTCCTCGCACAGTGTGCAAATGTGGTGATTGGTTTGTCTCTCGCCTCCTTGAGGCCAGTGACCAGTGTGTCCATTTCTAAGTTCCTTGTGCCTAGGACTATTCTGGCAGAGAGAAGACACTCAATAATTATTTGTCAAGTGAAATAAAATTTAAAATTTATAAAACATACTAGAACTTCTCTTCAGTCATGACCTTGATTCTCATTATTTTATACATTGTGAAGAGTATTTCCTCTCTCCTGAGCACTGGAACATCATGAACATTGAAGACACTAAGTTATAATAAAAACATACAGATAAAAGAAGATATTTTATGACTGTTGGTGGATACATTATCTGATGGTCTTTGTAGAAGGTACTCTTTGCAAACTGGCACGCAGCATTTTCATCGGTGTGCATGTTATGTGCTGACAAGTCACTGTGATGACATTAGAAAGGTGATAGGGCCAGGAGAATGACTCAGCAGCGAAGCACAGACATTGCTATGGTAGGTATCATGTGACGCTAGAGAATGTCACAAATGGCTGAAATTATTGCTTTTTTCAGGCAGAGTTTACAATGGTTTGATAATATGTTAGGCTTGGATTTTTATATCCCCTGTGGTCATAAAATAGGATGATCAAATTCACATCTTATTTCCTGGGTATTTTTTGTTTTAGGTTATATCTAATAGCATAACAAGGGCATTTTTTAAAATGCTTGTATCACTATTGTTTCATTTTGAAACTTAGCTTTAGATCCTTGGAGAATGAGAAATAGTTCAAGAATGACAGCTTGAACAAACATAGCTGCCTATGACTGTGATGGATTTGTGGCACAATATAACCATGTTCTGACCAAATATCAGAACAATCATCTGGCTAGTTTTATGTGGCCATTGGCAAAGGGAAACTGATGGGACTTTTAATTTTATATGAACTGATTTTCAGTGACACCTTACTATTTCTATGGATTTTTTACTCTTTCCAGGAGTAATGAGAAATGTGATATATACATTTTGACCCAAAAATTCTATCTTAGGTAATTTCTTCTACAGATATAAAGGTGATTCTCTATAAAGGCCCATGGTTAAGGAAATCTCCTGGAACATTGTATTCACAGCAAACTATCCATCTGCAGGGCAGTGTTTATACAAAATATGGTACACCCATATTGTATAGATCTATACATTTATAGACAAAATTAAAATTAAAAACAGAGTTATATTGTATATACCCTTCTTTTTCATTTTTAATTAAAATATACCTTGGGCATCCCTTCAGGTTAATACATACAGCTGTTTATTATTCTTTAGCATGAATATATCATATTTTATAAGCTTATGATGATGAGATTAGAGGGAGAGAAGAGGGTGGGGATTACTATTTTTTCTTTTATATCTCTTTGACTTGTTATAATGAGCATTATCACTTTTGTTGTTAAGAATATAGACTTTAAAATGTGATAGTAAATGTTCATTCAAGGGGGCTGGTTTAAAGACAAAAATTTTTAGAACTAATGTTCTGAATATGATGAGTATTCAGGATGATGAAACAGTTTGGTGACAATTTTACGATGTGACTTTTACTTTTGGAGTCAGATCCAAAAAAAATCCCCAAGACCGATGTCATGGAATTTACTACCTATGTTTTCTATGAGTTTTATGGCTTCTGGTTTTACATTGAAGTCATTAATCCATTTAGAGTTAATTTTTGTGTATGGTATGAGATGGTGGTCTAGTTTCATTCTTTTTCCAGTGGCTTTCCCATTTCCTCAACACCATTTATTGAATATACTGTTCTTTCCTCATTGTATATTCTTGGCTCCTTTGTCATAAATTAATTGATCATAGATGGGTGGGTTTATTTCTGAGTCTCCAGTCTGTTCCACTGGCATATATGTCTGTTTCCAAGCCAGTACCATACTGTTTCAATTACTGTAGCTTTGTAATATAGTTTGAAATCAGGAAGCATGATGCCTCCAGCCTTGTTCTTTCTGAAGCTTGCTTTGGCTTCTCAGGGTCTTTTGTGGTTATGTGCAAATTTTAGGATTGTTTGTACTTTTTTTGTGAAGAAAACCATTGGAATTTTCTTAGGGTTTGCACTGAATCTGTAAATTGCTCTGGATAATATGACATTTGAACAATATAATTCCTTCAATCCATGAACGTGGAGTACCTCTCCATTTATTTATATCTTCAATTTCTTTCATCAATGTCTTATGGTTCTCAGTGTACAGGTCTCTCGCCTCCTTGGTTAAATTTATTCCTGGGTATAGTATTCTTTCTTACACAATTTTAAGTGGGATTGTTTTCTTAATTTCTCTTTCTGGCAGTTAGTTATTAGTTTATAGAAATGCAACAGTTGTTTTATGTTGCTTTTGTACTCCACAACTTTCCTGAATTTGTGCATTAGTTCAAAAGGGTTTTTAATAGAGTCTTTACGTTTTTCTCTTTATAAAATCATGTTGTCTGCCAGCAGTGACGATTTTACTTCTGCCTTTCCAATTTGGATAACCTTTATTTCTTTTTCTTGCTTCATTGCACAAGCTAGGAGTTTCAATACTATGTGGAATAAAAGTGGTGAGAGTGGGTATTCTTCTCACTATGGAAAACAGTATGCAGGTTTTTCAAAACATTAAAAATAGAACTACAATTTTATAATCTGCAATTCTACTTCTTGGTATTTATGCATGAAAACAAAACCACTAGTTTGAAAAGATATGTGCACCCCTGTGTTCATTGCAGCATTATTTGTAATAACCAAGATATGGAAACAACCTAAGTGTTCATTGATAGATGAATGGATAAAGAAGATGTGATGTATATAATGGCATTCTACTTATTCATAAAAAAGAATGAAATCTTACCATTTGCAACAACATGGATGGACTTTGAAGGTATTATGCTAATGAAATAAGTCAGAGAAATTTGATATGATATTACTTATATGTGGAATCTAACAAACAAACAAAGGAACAAAACAAAACTCATGGATATGAGGACAGAGTAGTGGTTGCAAGCAGGGAGGAGGTTGTATGGTGGGTGAGGTGGGTAAAAAGATACAGAGTTTCAGTTGTGAAATGAATAGGTCATGGGGATGTGGTGTGTAGCATGGTTACTATTGTCCACTGTATAGTAGTAGTACATAGTTAAAGGCTGTGAAAGAGTGGATCTTGAAAATTCTCATAATGAGAAATAAAAACATATTTCTTGTAACTTTGTATGGTGATGGATGGTGACTAGACTTATTGTAGTGATCATTTCATAGTGAATACAAGTGTTGAATCATTACATTGTACACCTGAAACTAACATAACATTCTATGTCAATTATACCTCAATAAAAAAAGTTAAGATGTAACTACAAAATAATGCCCATGATTTTTGTTTTTAGTTTTCACAAACTAAAGTCAAAGACATTTCTAAAAAAGCAAATGAAAACAAACAAACAAACAAAAACAAAGCCCAAGTTCCCTAAGACTGTTCCAGTACTATTGGAACAAACACATGCTTCTAGGATTAAGAAAAATAATAATTTGGAATATACGTTCTGGAAATGTTTTTTAAAAGTCAGTCTCAAAACTCTATGGTCATATTTGCTATGTATTTGTATATATGGATATATGTAGAGAGTGGTCTTTCTATATGCGAATTGAGCAGGAGGAAAAAGAGAATGAATGCAAGCCTGGCATATTGACCAATAACTCCCACCATTGAACAGCTAAAATTCATTCTAATTCACATTATTCTCTTCCACTCTTTATTTATCGTATTAATTTTAGTCCTATTAATACATCTTCTTCACTGTCTTGTATTACTTTGGATAGACAGTCATGATTTTTCACTATTCAGATGTCACTTAAAAAAACCATATTGGCATACTTTCCCTTATCATGCTGCCCTTGTGAGACAAGCATTTTAAGTGTTACAAGGAGGTGCTGTTACTATTACAAAGGTTATTATAGGAAGGATAAAAGCACGTCGTTGGAAACAGTAGCCCCATACATGAGAGAAAAATGTAACACAGTTCCAGAAGCATTGTAACAAGAGTGGAGGGTACATAAATGATCTCAGGTTACCAGATTAGTGCAGATAATAGAAGGACACACGTGAACCCAAGTTCCCCTCTATGGGTATAAACTGGGAAATACAGAGGAATCTGCAGCATGGTGTACCAGGAGCAGAACAGGGTGCAAACGTATCCTGTGACCTGGTTATCTGCAGAACTCTGGGAATGGGTCCAGCTACTTTGATCCTCTAGAGAAGCAAGGCGGCTTCCTCATGTAAAGCTAATTTGGTGGAGTTCATGGGGAGCACAGAGTTCGGTCCTAAAGTAGGCTGCCCAGGTGACCTCACTGCAGGGCACACAAGGGCTTGGGTGCCTGCCATTCTCCTAATCAGAAATCCTTGATATTGCTGGTATAATGTTGTTTCTTTCTGTGATGGCATTTTGTCACTCACTCCCAGAACAATTCTAAGGCTAACAATACTAATAATAGTAAAATATTCGGTTTTCTGATAATTTCTGGGTTTCTGTTGCTGATCTTGATATCCTGATATAAGCAGCAATCTTTATTCAAACAGTAGTCCTCTGTCCCTCCCAGCAGATGGTACTGGTGGTTGGAAATCTTTACAGCATTCCGGTGGAACCATTATGCCTTTGATGAGTCACTTTGCCAAGACCCAGGAGCCATGGAACATATTACCTTACCAAGAAAGGCCTGCCTTATACTGCTTTGGCACTTACCAGAATGGTGTTCACACTGAGAGTCCCAGAGTGTGCCTTACAGAGTAATAAATTACATTACCAATGGCCGTTATGACCTCAGTGAGAGATGCATGCAGCCAAGAGCAGCTACATGTTACTGTCAGTTAATTAGTGTTGGTATTCATTAAAAGTGGGAGTGAGAGCCCGGAAACAATCCATTACTCATTGTGAATGGAGTCATGGGACAACATAAAAGCTATCCAAGGAACCAGTGAAAACGAGGACCAGGAAGCAGAATAGAGATCAACGAATTGGTTACTTGGTCATAGTTCTTTACGACATGCATTCACACTTACACACACACACACACACACAGACACACACACACTGAGCCCTCACTTGCACTTGTGCATGAATTTTCACTACCTCTCATAGTTCACACTGTCATTTGAATTGTGTAACCCCCACCAAGATATGTTGAAGTCTTCACCTCCTAATTCCTATGAATGTGAAATGATTTGGAAATAGGCTTTTTGTGAATGTAATAAGTTAAGATGAGGTCTAAGTAGACCCTAATCCAATATGGCTGGGGTCATTATAGGAAATAAGAAAAGAGACTCAGGGCAGAAAATGTCATGTAGACACATAGGGAAGATGGTCAGGTGCTGATAAAGGCAGAGATTACAGTTATCCTGCCACAAGCCAAGGAATGCTTGGGGCTATAGCAGGAGGCAAGGGAGAATCCCTGAGTGGGGGTGGGGCAGGGGTTGGAGGGAGCATGGCCCTCCCAACACCTCGATTTCAGATTTCTGGCCTCCAGATGTGTTAAGACAATAAATTTCTGTTGTTTTAAGACACCAGTTTGTGTATTTCATTATGACATCCCTAGGAAACTAATATTCGCTTCTATAAAATGGACACGTTCACACTCACAGGACTTCATGTGTGCATCTTCTGACGCACTTCCACACTCATGTCTAGTCTCACGTAAAACAATTTAACTTAAATGCAATAAGCCTATGCACTCCTAATCCAATCAACTCTTGCTAGTCTGTTCAGTTTTGAATAAAATGAAAAGTGGGTTTAGAATTGCAGGGAGGGCAACTTCTGAACTTTGTGAACTATTTTGGAAGTAAGGGAAAGGTACCCTTTTCATTATGATTCTTCAACTCAGAAAACAGTGGTGATAGAATTATACTGTAAATATTTATTTTGAATATATTTGTCTCGGGGTGCCTGGCTGGCTCAGTCGGTAGAGTATGCAACTTTTGATTTCAGGGTCATGAGTTCAAGCCCCCCATTGGGTGAGGAGCCTACTGAAAAAATAAAAATAAGTCCTTAGAATATATAAAATATATAAAAATATATAAAAATTTTATATAAAATATATAAAAAAGTAAAATAAAGTCCTTAGAATATATTTGTCTCATTACTAACTTTGCCCATAAAGAAAGTAGCCATTTGGGGAGTTTCTAATGTGGCAAATTGTAACCAGTTTAAAATTCTAGCAGAAAAAAATGTGAACATTCATAGCAAAATTATAATATCTGATTTCCCTCTCATTCACTGTTTCTTTGCTATATCTTAAATAAAAACTTCTCCAAGTGAACATTTATTTTCCTTCTTTAAGATGACCTGTACAGCACCTTCATACATATTTACTAATTGCAATGACTGCAGAAGCTTATATGTGTGCATTAGATTCTCTGGGAAGTATAAATAATGCCAAGTCCTCCTTGTCATCGGAGTATTCCTAGGCTGTCGTCAGTGCTCCCCACTGTGTACTCCTGACCATCATACTTTCCCTTTGAGCTTCCTGCTCCTGAGTCCAGCTGTCTACTTCCATATCTCCACGTGGCTGTCTTAAAGGAATTCAGACTCAACACACAAGAAACTAACATTTTGATATTCTTTGTCACGCTAATTTTCTTTCATGTTTCCTTTGGTTATACCACCCATCCAAGTATGGGTTGCAAGTCAAAATACTTCACGCTTAGTATGTCCACTTCTCCCCACCCACCATCACTCTGGCTTTATCTAATTAAACAGCGCTATTTATTTTACCTCCTAAATATCTCCGGAGTCTGTCCTAATCTTGCTACATCCTCCAGGGCCAGTTTAGTCCCGGTATGGTGATCTTTCCTGTATATTACTGTGGCACTTCCTACTGGCGGAAGGACAGTAGACACGACACCTACACCCAGCCTTTCCTTTACACTGCAGCCCATATGATCTTGTTAGAAAGCAAATTTTCAGATGCTATCTGCCTGCTTAAGTGTACAATGGTTTCACACAGCCCTCAAGTAAAAGCTGGAATTCCTGACTTGGTCTAGAAGTTTGTAAGTCGCAGTTGACAGTCCCCATCTCATTCCTTGTACTACAAACACGGTCCCTTCTCATGGTGTAACAAATGTGCTGTGTCCCTCCTATGTTGGGTTTCTACACCTACAGTTTCTTTTGTCTGCAGTGTTTTTCTCCCCTCTCCCCTTCCTTGATTCCTTACAGTTAATTACCACTCATTATTCAAGATTCTACTCAAACAAGCTTCTTCAGGAAAATCTTTCCTGATGTCCTGCTACAGATCAGGGCCCCTGAGAGTACATTTAATGATTCTCTGATTCATTAAACATTTATCAATATCACTGCATGCCAGGCAGTCTACTAGGCACTTAAGCTCATCACCAGGCATGAAGGTAAGGCCTCTGCTCACATAAGCTTGATTCAGTTGGAGGAAGAGACAATATGCAAGTAAATAAACAAGAAACCACCAGATAAAGATAAGCTTAATGATAGAAATAAAACTCAGTAGGTATTAGGCTTCTCTGAGAAGGTGACATCTAAACTTAGACCTGAATGTCATAAACAAGGTTAGGGTATGAAATTCCAGAGAATGCTAGAGAAGAGAAAGATGACTAGGGTATGAGAATGAAGATTAGGTCATGCCAAAGAGATAATCTGGGATAGGATTATGAAGGTCAAAATATAGTGTTTGCATTTAATCTCTAATGCAACGGGAAGGTACTTATGGGCGTTAAGCAATAAAATAATTTCTTCCCACTTACATTTCCAGAAAAGCACTGTAGCTGCTGTGTATAGAAGGATTTCAGGTGTGTAGATATCTAACTAGAGCCATCAGATGAGGGCCTGCTGCAATAGTCCAGGTGAAAGATGGTGGTGGCTCAGAGTAGGAGAGTAGCTTTGGTGTTGGAGAAAGATAAAAAAAGGATGTTCACTGGAAGTGGAGGTAAGAATTGTTGGCAGATTGGATATGGGAGATAAAAGGGAAAGAAAACTCAGGGATGATGTCCTGATGAAGCACTTGGGTGGATGATGATAGCAAATACTGACATAGGGGATGCTGACAAGGCACAGGTTTGGAGATGGAGAATATAAGAGTTATGTTTCAGGCATGGCAAATTTGAGATATATATTAGATGGCCAAATGATCTGTCATGTTGGCTGTGGTTTCTAATCTAGCTGACAGGTCACAGGAGCCACAAATTGGGAAACCATCAGACTATAGATTTTATGGAAGCCACAAGTCTAGATAAAACATGAAGGACTAGAAATGAGCTTTGGGACATAATGTTACTTGGAGGTGAAACCAAGGTCAAAGGACTAATAAAGAATGTGAAAAGGAGCTGCTAGTGAAAGGGGAAGACCGAAAGGTGTGGAGTCAAAAGTAAAAACGATCCCATTCACTGAATTCTGCTTTGGGTGTTCTATTACTGTTGCAAGTTCAGCAAAGAAATCCAACTAACCCCTTAATATATTTGACAAAAATATGAATCCTACTTTGACTATCAAACTACCAATAGGAGATTATCACTCAGAGTAACAGATCTCATTCTCATTAGTTAGTGGACATAGTAGTAGATTTCCCTCCAGCTCTTAATCCATAGTCTTGGTTGGTTCCTTCTACCTTTCTTTTGGATTTCAGACACTGATTAGGTAAAAGGTTAATTTCCAACATCTAAAAATAACAAATGTATGTCTGAGGATCATGGTCAAATATATTGCCAAGAACATGTGGACACATCCAATGTGGAAGGTAGAAAGCAGCATACCCAGTATACAGTTGGTAGTTTTACAGCTTTTCATCAAATATGTGTGTAGCTAGATATAGTTTAAAAAGCTCAGAAACCTCCAAAAAAATGAATTTGGGGAGAGCAGAGACCAGGGGAGAGAGTTAAAAGATCCATAAATAATTTGTGTTATCAGGCATTTTCAACCTTGGGGTGTATGTTTGCATAAATAGTGTGTGTGTGCTTAAGGGTCAAGCTCCAGCATGCTCATTTGGGGTAGCAGAAGCTTGCATCAAAACATTCATCAAAACACAGGCTGCATTCCATTTCCACAGCCCAATATCAAGATTGCCCAGAATTACATCTTTATGCCATTAGACATCTAATGCAAAGCCATCTAGGCTTTCAGCTTTCCCCGGGGACCCCTTGGGAGGAATTTCTGCAGAGAGCCGGCAACTCAGACCTGATGCTTGTCAGGAATGAACCGTGGTACAAGCTTCAGGGAGGGCTTCCGTTGTCAAAACAATAATAGCTGTAATTTTCTCTCCCTCTATTTACAGGAAACAAACTCTTCCTTCCTGTCCTGTGCCTGTAGCAGAAAATAGACAAGCCAAGCAGATGTCCAGGGATGGCGGAGGAGTACTTGGGGCTGTAGCTTCCTTGGACAGAAAACAAGCACTCAAGAGAGCCTTGGGGTGGGGTGATGGGGTGGGGAGAAGGAAGGTGTAGTGTGTCCTGATTCCTAATGCAGGCGACACTTCTTGCCTTCTTTCTCTCCCTCCACCTCCCTTTGTCTCTTTCCAGATCTTTCTTACCACTGTGAGACATGTGAACTAAATATGGCCAGGGAAGTCTCCAGCAGCCACAGTATTTTTAAACTGTTGTGCCTCCTGTTTGCAGACTCATGTGACGTAGATGAACCAGATCCAGAGAGGTTCTCATGGGAATCCAGGATGCTTCACCATAACCGCTGGCTTGGGTTGTGCATACTTTTGGCCTTTGTTAATGTAGCCCTTGGGGTTTCATTTCACATCTCTGAGACTTGGGAAGCAGCAACTCCTGCGAGTGCAGCAGGAATGTGCCAGGGAGGCTATCTTTGTGGTTCCTTGTAAGGATGGCCACCTCGGGCCTGTAAAACTTGCTGGCTGTGTAACTGGAGCCCAGCTCGGGTTGAGGGGCAACCCAGGCATCTTAACGCAAATGTGGACCCTAGCAAGAGAGATTAGTTCTCACAGCATCCTAAGAGCCTTTCATGACCAAATCTTCATTGTTATGGTTGTTTTGTTTTGTTTTACTGTCCTTGCACATTGCCTAGCTTTGGTTATGATATTCTATGCATGCTGTTTCCTTCAACATTACTGTTCTGGTGACTGTTTATTTCTCTTTCTGATGTTACTGCTGAGATCCTTTTCTCCACTGCAAATGTGTTTCAAAATGTCCTGGAATAGAAAGTATTTTGTTTTGTTTAAGAAATATCTTTGTTTTCCAGCAATTTATTCACCAGCATTAACGTACATTTGAGGATAAGATGAAGATAAGGAAACCACTCCCATACTTACTGAGGGAGAAAAATCCCCTTTAAAACAATGATAGAATCATGAAATTGTCATTATAGGTGTGGTTTCTTACCAGAACACTAAGTGTAGTTCGTTCTCTAAGTTATACATTGCAAAATTCTACATGTCACCATTCACACTACAGATTTAATTTAATTGAGGATTTCCTGACAAGTGTCAGTCAAGTGTCTGGAAAGAAGTGTGCCTTTTCCTGTTCTGTGCAAAAGGACCATATGGTTTAGCAGTATCTGCTTTTCTTTCCTAGTGTACTTTACCTACTATAATCACTGCTATTTCACTGACTTCTGGCTTTGTATCAGATATTAGTATAATTAGTGTTATGCTTATAATCCAGCTTTGAAAAAAAGGCCTGGATTGCAGTGTTTGCCAATTTCCATGGTGTAAATATTGCCCCCAAGGCCAAGTTCCAGCTACTGAAGTTCTTGAAATTAAGTGTGGAATAAAGAGGAGATGACTCCCATTGGCTTTCCTGAGCAGTATGAGTCAGCTCCAGCATATCCTTGGTCGTAAGTATTAACTGGTATTAACTGCTGTAAGTATTAACAAGGGTTAGATACTCTATCAAGTGATGTATTATTATTCACTCTCATACAGATAAGGAAACTGAGGCATTGAGAAGTTATGTTGCTCTGCCAAGGGTGAAAGAAACAGTAAGCTTTGCAGCTAGGTTTTGAGCCTGAGCAGCTGAACACCAGAGCCTGCACACTTAGCCCCTCCACTGTACTGCATGTGTAGTGCAGGTGTGTAGCAAATTATTCCTGAATAAGGAAACATTGATTTCAAGAAGCATCTACTCCTGCAAGTATTGTATCAGTCAGGATTCCAACAGAGAAAGAACTGGCAATATACATTATATATATGTGCATTGATAATATAAAATATATGAAAAAATATATATTAAGAGAATTATTGCAAGGAATTGGCTTGTGTGACTGTGGGAGCTGGCTGGGAAAATCAGAACTGTGTAGGACAAGCCGTTAGGAAGGGCAGGCCAGAAATTCTGGAGCAGGAGCTGGCACTGCAGTCTACAGGTAGAATTTCTTCCTTAGGGAAGCATCAATCTGTTCTTCGGGCCCTTCAATTAATTGATGGGATCAGGCTCACTCAGATTATCCAGGATAATCCTCATTACATGAAGCAAACTGATTATAGACTTTAATCCTAACCTACAAAAATACTCTCACAGCAACATCTATCCTAAGGTTTGATTGAATACCTGGGGACACAGCCTAGCTAAATTGACACATAAAACCTATGATTTGAGCTGTGTTCCCCAAAAGGTAATATTGAAGTCTTAACCCCTGGTGAATGTGACCTTATTTGGAAACAGGGTTTTTGCAGATGTAATCAAATTAGAATGAGGTCATATTGGAGTAGGGTGAGTACTTAAGTAAATATGACTGGTGCCTTTGTAAGAAGACGACAAAAGTTTGGACACAGAAATATAGCAAGAAGGCCATGGGACAATGAAAGCAAACATTGGAGTGATGTAACTATAAGACAAGGAATACCAAGAATTGGTGGAAAACACCAGAAGGTAGGAAAAGGCAAGGAAGAATCCTTCCTTAGAGTTTTCTGGAGTATGGACCTGCCAACACCTTGATTATAGACTTCCCCCAGAAGTGTGAAACAATACATTTCTGTTATTTTAAGCCACCTGGCTTATGGCTTTTTTTTTTTTTTTTAATGACAGCCCTAGGAAACTAACCCAACAGGGAGCTTAAAAATAGCACTACATGGTAATAAATTCAAATAATGTCTACTTCATCAACACCTAAAACTTCACTTCTATTGAGAAAGTAGTTGCTTACCAGGATGTGGAATGCTCAGCTATAGCATCTTTGTGGATTATTTCGAGTTTGGTGTATATCCATAAACTAATTTGAATAGCTTTTTAAAGAACAATATCATATTAGTTTCAGCTGTACAACATAGGGATCCAACATTTATATACATTACAACATGATCACCATGATAAATCTAGTGAATAGCTTTTATTTAATCAAATACATGATGGAATTTATGCACATTTCTCTCAGAAAAATCATTTGAGGAAATAGTTCATTTAAGCCAATGGGATTGTTATTGTAAAGGCATCTTTAATAGTGGATTGAAATAATTTTTTATGGATGAATGAGGATTGAGTTCATTCATTGCTTTCAGGACCAGATATTCATTCTTTCGACTTCTATTAGTGTTAAGAAGTTCTTTGAAAGCTAAATATGATTCGGGGGAATAGTCCCAATCAGTGTCAGATGTAATGGGAAACTAAAATGGATTCAATTAATGTTTGCTTATAGCCTATAAATTGAGAGTCTTTCCCAATAAGAAGCACCAAGAGCATTCTCAGCAATCATATTAACATTAGAATAAATGTATAGCAATATCTCACAAGGGGATAGCATTGAAAGTCACCAGTCCTTGGCATAGCAAGGTTTGGTTTTTTGTTTGTTTGTTTTTGTATTGCTTTTGGTTTTTGATTGACCCTACAATTTTATAGTCACATTGTAATGTCATTGCAGCAGGCCAAATGAATGATCAGACTATTTGATGCAATCCAGTTAAAGACATTTTACCTAGTTCTATACAGTTGTGCATGACTGAATTAGACTTATTCCAAAGTCTAAGGCTCATTCACGCACAGAGACTAATTATAACATTGAAATTCTTTCCAAGTGTATAGCAATGGAGTTTCCATTCTGCATATTTGATTTCTTCCACTACATATAATCAAGTTTATTGAGTACTTGCTAAATATCAATAGATACTACTATTTTCATCACCATTTGTCACATATGAGGAAATAGGTACAACTAGGTGAAGTAACTTTTCCTGATCACACAACTAGGATGTGGCAGATCTAGGATTCAATCCTAGGCTCTCTGACTACAAAGCCTGTCCTTTTAAACTTCTTGGTACGTGAATAGCATGGAAATCATATCCAACAAAATTTAATGAACTTCATGTGTTTATTTAAAAATAGTTTTCGGTCATTTGCATCAAACTAATCATGGTTACAGAGGCTTTCATCAGTGAGTACAGGGGTCTAAATGAGAAAGTGAAAAATAAAAATGATATTATCCACTTAAACTACTAAAAAGTGTAAATTAAAAACTAATTAAAACTAAACTTCGCATACCCTTTAATGTTCCATCTTCACTGAGTGTCTGCTATGTGCTGTCCCCAAATATGACCGTACATTGGATCAGGGCCAAAGCAACAACAAATGGGTAGGCCAGGTTCTGAGAAAATGCTGTCTCCCACTGAGTTTTGTGGATGAGGTGATTTCAGAGGCTTTATAAATTCCAGTGGAGGGCCTGTAGGCTTAGAGTGTATGGATGGAGACCCAGATCCCCTTTCTCCAGCTAAGACTCCTTGGACTTATGACTCATTTGCTGTGTCTGGAAAGAAGTTAAGCAGTAGGACTACTGAAAAAATGGTGACTAGGAAATTGAGCTGAGTGGAGGTTACACACATGACCGAGAACTGTTTCTGTTTATGTGTTCCTTTGATTGAGAAGACGAGGTTATCAAACATTTTATTTCAGAAATGAAGCGAGAAAAGAAAGCCATGTGAGCTCTGTAAGTGGCCATTTTTAGGATTCTAAACACTCCACTGACTTTCTCCATGTTTGATTCCTTGCTATCTCATTTGTTTCAGAAACATGCCACAGCACAGGGATGATACCAGAAACACTTGGACATATTTCAAATTGAATTATCTTCATTCCTTTTTATTTGAATACACCATGAGAAAGCTGAGCTCTAAAATGCTCCTCCTGAGGATGCCTTGACAAAGAGCATTCTTGTTTCCCTGCAGCCAAGAGGACTGTGAGAAAGGGCAGGAAGCGCCTGCTCTATTTTCAGGAGGAGCACTTCGCTGCGAGAGTGGGTTTTCTCATGGCTGTCAGTTGACAAGGGAATTCCATGGGTCAAGCCTATAGTTAAATCAATTGCATGCCTATATGGGAAAAACTCTGCTTATCAAACTTTCCAGTGTAAATACATGAGTCTGGACTCTTTCACATACATTCAGGTATTCCAATTATTTCAAAATATATCTTAAGATGATGGCCACTAAATACTTTGAACCCTTTTCAGGATAAAATCAACCACACACTTTTCTAAGACACTGAAAAATTAGTTACCACCCAGACTGCATCTCTACCTGTCATGGTTCATGCCTTTTAGACCCGTGATGCTTCATTCACGCATTACTTTAAGCCGTTGTACTTAGAACTAATATACTCCCTGGACCTTAATGGCATGCTCCTATGGTGTTGAAGTGTTCTGTTTTGTGACTGAATTTCCATTTGGTCTTAGAATTATCACCCTGCAAAAGAAACAATGTGAAATTTATTTAAAATAAGGCAACTGCTTCAGGGGCGCCTGGGTGGCTCAGTTGGTCAAATATCCTGCACTCGATTTTAGCTTAGGTCACGATCTCACAGTTTGTGAGTTTGAGCCCCGTGTTGGCCTCGCACTGCCAGTGTGAGCCTGCTTGGAATTCTTTGTCTCCCTCTCTCTCTGCCCCTCCCCTGCTCACTCTCTCTTTCTCTCAAAATAAATAAATAAACATTTTTAAAAAATAAAATAAAATAAGGTAACTGCCTCTAAATTCACTGGCTCATTCAATCTAGTCACTCTTTTGAATATTCAAGTAGTAGATAAAATCCAGCCATTTACCCCCTCAAAAACAGGCTACTGAATAAAAATCACATGTCTTAGTCTGCTCGCCTCCCAGCTTTTCCTTTTTTCTATTGCTTCAGACAACCCCATTAAACCATGGACATTATACATTTTATTGATCATCTGGTCTCTGCTTCATTCAAAGGTAGACTGCTGTAACTCATATCCCTTGTGGAATAAGTGAACTAGCGAAACAAACGCTTAGGTATGCCAACCTGTACAAAGTATTTTTATTTAGAATGTATGTTAAGTTAGGATTAAGTTCAGCTGCTAATAAAGGAACCTCCTAGACTGAATTAGTTTAAAAACCTTTTGTCTTGCATTTTACTTAAAAAAATTTTAAGTTTATTTATTTATTTTAAGAGTGACAGACACAGTGCAAGTGGTGGAGGGGCAGGAGAGAAAGGGAGACAGAAAATCCCAAGCAGTCTCCACACTGTCAGTGCAAAGCCCGACATGGGGCTCGAACCCATGAAACCATGAGATTATGACCTGAGCTAAACCCAAAAGTTGGACGCTTACCTGACTAAACCACCTAGGCACCCTGCCTTGCATTTTAAAAGTACAGAGATATTTGGTAGAAGGTGGTGTGGATACTATAAAGAGATCAGGGACCCAGGCTCCTTCACACCTGCTGCTCTGTCATCTGTTCTCAAGGTCCTGAGAGCGCTGACGGAGCTGTAGCCATTCACTTTACATTAGAGGAAACAACAAGGAGACAAGGGGTGCCCCTCCCTTCCAAAGAGCCTTGAGTAGGCACTACTCAAGTATTGCTACCTGTCTCTCATGACCCTGAACATAGTCACATGGCCACACCAGGCAGGTTAGGAAATGCAGTTTTTCAGCTGAACACATTCAAGGTTCTAAGTAAATGGGGAAAATGGATATTAGAGGCAATGAGTAACTTCCTGCCACAGCTAGTATTAAAACAAAGATATAGAGGAAACATTTTGGCATTCATTCAAGATCCAATAAACCAATATTCATTGATTAAGACACTGACCTATGCACGCACTGAAGATGCAAAGGTAAAAATGACACAGTTCTTGTTCTCAAGGAAACTATATGGTCTAATGAAGAAGACATTCTTGTTCATGATCACCAGATGGAGGTATGCAGAGATTTCTCTGAGAACAATTAGGATAAGCTTCCTACTCAGGCAAGGGTGAGGGAAGAAGGAAGAAGTCTTTATGAAGGCTGTAAAAGAAAATTTCTGGAAAGGAAAAAGTAATCTTCAGGGGCAATATGTTGTGCAGAGGTCAAAGAAGATAAAGATAGAAAAGATGTCAATCAGGCTTATTAACAAAGGAAGTCTTTAGTGAGCTTAAGAAAGAACATATAGTCAAGTGGGGAATTAATGGTTAATAATGAAATAGAGAAAATATAGAAAACTCTTTAAGGAACTTACCTAAAAATGGAGATAGGAGGAAAATGCTAAAGAAGTCTAGGGCAAGGAAAGGTTTTTAAGGATAGGAAAAATAAGAGTATTTTAATACTACGAAGAAAGTGCAAATGGGGGGAGGGGGAACATGTGGTCTTATTTTCTGAAATAGTAAAAATAAAACTAAAATCTAATGCCAGATCAAGGCCATAAAACTGAGGAACATGTCTGGAGATGATTTCATATTTTCTATGAGGTAGATTTTACAGTTCCAAGATACAGGATGAGAGTCATGGAGAAGAGTGATACCTTTTAAAATAGCTATTACTGGCAGTGAGAAGGGCAGGAATGGATCAAGGAAGAGAAATAGGCAGAGTAGGAAGTTTGGAAGGTCACACAGTGAAAGTCCCTTCTCCCACCCTGTCCCCAGCCATCCAGAGCCCCCACCACAATAGGCAGTTACTGTTACTAGTTTCTTGTGTATGTTTTCAGAGTATCTTTCCCAATATAAGCAAATGCCTATGTTTATCTCTTCTCTTTTTTAACACAATGGTGCATACTATACACAATATTCCCCTTGCTTTGGATGACTTAAATATACCTAGGAGTCCTACTACTCCCCAAATCTCTGAGGTAGTATCATTAACTCCTCTTCATTCACTTACAACCAGGGTGACCACATTGAAGAGATGTTGTCATGTTCCAGATCCATAGGGGATAAGTACCCCAAACAGGAAAAAATGGATTCCAGAATCCAGTGCTGATCTGGTATTAAATTTGCAACTATTCTCCTGACTGGAGATTAAGTCCAACAGAAAAGTGCACTTGGACATTCTGAGTGATATAAATGCCCCAACTATGCTAGAAGCACCAATGAATGTCCTAGTGCTGTGTCTTATTTCTTTTGAAATTGTATCAAAGATTGATTCATAGGTAGCACAATTAGAAGATTCCAGTTATGTGTGGCTTTCAAAAGCCACTTAGCTCTGTCCCTTAGGAAAAGCCACTTAGCTCTTGTTCTTTAGGAAGATAGCTTTCTTATGTTTCTTTCAGAATTTCTCCCTCCAATTTAGTCTGAGGTAGAATGGTCCTGCCTGAACATTTTAGGTTACTCTCCCCCTCCTCTTTACATGTCAGTCTTACTTAATTACCTCCCTTAATAGGCCATTGACCTTCCTTAATCAGCTATAAGCTCTATCTCCTGAGTCTTCACACTTGGAATTGTCCCCATCACTGTTCCACTTAAATTACTTCTTTATCGTTCAAAACTTGGATCTAAAACTCAGATCAATTCATTGATTTATCCGACCAGTACATATCAAATGCCTACGATGACCCAGAATGTGTCAGCCCAGAAGATAAGATGGAACACAAGATGGGCAAGGGATCTGCCTTCAGAAACTTATAGTCTAGTGTGGGCAAATAGGTAATAAACAAGTAAATATATTAACTAGAGATTGTTTTGGTTGATTTGGTAGTGGGGTGAGAGTGGAGAAAAGGAATCAAGAGTTCCATTTTGGGGGACAGCTGGTAGACCTTTCAACTCTTGATCTTGGAGTAATGAGCTTAAGCCCCCCATTGGGTGGAGAGATTACTTTTAAAAAAGGTTCTATTTTGCCTATATAAAGTTTGAGTTGCCCAATGGATAACAAATAGGTGATGTCAAACAAGAATCTGGATATAATCTGGTTGAGATTAGAGGAGAGCAGAGGACTATGGTGAACCCATGTTGGAGTTGTTAATAAGCAGATGACATTAAAAGTAAGAAAATGGATGAAAGCACCTAAAGAGGAAAGGAAAACACCCAAGGTAGTGGTCTGAGGAACTCTTAAACATAGAGTTCAGGTGCAAGAGAAACATTAAGAGAGGAGACTGAGAAGGAAGACCCAGTGGGGTAGAAGGAAAACTAGTGCAGTGGAATGGCCCTGAATCCTACAAGGAAGTGCTTCAAGAAAAGGATAATGGTCACTTTTGTCAAATGCTGTTGAAAAGTTGAGTTAGATGAGGTCCAAATAGCATCCAAGGGGTTGGTACCACAGAAGTCACCAGTGACTTTTGCTAGAGTGGATTGCTTAGGACAAAAGGCAGATAGAAAAAAGTAGAAAAGTAAATAGGTGAGGAAAGGAGACTCCATGAACTGAATACTCTAGAAAGTTTGCTCTGCAGAAAAGGAGAGAAATGGGCAGTCACTGGAAGAGTTTGTGGAGCCAATAAGAGTGCACCTTCTAACAACTGGAGTTACCTGAGTACATCTCAAAGTGATGGGACTTACCCCACTCCTTCCTCCAGAAAGACTGATGTGACCTCAGTGGCTGGGTGAGGCCCCCATCCCATGCCCTCCCAATGCAACTCAGGCAAATCTCCCTCCAGGATAAGCCACACGATGCTGTGATTGTTTTGAGTGTACCAGCATTCTCAGGCTTCTGACTGTCACTCAGGAGCAGTCCTCCTACCCCCAGGAGTGGTATCATGTTGAGTGTCCACTTGCTAATGAGCTCACCACATTCACAGAATGTCAGTGTGCATATTTTTAGAGAAATCTCTATATTTGGTTCAAAAGATAAGAAGGCAAAACAGACATTTACGTAGAAATAGACTAACACCCTTTCCACTCACTGCCTCCCCTTCCCCCAACACACTCTGTCTGATATTTCATGTGCTATAAAAAAGAAAAACATTCTCTTGGAAACTGTTCTTCAAAATAGAAAACACGGCTTTGGCTGAAAGGAGACTTTTGGGGCACATACACCATGCATCACATCCTCCTGGAGGTTTTCGGTGTGCACAGGATGTGTTTACAAAGAGCAAGCTCATCTCTGGATAGACCTGAACAGGTGTGTGTATGTTTAACTCCAAGGACACCCAGAGTTTTTTGAGTCCACATCCTGACCTTTCATAGGCTCGGTGAATTCTCTTTTCTCTTTCTCCCAGAGACACAGAAGCAGAGACTTTGTGAGACTCTCTCTGCCAGGAAGAGATACACCCACACAGCCCTTGATTTCTTTCTCGGTCAACACGTCATAAGTACGTAGGTCAAGTATGGCCTCCTTCCAGCTGTGTACACTTGATGTCAGGGTGTGTTGAAGGCCTGAGAGTTATTTCGGAAGTAAGGACTGCCTGTCAGGTCTGAGGAAATGGAATCAAACAAATACACTGCTCGCAGCACGCCCCTTCCCATGTCAGCCCATTGTGTCCAATCAGCACTCCAACAACGAATTCTTCTGTCCGCTCTTGCCATTGGTTGGCAAGATTAATGCCAGGAGCAGGTGAGAAAAGCCGCCACGGAGGTGGCTTCGTGCAGACAAGAAGACTGTGAGGCAGCTACAAGTACCTCTCCATCGTCATGGCTTCACTTAAATGGCTTCCTTTTCTGGGGCTAAAGGCAGGTCATGAGGGATAAAATTATCAACCCAGGAAAGAGACAATGTTTATAGCTTCTGCTACTCTTACAAAAATAGATGAAAGGGAAGATTGTTTTTTCCACCGTTTGTAGCCTGTGAACTTCCTTAGCACTGTGCATAACTGGCTCCTTCTTCCAGAATGAGGAGAATCTCATGGGGCATCGTGTGTTGCAGTTTTTGGGTGTGTTGTGCATGAGCCTTATGAGGCAAAGCTCTCCAGCTTCGAAAACTGCTTTCCTGTGGTATCTCTCCTTTTCTCCCTCCATTTCTTCTATCCTTTCTTCTTTCCTTCCCTCCTTTTCTTTTTTTCTTTTTTAAAGCTTATTTTTATTTATTTTGAGAGAGATAGAAAACAAGTGGGGGAGAGGCAGAGACAGAGGGGGACAGAATCCCAAGCAGGATCCATGCTATCAGTACAGAGCCTGATATGGGGCTTGAACTCACGAACTCTGAGATCATGACCCCAGCTGAAGTCAAGAGTCAGACACTCAACCAACTAAGCCACCCAGATGCCCCTCTTTTTTTCCCACTTTTTCTTTTTTCTTTCTTTCAGCTTTATGATTTATAATTTGCATACCATGAATTCACTTTTTTTAAATGTTTATTTTTGAGAGAGACAGAGCATGAGTAGGGGAAGGGCAAAGAGCAAAAGGGACACAGAATCTGAGCTGTCAGCACAGAGCTAGACACGGGGCTCGAACCCATGAACCATGAGATCGTGCTCTGAGCTGAAGTCAGACACTTAACCGACTGAGCCACCCAGGTGCCCCAAATTCACTTGTTTTAAATATAACTTACAGAGTTGTGCAACCATCACCACAATCCAATTTTAGAACGTGGGTATCACTCCCCAAACAGCTCCTCCTGTCCATTGGCGGCCAACTCCAAGCAACCACTAATCTACTTTCAGTCTTCCTGGCTTTACCTTTACTGAACATTTCATATAAATGGAACTGTACACACACGTGTGTGTGTGTGCACGTGCCTGGCTCCTTTCACTTAACACAACGCTTGAGCTTTTATCCACAGTGTTTTGTAGTATGTATGAGTACTTTCTTTGTATTGCCAAATAGTATTCCATTGTATAGACATGCCACATTTTGTTTATCCATTCATCATTTAACTGACATTTCAATTGATTCCACTTTTTGACTAGTATGAACAGTGCTGCTATGAACTTTTATGTGCAAGTATTTATGTGGTCATATTTGTTCATTTTTCTTGAGTCAATACCTAGGAGTGGCATGGCTGGTTCAAATGGTAAATTTGCGTTTCACATTTTGGAAACTGCCATATAGTTTTCTAAAGTGTCTGCAGAATTTTTGTTTTCATCAGCAATGATCGAAATTACAGTTTCTCCACAGGCTCACCAGCATTTGTGTAGCAGAGTCACCCTGGTAGGTGTTATGTGGCTTAGCAGCCTTTCTACTGAGACTTGGGTTTAGAGAACTGAGTCTTTCTGGTTGTCAAGGTATCATCTTGTTCTGCTAGCCTGCCAGGACACATTCTCAGATAAAGAAATCAAGCAAAAGGAGGAAACACTGAGGACTAAAAATGACACCGTGGCTACAGTTTTAAAAGTGAAACATTGCAAAAGGAATGATCAATAGTGATGAACAAGTCATTATATACCCTACTTCTCCCTAGAGGTGAAGAATCATCAGTTTATCATGTCCACCTTCTTGCTTGTATACCATAAGCATTCCTTATCCCCCATTCAAGCAGCACATAGTATACACTTATGTTCTTCAGGATGCCTGTCTGTATTGCTGAGATACAGACTATGCCCACCAGCTGGTTGGTTACTCCACAACGCTGGTAAGTGAAATGTACAAGTTTTCTCTGTACCAGTTTTCAGAGCTCACGGTAACTACACTGAAATGTTCTAATTTCAGGAGTCACTTCAAAGCCCCTCCTGCTCTTCTCCCAAATAGGTGGAAGATGAGGCTCTGAAAAATGCATCAAAAGCAAACTGATTTTCTTTAAAAAGCTAGATTAAAAAAGCTAATAAGCTAGTCAAATTTAATAATTCTCATTTCCATTTTTCCACATATAATATCCTGCAGTGAACATTTATGTGCATCTTGAGTCATTAATAAAAACTTTAGGGTGTTTTGATCATTTTTGTGACTCCTAGGGAAGTTCTTAATCTTTTATCCTCTTTTCAGGAGTGTTTTTGTTTTGTTTTGTTTTTTGACTCCTCGTAACAGCTTTATTTATAGTGGTCAAAAACTGGGGGAAAAAAAAGTTCTTTAATGGGTAAATGATTATATGCATACCATGGAATACCATTCACCAATAAAAAGGAACAAACTATTGAAATATACAACAACTTGGATGGATTTCAAGGGAATCCTGCTGCGTGAAAAAGAATCCAGTGCTGTATACCATGATTATATATTTTCCAGGAGTAAGGAAAGAAAATAGGGAAGAGCTACCTGGGATTATAAGACGATAGCACAAGATAATTTTTACAAGTTTTATTAACAAAGCACTATCAATTTTCAGCCAGCTACATCTGCTTTGTTTATGCAATTAGATTTTCATGACATTCTTTAAAATTTTTTCTGTGACTCCAGGTAATTGTTTGAAAACTCACTGCTGAAAGCCAAATATTTCTCAGTATTAGTTCATGTATTTTTAATGTTTGTCCTGGAATGATTTTACCACTTTTAAATAAACTTTCCTCAAGCTAATTAGCTTTAGTAAATTATAAATTTATTTATGGCTACTAATGTTTACTTGTTGAGACATACTCTCAATTGTCTTTCAAATGGATGTATTTTTTATTCTTTTACTTTTTATTCACAAAAAAGAAAAAGAAAACGTTTAATGAGAATGAAGACCTGACCGTTTTTGTTGTCGTTCTTGATGGATATCGTGGAAAAGAGCATACATATTGTAATTGTTTCCTAATGTTGGAAAGAAAGCAAAATCTGGGAAAAACACTACTTTAAGTGCAGTTAGATGAATTATGCCACATTCATTCAAAATAATGCCATTCCATCATTTTTTTATGAGAGCAAAATTGTCATGTATGAGCATACAAAGTTGTCTTTAGTGTTTTATTTTTCTTAAGATTTGAATTTTTAAGAGGCGCCTAGGTGGCTGTCGGTTAAGCGCCCGACTTCGGCTCAGGTCACGATCTCACAGTTCCTGAGTTCAAGCCCCACATCAGGCTCTGTGAAGACAGCTCAGAGCCTGGAGCCTATTTCGGATTCTGTGTCTCCCTCTCTCTCTGACCGTCCCCTGCTCATGTTCTGTTTCTCTCTGTCTCAATAATAAATAAAACATTAAAAAATTTTAAAAAAGATTTGAATTTATGAGTAATCTCTATACCCAATATGGGGCTCAAACCCACAATTCTGAAATCAAGGGTTATGTGCTCCACCAACTGAGCCAGCCAGGCACCCCTGTCTCCACAATTTTAAAAGTGTAAAAGTTGCAGAGCAATATGGGTGGTATGATTCTATTTGCATATGAATGGCATATACATAGATGTATTTGCTTACTCAGTGGAACTGTCTGGAAGTGAACACACCTGTTAACAGCTGCAACTCTTGGGCATAGAATAAGGTATTTCATATAACAGTCTCCTGTTTGATTTTACTAGAATGCAAATGTTATGTTATAGTCAAAGCTCAAATGAAATCCCATGTTTCAAAAGAACAGGGATATCTGCTTAAATTTCAGCATATCTGTTTAGTTCATGTATCTCTCCATATATTTTTGTTAATGATCATCAGTAAAAGGGGACTATACTGGGTTAATTGTGATTATGTCCTTTCTGAGGTTTATTCTTGCTTGTTGCTAAATGCAGTTAAAATAATCAAGTGTCCATTCTAATGCTTTCCTTTGACCTAATTTCTTTCATCTCTTCCTATACCCTAGACCATGCTCTCTTTTGCACCACTGCGAGCCTACCTGAGGTGACCTCTGAGCATATTTCTCTATCTCTTTAGGTCAAAACTAGTCCCTCCTCTCATTGACTGCCTTGTTTATAGCTCACCCTCCTCAGGGAACATGCACGTAGCAGTTGGCTCTGAGATCATTGTCTTCTCTGTGGCCCACTGGGCTGCCTTGGTTCTTTCTCCTTCACTCATCACTTACACCACCCAGAGCACATGGCCTAAAGGTACCCAGACAGCCTAAACTCAGAAAGTGTCCTATTTAGGGCCACTTGTATTTGCAACATCTTCTGGTTACAGTACTTTTTTTTTTCTTTTTTTTTTTAGATTTTGTCTTATATCTGATTTCAGGTAAGCAGATTAAGTCAAAATACATTTCTAAGAGAACTTCATACTTGGGACATGATGCTTGGCTAATTCGTATTGAAGCATGTGTGTTTTTACTTTGCTTATATTAAATAAAATCTAAGAGGTGAAGAGATTTTTATATGTCCCCAAATTGTTCTACTCTGGGATTTAAGTAGATGTTTTTATTTATTGACCATATTAGAAACCCTTGTTACTTAGGCTTGGTTAGTTCATTTGGCTTCTAGGCAGCACTTCTAAGCCCAATATTCCAATATTAGCTGATCTCCTCAGTCCTTCCATGGCTGCAGACTACACAAATGCATGCCCTTGGTCAGAAGGAGGTGTGGTAGAATGCATGCCAGGGTCAGCACTGGAAGGAAGGAGCTCGGGAAACTGATGTAGCTGTTCCTTGGACACTTTAAAATGTCCTTTAATTTACTTTAAGTAGGTCATTCATAAATGGTGTCAAAATACTACTGGACACTTCATGGGTATTTTCAAGACTGCATCAATTAAGGGAGCAACTAATCATTTAGCTTGTCTATCCCAGGGTGTGCCGGAAGAGATAAAAAGAGACAAGGTATGTGGACAAATTGCTAGCACTGTGTGATAATTGCCCAAGACAGATACCAACAAGTGGGAGCTGTCTTAAGGAGAGAAACATAATTTTTTCTCTGAGAAGTAGGGAAAGTATTCATGGTACAAGGGATACTTGCCCTGGACTTTGAAGGATGGGCAGAGCATCAACAGAGAGGTAAAAGGCACTTGGATAGGGCACGTGGTACAGAAGCAGAAAAAGTGTGAGGCATTTTCAGGGATATTTTTAAAGTTTATTTATTTATTTTGAGACAGACAGAGATGGCACAAGTGGGAGAGGGGCAGAGAGAGAGGGAGAGAGAATCCCAAGCAGCCTCCACACTACCAGCGCAGAGCCAGACATGGGGCTTGAACTCAGGAAATTGAGATCATGACCTAGGCTGAAACCAAGAGTCAGACACTCAACCGACTGAGCCACCCAGGTGCCACATTAATGGATTATTTTGACTGGAACAAGGAGTTTTGATAGAGAAGAGGCAAATAATGTTGGTGAATCACAGTCTTGCAAAGACTTGAATGTCCCACCACAGAGTTGCATGCTTTGCTCTGAAGAATAGGGAGTTGTCATCTAAAGTCTTTGAGATGACCAGCATATGACAGTGTGGCAGCAATGTGCCCTCTGGACTGGAGGCAGAAGGTTTGGAGAGTGAGAGACAGCAGACCATGAGTATGGTCCATGGGAGAAAGAAAGAGGCTTGCCTGAACCAGAACCTTGTTGGAAAACACCAAGGAAAAGGGCCTGGTGAAAGCTGGTGCAGAGAAAGAAGGGATTTCATAGCTTGTAGGACGTCCAGAGCATGGTAGAGGGCAAAGTCAGTAGGACCTCAGGCTTGCAAATCTGGATGGCTGTCAATGGTAATGCTATTAATATAGTCAATAACTTGAGCAGAGAAGCCAATGACAGGAGAGAAAACCCCAAGTTCAATTTTTGACCTGTCTTAAGTGACAGGAAGAAGAAATTTCAGCAGGCACTTGGAGATGCATTTGCCTAATACAAATTAAGCCTCCGTTTTAAAAAAATAATTAAATTTCATTCACTCAGGGTCCTTCCTTTCCCACCCTGAGGAAGTGAGCATGAGTCCCCCTCTGAAAAGTTCCTGCCTGGAGGAAATTGCACATTCCACTTGAGTGGGGCCAGTTGTTTCCTTGCAGTAGGACAGACGAGGTAATTTGCAACTGCCGAAGACAATCCAGGTGTCTCTGTCTTTACCCGCCAGGTAGGAGGAAGAGCGCGAGTCCCATAGGCCTGGGAAGTGTTGCAGGAGCCCTGGCTGGAGTCCGATCCGGGCCGCACAGGCTCGCTCCCGCCGCTCGCGCCGCTCCGGCCGACATTCCTGCTGCTTTCCGGTCCCACGGGACGGTTCCAAGACTCCCCCCCCCCCCACATGGCAATAAATATAAAGCCCTCCCGCACAGACAGCCAGCTTCATTCATGCCACCAACAGCCACTGTTCTGGCAGGTGTTGGGCAAAGTTCAGGGAGAGCCAACGACCAAGCCGGGCCTCCGGGCTGTGCAGGGCAGCCGGCTGGGATGCGCGGCCCCGCGGGCTGCAGGAAAGGGGGCGGGCGAGGGGGGCCTCCAGCTGCCGGCCTCCCGGGAGAACAATGCGTCTGTCACCCAGTGAGTAATAGAGCAGCGAGGGCTGAAAGGGAGGCGCACGTCTGTCCCGTCTTCCCACCAGGCTGGCTGCTGCACCCCCCACTGCTCTTGGGCACAGGGCCAGCCAAGAGCCTTGGATGGTTCTTGACAAGGACATACCCAGTCAAGGAGAGCCGACGTAAGAGGGGCAGCCAGGACTGATTTCTGCCCTGAGAAGCTCCAGGGGATGGGAATTCACAGGCACTAGTGCAGCCACTGCCTTCACCCTTTCGGGCCTGAGGTCCCCAGCCTTCCTGCCATTGCCCACAGCATCTCCTTCAGGAGAGGGTGGAGGCCCGGGGCATTTACGAGCCCTCTAGCCATTATCCAGAAGTTTGCCTGGGGTCACGCTGCCTGATTATCCGTCAGGGATCCTGTTGTAGGCTATTCCTGGCCCTGACCCTGGCCCTAACCTGGTCTTCAACCTCAGAGAGTCCCTTCTGATGGCCCTGTCGCTCAATTTCCCCTTCTCATCAATACTCAGATGTCTTCCGGGCATAAACCTGAGGTAAGGCAGCAGAGTCCCTGTGACTCCCACCACCTGGGAGAAAGCTAGTGCTCCGAATAATCAATGTTAAAGAACAAAGCCCTGCTCAATTACTTTTAAATGGAGAAATATGTATGCAAACAATAACACGTTTATATATGTTCTAATATGGTTATTTCACATGCACATATATTTGTAATAAACTATAGACAGTCCTTCAGGATCTGATTAAAGTGAAGAAGCAAGATACTTAAAATTAATCAGAAGCAAATCATTTAGTGAGTCTTAAGATTATATATGCTTTTAAATATGATCCCACTAATCTTATTTCCACTTTTATTTTGTTTAACAATCCCCAGGTGCACTTCAATTCTCTTCGACCCAGGTCAGACTCACAAATCCTCTATTATTGGGGTGGTGAGTAGGTTACATAGACGAAGCAAATTTTCAAGGCCTCACAATTAACTTAGGGACACAACTGGAATGGTCCCCAAGGGTCTGGATTTTCAATTCATTATTCTACTTAGTGCATCACAAGGCTTATCCTACAACTAGATTATAATTTTCCGAAAGGCAAGACTATGCCTTACATCTTTATTTCTTCTCCACACTGAGAACCATGACTTGCATAGAATACGTGCTGAATAAATGCTGCTGGATAGGTTGATTGCTTTACAATCTCAGAAAGAAATGAGATGAACAAAGGGAAATAAGGAGTCATTTAGTGTTACAAAGGGGGGAAAGAAATTCCACTACCCTGTAAAATACAGGTGGGCCTGGAAAAAATAGAGGCACGCACCACCTATATGGGTAAGAATGCAGGAGCGTTGGTTGTACTGGAACCTGGTGTAATTCCAAAAGATATTTCCATCGCTGGATAAAGGTCATTGGTGAGCACATATGAGGCAAGTTTTAAAGGAAGGGTAATAGATGATGGTTTTGGAAAACATTTCTGGAAAAGAAAGAGAACCTCTGGCCTGATTTTGCAGTACTATATAAGTAGGTCACAGATAAAAATGTCCCATGTCCAGAGTATTCAGAAATAAAATGGTTGCCAGAAGCAACTAAGGAAATACTGTGAAATCATAAATCAGAGGAGTGAGACTCTTGACAATTTTAGTCAGGAAAATGTAAGCGGGAAGGAGACAGACGTGTGTTAGAACAGCCCAGAAAGAGCTCTTTGCTGAAGTAAGTTTGGGAGCTGACAGAGCAAACTGACCAAATTGACGTGGACACTAAAGGAGCACATATTTTGGCATGAGATGAATAGTCACTAAAAAATACATCCCAGTATGATGAGGAATGGCAAAATCAGTATAGAGAACCGGAGAATAAGGAAGGGGAGAATAGGATAGTTCCATTAAAGCTCTCCAGGAATGACTGCTGTAGATACAAAGGGGAAAGACCCAAAGGTAAAAACAGTGAAGTGGGGGTGGGGGGGTGGGGGGGGGTAGAAACTGAATGGCAGAAACTCAAAGAAGCAAGGTGCAACCACCGCATTCTGCTTAGATGTTTTTTCTGAACTTTCTTCTGAACAGGAGTCTCCTTGTACAAACTTCTATTCCTTTTCACTAGAAAAGGAATTAGTTGGAAACCCTGGGCAGGGCTGACGAGGGGATTTCTCTTCTGTTATGGAGCATGAATTAGGATGATGTTGCTGTAATTCCCCATTCTTGTGCCTGCCCAAACCAGGGAAAGGTGAAGTTTTAGCCTTCGGTGAGTCTGAATTTCTTAATTCAGCCTGCTGGGTTTAAGGCAGTGACATCTGTGGCCGTGGGCTGCTGAGGGGTTCCATCTAAAACTACAGAATATGCAGAGTTTATGTCTTCTTCTCCTCCTGTTCTGAATGTGTGTCCTATCTCTCGTTCCTTCTCTCATCTTCCAGATACTCAACATCCCATGCTGCTTTCAGAAACGAGTAGCTTTAGATGACCTCACAAAGCCCCATAAAGCCTGGGCCACCTGGGTGGCTCAGTCAGTTAAGCATTGGACTCTTGATATCAGCTCAAGTCATGATCTCATGATTCATCAACTCAAGCCCTGCGTCTGGATCTGTGCTGACAGCATGGAGCCTCCTTGGGATTCTCTTTCTCTTTGCTCTCTGCCCCTCCCCCCACTTGCTCATGTGTAAATGTGCTCTTCCTCTCTTTCTCAAAATAAATAAATATTTTTTTTAAAAGCTTCACAAAACCTGAATATGAACTAAAAGGCCAGCTTCTTACACTGGCCTGAGAGTGGAGAAAGCTGTGGCATTATTGGTAGCAGATGATATTCGAATTCTGTCTCTGTCACCTTCTTGTGACACTGGACAGTCATACAGGGCTTGAATTTCTTGTACTATCTACAACATTAGGAAGACAATAATAACTACCTCAGCTCCATCGCAAAATTGTGAAAACCTGTGAGATAGTATGTCAAAGTATTATATCAAATAATACATATGCAAAGGTAAATTATTTTCAATGTATTTTAGTATTTGGGCAAAAAAAGTCTCATTTATATAGTGTAACTCTTTTATTGTCATACATCATCTGTTTCAGAACAAGGAGACATTTTTAAACATGTATGATATTAAGTCACAAGTGATAAAGAAAAGACATGTGGTCTACATACATTCATGCTTAAAAAAATCCTCATGGAAGAAATATTCTGCCTGCCAGCCACATGGCAAGCCTTGTTTAGATGGGTTTTTAGTTTTTCTTTATTTTTTCATTTAACTAATTTTATCTGTATGCATATCGTTATATATACAAGTTTATCTTTAGTTTCCAGGCCCTAGGTGTGTAGCATCTTAAGAAGCTTTAGTGCCTTCTGGAATGACAGGGTAAACAAATTTTAAAGATTTCTAGTGATTTTTCATCTCAGGGAAGCAAAATGTGCATAATGAGTTCATAGCTTTCCTTTACAGTGACTCTTCATTATTGTTGTTGCTTCCATTTGAATACGAAGAGGGAAAGAACATGGCGGAAAGAGGCGTTTCAACGTTCCCACTTGAAATTATGAGAGAAGAGTTGACTCTTCAAAGAAAAAGAGGCGGGAAAGGGACAAGATAGTAAAACAATATTGGTGGGGTGATAAATAGATGGCAATTACATCCTAAAAATGGAAAATAACTCATAGGCCTGCTTTGAAGAAAACTTATGCAAATAAAGTTGACTTCAAAAAGAACAATGCAAATACATGTTGAGAAATCCTAAGATAGAAATATAGAAGAAAATGCATGTATAATTGGAAATGACTGGACAAAAGCTAAGGAAGGGGGAAAAGTGTTGGCTGTTGATTTGCTCTATTGTTTGAAGGGAAGAAATACCGAATGATTATAAAGCACAGAGCCCCTGAGAACAGTAGGGCAAAGTGAAGAGTTTGGAGGAGCAAAATACGAGGAAAACAGAAATGTGTAAGTGGAATGAGCAGGAAATCGGTTGTGTGGAAATGTACTGGAAAGTTGCTGGTACTGATGCCAAAGATTGGTGATTTATCCTCAGAAGGTAATGACTTAAGAAGACAACAGACATTACAAACATTCTTAGGACAAAATATAAGAGCAATATAAGCAGAGCAATATAAGAGAAAAGTGAAAACAGCAGATAAATAAGGGAAGTCATACAAATGAGAGAATGGGAAGTGATAGAAGACATTATACAAAGAAAACCACACTTCATGGATTATGGTTTGGTTTGGTTTGGTGGCATGTTTGCAGGCTTGACTATTCATATATTTCTTAAAAGTAGGTAGCTAATTACAATGGAGATAAGAGAAAAAGACAATAGTACAACCAGGTATAAAGATTTGAAATAATTTGTTTAATGTATTTAAATTATATCCAAGAAGTTTCTACAAAACCTAAGATAAGACTCTCTTCGTAACTCCATACACTCTGAAAAAAGAAGAGGAGGACCACTTTGTATGACGTGGAGACCTTTTCTAGTTTAAACCTGTAAGAAGATGCAGATGAATCTTTAAGTTTTAAAAATGGCCAAGTGGGGGCTGGGTGGTTCTGTTGGTTAAGTGTCCCACTCTTGATTTCAGCTCAGGTCATGATCTCACGGTTCTTGAGTTCGAATCCCACGTCAGGCTCAATGCTGAGTGTGGTGCCTGCTTGGGATTCCTTCTCCTCCCTCCCTCTCTCTCTGCCTCTCTCTCTCACTCAAAATAAATAAATAAACATTTTTTTAAAAATGGCCAAGATATAAAGGGAATGGCACCAAAGCAATTTGTGAGTTTCAATATCGAATACTTACTACATGTGAAGTGCATCTCTTCCATGGAGTTCCAAGGAGTTTAAAGAATATTCAAATATTTCATATCATATAAAAATTGTTGCAAAATCTGTGTTTCTATTTTAAATACTTGTGTTTCTGTCAATATTGATTTTTAACCTAACAGATACTGACTTTTTAAATCATGTCACAGGAAACTCAGAAAGTAATTTTATGAAACTTTCTAAATGTTCAGCTATCAGGGGAAATAATGATAAAATTTTAAAATGTTTTGTGCCTGGTTTTCATTTGTAGCTAAAATCCCATACCAAAGTGTCAGTTGATGCATTCATGTTAAATTGTTTACTTCATGGACCAATGGTTAAATTTATTTGAGTCCTGTTTTCTTAGAGTAACATGGATTTTTTTTTTTTTTTTAATCTAAGTATTAAGCTTACAGGTGTCTCTTTCCTGGTGCTCTGAAAACGTGACCAATCTCTATATGACAGGATCACACCACAGCTCATAGCCACTCTGTGCAATAATCTGCAAATGATAATGACTTTGCAGGGTAGACCCACATATGTACTTGCAGAAAGGCCTCTGTCAGACACAGCAGGTGCCTGTGACATCTGAGAGGGTGCCCATAGAACTGACACGTTCAGCAGCTCAGGAAGCCAGTTTACAGACCCAGAAACAGGGCCCTCTGCAAGCGACTCTGATAGGGCAGGTGGTCCTTGAGGTTTCGCCAAAGCAAATAGCACTGGATCAAAGAGAACACCATTTACTCATGAAACTGCTAAATGCTTCAAGAAGAGAAATGTCAAATGTGGACTGTATCCCCAAGAGGACAGCCATTCCTGGGCAAAAGCAAGCCATTTCAAAAATACCAGGGTAAATGCTTTGAGACCACTGGGAAACATTTCAATTTGGAATAAATGAAAGAGTAAATTTGGCAAGTAAGTGGGGGGTGGGGTGTGTGTAGAGTGTTGACTTCTCTTCTTGAGCTGGGTTCTTAAAGCCTCAGGCACACATGATACCCTCACGGACACAGAACACATGGGGGAAGAGCTCTCTTAGCTGGAATAAATAGCACCCCCCTTTACAAAGTGGAGCTTTGCACAGACCTTATTTGGACAAAAACATTAAATAAATTCTATATAAACCTGGCCATGGGCCATTTGTGTGGATAAACAGTATTTTGTCTCTTTCCAATTTTTTGAATTTTAAACTTGGGTATAAAGACGTTTAGGGACAAACCTCAGAAAGGCTGAATAATATAATTAAGAGACAGAACCTGAATCCAAGTACTCCAATTTCCAGGAAACTTGAAATTTTATAGATGGATTTCTTAATATTGTTATATATGAAAAGAGAGGTAATATATAACATTATATTTGATTAAAATGTAATAAATACAATAAATCTGTCTTTGTTCTGTATATATTCAATTTATATATTCAGTGTATATATACATTCAATATATTGACATGTATTCAACTTTTAGTCTAAGGAGTTTTTTTAATACAAAGTATGAGCTATTCAAAAACTTACCTCTATTAATTGGGAGATTTATTTTATTTTAATCAAGCACAAAGCTGAAGAGTGGGGAGGGGGTATGGGGTGTGTTACTGTTTTCTGTTATAATTATTGCGTTATTTAATGATGCTAGATTAATTCCAGACTTCTATTCATTAGTTTTGTTTTTTAATAACTTGGGGCTTATATAAAAATCACAATAACATTTTAAAATTTTGATTATCTGTCACCATGAAGGATATTTAAATTGAAGGTTTTAGGAAATGACAAGTGAAAAGGAAAAAAAAAACAAGTGTGCAGCAAAAAAAATATATATATATATAAATATATATAAATAAATATATATAAAAAATATCAATATATTTATATATATATATATATATATATATATACCAGCATTGATAGAAACTTGACATGTGAATTACTTTATACTTAAACCTTGCGACTATTCCCATAACCATAAGTGAGTGGATGAATGCATGGCTGCAAAAAAGCTTAGAGTCAAGAGAAATGAAATCAGTCCCCATTCCATGTGGCCTAAACTTCAATCTTCTGTCCTTCTGCCTCTTTGCCAGTGAGTCAGATTGGTTTCAGTCCAGCTGGAGTCCAGCCCAAAGATAAGTCATTACTCAAATTAAGGATACTATGAGTGATCTCAATAGCTAATATTTACTGGGCTATTACACATTCTGAGCTGTGCTAGCCATTTACATGCATTTGCTCATTAAATCCTCACAATTCTAGAAGGTACCTATCTTGACTTTATTTCTAGGATTCAAATATGCATTCTCCCCACCTCTACCAACAGTATAACATTTCTGAAATTAGTATGCATCAATGACAAGTCATTGAACTGTGCTTTCTTAGTCATGTTTAAATTAATGGTGCATCTTAACAATTGATGATGTCTTAGAATTGAAGACACATAGCACTTTATTCATTTTATGGAGTTTCAAATTAGGGTTACGGAGCTTGTGAAACTTGTCCAGGATCACATGACCAGAGGAATCCAGGCAACTCGCATAGAGCATGGCCTGGAGATCATGCTTGCTTTCCAAACCCTTGGTCTCCATTAGTCTCCAAGGCCCCTTTTGGGGGTTTTCACAGAATCATAGCTCCTCTTCGGGAATAAGAAAGTTCCTATATTCTGCATTTAAACTCTTCTCTGAGTTATATGAAAATCACCAACTCTAAAACTCCAGAATTAAGAAAGACCAATCAAAACAATTTTGTTTAAAATGAAGAAGAAGGGGTACCTGGCTGGGTCAGTCAGTAGAGCATGAGACTCTTGATCTTTGGGTTCTGAGTTCGAGACCGTGATGGGTGTAGAGATAGCTTTTTAAAGAAGAAGAAGAAGAAGAGAAGGAGAGGAAGGAGAAGTAGAGGAAGATGAAGATGATGACAGAGGAGGAGAAGGAGAAGAAGGGAAAGAAGAAGGAGAAGGGGAAGAAGGACAAAGAAAAAGTTGGGGGGGGGGGCCCACAGACAATCACTCCTGACTTTATTTCATCCTAATACAAACATTCAGTTTGAAGAACTCAAATTTTAGGCTACCAACGGTTTGTGAATCAGGAAAAAGACATCCATTTATTTAATCAAGCTCCAAATGTTAATTTGTGTTTGAGATTGTACTGAATAACCAAAAACAGCAACTGTCTTTTGTTTTGTTTTGCATTTCTTCCTTCTTTTAACTATAAATTAAGTTGATCAGAAAGACTTTCTGTGGTTTTGATTTAAATTTAAAATAAAAAACACTGAGAACATGGTCACTCTATTGTGGAAAAAATGTGACTACTGGCATTATCTCTGATAGCTTTCCTTATGTTTTTATTATTGTTAAATCACTTCATTAAGTGTCCCAAATATTTTGTAAACATATTCACATTGAAATTTAAAGCAAAGAACTCACCGAGTTTACATTTTGTTGTTTTTATTGTTGTTGTTGGTTCATGTTAAAACCGTTTACAGAGCAAATATTTGTATTCTGTAATAAACCTGTTACAAGTACATAAATAAACTTTGCTAAAGTTTTAGACAATATTTACTTCTAAAAAGTGTTTGCATTGCTTTGGTAAAAGGAATTTAGAGGGGAAATACTGAAGACACTTACTCTGGCATTTTTATGTTAGAAAGCCTTAGATTTCTTAGAATATTTTTTGAGGCTAACAATTATTCAGGTAATAATCATTTTTAATCTCCTGCCCTGTTTCACGACATGAGCTGGGCATTGATGTCCACAAGTGACTGGAACAGAGATCGCACTCTCCCTGGGCGCACAGTGCAGGGTACATGTAAATGGACAAAATGATCATAGTGCTGCATGACATCATAGACTTAAAAAACGTACCACGAAAGAAGTTGATTGCATTTATCCTCAGGCGCACATAGATGTAGATATGGTGCCTTATTTTCAGACTGCCCACCTTTCAATAACTTCATGTTATTACCTCTTAGGAGAATCTGTAAACCACAAATTTGCTGTGTACTTTTTTGAACCATTGTTCCTTCTTTAGTTTATTTGTAGTTCTGCTGATTGATTGTCCTCTTACTTACCACCCAGCCAGAGCTGCAAGTGAAGAACACTTGAAATTTCATCTTTTTAAATATAACATGTTCAAATTCCAATAAAAATGACAGTGTAATCAATATGATGAAAGAATAATGGCCACTCCTACATTCCTACATTCAGGCTTTATAGTGCATTAGCCTATCACTGGCCATTCCCAGTTTCTCCAAAGGAAGCAGGAAAGTATGGCAACTTTCTCACATCGATATTAGAACACGCAAGATACTCACGTGGTTTTAAAATCTCAAAAAGTATAACACATACATACCCCAGTTGCCAATTGCTATCCTAGGAGACGAGTCTTCTAGAGATATTTTAAGCATATGCAAGCAAATATTCTCCTTTTGTTCTCTCCTTCTTTCTCTTTTTCTTCCCTTTGCTTTTTTCCTTTGCTTTCCTTTTTCCTTCTCTCCTCCCTCCTCCCCTCCCGCTCTTCCCTGTTTTCTCTTCCCTTCCTATCTTACTTTAAACACATTTAGCAAAATAAAACTATATTCATTGTTCTTTTTGTTGAATTTTTTTCATTTAACAATATATTTGGAGATCTCTCCACAAGACTATATGATTAACTTTGCCATTTCTTTTTACAGCTGTATGCTATTTCTTTGAATGGTTACATAGAGTATATTTAGAATAGAATATATTAACAGTCTTCACAAGTAACCTTGAATATCTGTCATTTCACTAATGTGTAAATATATTTATGGAGCAAATTCTTAAAGGTGGAAACGCTGAGTTGAATGACAAATGCAGTTGGAAGTATAATAGATATTGCCAAACAACGAAAGGTCGCATACTTGGTTTGATCATTAAAGAGTGCCTTGGGACTCTAGTTAAAATATCCAACAATGACAATATCGGAATGATTTCTACAGTAACAGGAGTATCTGGTTTTTAGTTTATTTGTCGTTTTCAACTTATTCATATTTTGGTCTCTTTCCTTTACTGACATGATCAAAGGTTATCTTCCAAATACGAAAGCAGAATGCAATCCAGGGAGTATGGAAAGATTTCACAATAATGATTTAGTTCAAAGATATATAATTTATAAACAGAAATGCCTATTGTACGCCACCTATGTATTCTTTCATCTTCTTGATCATTTGGCTACTGATGTTGAAAGCAAATCTGTCTTCAATATAGTTACTAAATTCTGTAGGATTTGGATAATCTTTTGCATGCTTTTATAAGCTGGAATTAGAGACAGCAACACATTCAGCCTCTTGCTGTGGAAACCACAAACTTCTAAAGGGCATCCTGCCTGGACATCACTTCATAGAGAATAAAGCTCTGTCCCTTGGGTGTCTTGAGGACTACCCGCATGACGTGTTGCATCATGTGACCTTTGGCAGTAAACTTAAATTTAAACCAGAGACCAAACGGGGTTTTTCGCCTTTTACCAATTGAAATCCCTCTAATTTCTGTGACACTACTCTTCCCATTATTATCACCATTTCCCAACCAGGTTTATCATCTACATATTCCTGATTTGAACCCAAGATGACCATTCAAGATGGGTCAAGTGGCCCAAAGGGTAACTGATTTTGCCTTATGGAAATAGATGAAAAGAGAGAATATTGGTTGGCTCTTTGTCTTCAAAAATCTTAACTATTATGCAAAGGATCATGGGAATCTGTTTACCTTGTAGTGACCATTAGGCAGAGAATCCCCCAGTGAAGATAGTTCTGTGGTATTATGTGGTGTGGTGAAATATGCTATATGGTGAAAATGTTGCCCAGAGATTCTAATGAGTTGCCTTGAGGGAGTCAGGGGAACAAATGGGTTTATGAAGTAAACATTATAATTCTTGCCTCTAACATGGCAGTGCATTCAATGACTGAGCAGTGAAATTAGCAATTTTCACCTCCTTCTTTAGCACATTGCTTCATTTCTTGACCAGGAAGACCACTAACCCAGAAGTAATAAGAGCAAAGGAGCTAGAAAAGTCAAATTGTTTTAAATAAAAGGTTGATGTTTCATGATGGCCCACTGCTTACCCAACGTTTCATTAGCCATGTCTTGCAGCAAATTTAGCTTGTGGCTCATGAGAGTGAGGGTCAGCCTAGGCCTCAAGTCTCATGTGCAATATAGAAACCAAGGCACCTTTGAGGGGTCAAAGACCGGCAGGGCCCGAATAAAGTTTGAAGGCTGTCTTCTGTAATTAGTGCTGCTCTATGCAGTGAAAGAGGTAAAGTGAGTAATTAATATGATCATAGGAACCATTGTAAATGACAGAGAAGCAAAAGGTCACTCCCAAAAACAAAGAAGAGAGGAAGATGAATCTAAAGCAGTTTAACAGGAGAAGGAATTTCTTCTTCAATGTCACTTTGGCTATTCGGGGTCTATTGTGGTTCCATACAAATTTTAGGATAATTTGTTCTAGTTTTGAATGGTGCAATATTGACTGGGATTGCATCGAATGTGTAGATTCCTTTGGGTAGTAATGATATTTTAATAATATTTATTCTTCCAATACATGAGCATGGAATGTTTTTCCATTTCTTTGTATCTTCTTCAATTCCCTTCATAAGTTTTCCATAGTTTTCATCATACAGATCTCCTATATCTTTAGTTAGGTTTATTCCTAGGTATTTTATGTTTTTTTTGTGCAATTGTGAGTGGGATCAGTTTCTTTATTTCTCTTTCTGTTGCTTCATTATTGGTGTATAAAAAGGCAACCGATTTCTGTACATTGATTTTGTATCCTGCAACATGGCTGAATTCATGGATCAGTTCTAGTGGGCTCCTGGTAGAGTCTGTCGGGTTTTCTATGTAGAGTATCATGTCCTCTGAGAAAAGTGAAACCCAAAGTATTATTGAAGAAGAAAACCAAAACGGGAGGCATCACCATCCCAGTCTTTAGCCTTTACTACAATTCTGTCATCATCAATACTGTATGGTATTTGCACAAAAACAGACATATAAACCAATGGAATAGAATGGAGAACTCAGAATTGGACCCACAAATGTATGGCCAACTAATCTTTGACAAAGAGGGGAATAGCATCCAACGGAAAAAAGACAGCCTCTTTAACAGATGGTGCTGGGAGAACTGGACAGAAACATGCAGAAGAATGAAACTAGATCAATTTCTCACACCATACACAAAAATAAACTCAAAATGGATAAAGGACCTGAATGTGAGACAGGAAACCATCTAAACCCTAGAAGAGAAAGCAAGAAACAACCTCCTTGACCTCCACCGCAGCAATTTCTTACTTGACACATCCCCAAAGGCAAGGGAATCAAGAGCAAAAATGAACTACTGGGACCTCATCAGGATAAAAATTTTCTGCACGGCAAAGGAAACAATCCATAAAACTAATAGGCAACTGACGGTATGGGAAAAGATAGTTGCAAATGATATATCAGATGAAGGGCTAGTATCCAATATCTATAAGGAACTCATCAAAGTCCACACCCGAAAAACAAATAATCCAGTGAAGAAATGGGCAGAAGACATTAACAGTCACTTCTCCAAAGAGGACATCCAGATGGCCAACAGACACATGAAACGATGCTCAGCGTCCCTCCTCATCAGGGAAATACAAATCAAAACCACACCGAGATACCACCTCATGCCAGTCAGAGTGGCTCAAATGAACAAATCAGCGGACTCTAGATGGTGGCAAGGATGTGAAGAAACGGGCACCCTCCTACACTGTTGGTGAGAATGTAGGCTGGTGCAACCCCTCTGGAAAACAGTGTGGAGGTTCCTCAGGAAACTAACAATAGAACTCCCCTATGACCCAGCAATAGCACTGCTAGGAATTTACCCAAGAGATACAGGAGTGCTGATGTATTTGGGCACATGGACCCCAATGTTCATAGCAGCACTCTCAACAATAGCTAAAACATGGAAAGAGCCTAAGTGTCCATCAACAGACGAATGGATCAAGAAGATGTGGTTCATCTATACAATGGAATACTACAGGGCAATGAGAAAGAATGAAATCTGGCCATTTGTAGCAACATGGAAGAAGCTTGACAGTGTTATGCTGAGCGAAATAAGCCAGGCAGAAAAGGACAAATACCATATGTTCGCACATATAGGTGGATTAGGAGGAAGTTAATGGAGGGCAATGTGGGAGAAGAAGGGGAAAAATAGTTGGGGAGAGGGAGGGAGGCAAACCATGAGAGACTCTTGAATGCTGAGAACAAACTGAGGGCTGATGGGGGTGGGGGATGGTGAAGGGTGGGTGATGGGCATGGAGGAGGGCACTTAAGGGGATGAGCACTGGGTGTTATATGTAAACCAACTTGACAGTAAAGTATTTAAGAAAAAATAAATAAAATATCTGGAAATTTAAAAAAAAAAAAACAGGAGACAGAAAAGGAAGCAGCTATGATTTGACCAAGTGAGGAGACTAATGAGAGGCGGCCTGTTGTGAATAGTTAAAACTATAAGGGACCTATCATAATGAGCCTGAGACTGGAGGTGGGGTTTTTTGTTTTGTTTTGTTTTTGTTTCTGTTTGTTTGTTTGTTTTTAAAACCAAGAAGTGAATGAAATACTTTAGCATGAGGTCTGTAAAAAGTGAGGGAATAAACAGAAGTATACTGGGTCTTACTGAAACCCAGACCTCAGTGTCTCCAGGGCAGGTTCACTGTAGTGAATCCTCCACAGCCTCCCAGGAGGCCCCTGCTGTCCACAGAGCCTTACGGCTGACCAAGTCAAAGGACAGCAACAACACCAAATGATGCCACTGGACCAGCAAAGAGGGACACACAATAGTTACCCTGGAGCACGCATGTCTTGCCCCCCCCCCCCAACACACACACAATGTGACTCACTTGCTCCCTTCTTGGACAAGGCAGGGAGTGACTGCATTATCTCTTGTTCTTTTCCTTATGGGAGAAGCGTGGGCTCATGCTGTTAAAGCTAACTTCTCATGTAAGCAGGGCTGACTCTGAGTCGTTAGAAAATCACATATGGTTTCATTTCCAATGACATCTGGAAAGCAAGGGGTCAAGTATCATCTTGTAGAGATGTCCTGGTGAACACAGGGAATGAGCTGACTCTGTTCTCTTTGAGATATTAGTAGGGAATGAGGTAGGCAGGGCTTGCTGGGGATGGAATTTTAGTAAGGAATTAGAATAATGTTTCTTTTCCTTTACTTCCTTCCTCAAATTACTTCTAAAAGGAGGTGTAAGTATGGAGAAAAAAATAGGAAAGGAGGCAGAAGGAACTACCAGAGTGAACAGAAGAATTTAAACAAACCTACAAGCTTCCAAAAAGAACTGAAAATTTTTTGGACCTCATTTGACTAGTCACCTCATGTCTCAACACTGGGTGGATTCTAATTAATAGTATACATTTAGAGAACTTAGAAATAGCTTTTATAGATTTATATCATTTTGTTTCTTAGGGCATCATAATTTTCATTTAATTTTACGTGATCTAATAAGATAAGCCTTGTCATATTCACACAAATGAACATCAAACTAGGAATAAAGAATGCATGTTCTTGTTAAAATAGAAGCAATTTATGGACAATTCCTACCCGCCCCAGGATTGGCACTGAGCAATATGATAGCATGACAGAAAGATGAAGCCAAATGCATCTTCTCCTCTCCTGGACATGTAACAAGTTCCCTCAAGTCTAATCCCCCCAGCAAGGGATCCCACAGTTTTCATTAATATAATGCAAAAACATATGGTTATGAAAAAGAAAAAGAACATAAAGAAATGAGCAAAAGAGCTATAGAATTCAAAGAAAATACATTCCCTAGTTCATACCCACATCTAACTGCCCAAGAAATTTCAATGAAAATCAGATGTGATTTTCAGCATGAATTCTGCTTAAATAAAATATGAGTGAAATACAGCATTTCTCTGTGTGGTGGTAAGAATTCTCTTGCCTTTTATTGAGTTATAATTATATACGGTTAGGTGAGGATTAAAATTAGATAACATTTGTAAACTTCTAAAGAACTATATAAGTGTGGATCCCCAAGTTATGAAAATTAATTCTTACTGTTCAGGAGATGCAGATGTGATTATAGAAGATGAAAAAAAAAGGTAGATTTTTAACCTATACGTGTACCAACCTCAAGACACAAATTGGAAGCTGTTTTTAAGAGACAAAAAAAAATCCTATCAATTTTTTGGTGTCTTGTGGGGATTAAAAAAATATGTTGGGTTTTTTTCCCCTAAAAGTTAATTCCAGAGAAAAGTAACCCAGTACTCATTCCATGTGTGTGTGTCCTGGTGGAATACAAAAGTGCAGAAACCCAGTGAAAAGAAAGCTTCTGCCCATTGGGTTCCAAATTTCTTAGAAAGCTCTGAGATCAACATAAAAGAACGAAATGGGGAAGGGAAGGAGGAAAGAGGAAAGAAATAAAAGTGGGGAGAGAGGAGGAGCCCAGGAGAAAATTCCAACAAGGAAATGAGTCTTGGCGTATTACTAGTAACTTTCTGATCCTTCACTGTACACATTCCAGGCCAGGGTCACTATTTGGGACTTAATTCATTTTTTAATCTGAGGCTTTGACTTCCTTTTGTCTTTTTGAATTTGATATAGTTCCTCTTTACAAGATGTTTAGGTACTAAGGACCGTGAAGGCTCACTCTAAAAAGATTAGGATAAGTAACAGATTGGGGAAGAATTTTTCTTTTTTTGATTTCAGATCTTTGAGAATATTTTCACATTTATTACTATTTAAAGCAAAATGTAAGTCCTTTCCTGGAGTTGAAATTCAGGATCATAACATAAGAAGGACAGAATGTCTATTGCGCATTCATCTGTATCTGACTGGAAGACACATGAGAGTAAGAATGCCAAGAAAATCCTAATCCTCTTCTTCCAAATGCTGTCATTCCTTCCACCAACACACATTTACTGAGCACCTATTGTGTGCTGTGCATTCACTCTCCCAGGCCTGGGGATATGGCAGTAAACAAAACAGATAAAATTCCCTGCGCTCAAGGACCTGACATTCTTGGGGGTAGGAAGTCTGGCACAAATTGGAGATGTCCAAGAGATTATTTACTTTAAATATTGTCATATATACTTATATAGAGTAAATCTAAGAGTAAAATGTAAGATATTTTAAATTTCTAGAATCATGAAATAAATGTTTTAAAAATTCTTGAACTTTTAGGGTGCCTGGGTGGCTCAGTCTGTTGGGTGTTCAACTTCGGCTCAGGTCATGATCTTGCGATCCATGGGTTCCAACCCTGTATCAGGCTCTGTGCTGACAGCTCAGAGCCTGGAGCCTGCTTCAGACTCTGTGTTTCCCTCTATCTGCCCCTCCCCTTTTCTCTCTCTCTCTCAAAAATAAGCATTACAATTTTCATTAAAAAACTCTTGAACATTTGAGAAAATTGACATATCTACAAAACATGAGTTTTATTAGTTTTAGAACAAATCTGAAGTTATTTTGTTGGTTTAAAGAACAAAAATATGTTATATATAACTTGTTTTTTTCAAAAAAATGTTAATTTTCATATTGAGGGAAAGAAGTCTCAAGTGAAAGATGGATAAGGAAGACAAAATATTTTTCTAATCTATTTCCTAAGCAAAATTTCTTTAAAAATATTTCCTCCCAAGTTATCTAGTTTTATTTTTGTTATATTTCTATAATGCTTAGCCCAGTGTCTTGTCTTTCATAGTTTTTCAGTGAATATGTGTTGCACAATTATTTTGTGAGTATAACACAAATTCTTGATTAAGAGAGCACCTCCAATTCATTCTGGAAAAAAACTTTTTATTAGTTTGAAGATGAATAATAACCATATTATATGATTTACAATGAACTCTAATCTTTGAATCCTCAAGAACTCAAACTTTCCTTTATGAAATGGGTAGTGGTCATGGCTTATTGTTCAAAATTTATTGGAAATGATGACATTGTTTTATTTTATAACCCACTAAAAAAGATAGTTATTACCAAATTGCTTCATTATCCTATAATTCCAGAAACTCTACATTATTAAATTACTTAAAATATGAATTGGCCTTTTTCTTTTATGGTTTATCATGGTTTAATTGGCAGCACTTTTTTCTTTCTTTGCGGCACATAAAAATAGAGATACATCTTATACTTGATGGCACCTTAGATTTCTTGAAATGCCCTAGAGTAGAGGCTGAATTTCAGTAACAAAATGATCCAACAATTCAGTGGCCCAAACAAGGCAGAAATTGTTCTCCTCTCCCTAACAATCTGGAAATGAATGTTCTGGGTTGCAGAACAAATGGCTTTGTTGCTCCATGTGATCATTCAGGGACCCAGGACTCTCCCACCTTACTGTTCTGCCACTGTCTTTGCACAGTCAAAGCTGGGTCGTCGGCATATCTAAATTCTAGCTCATGAGAAGGGAGAAAGAGAAGTGGAGGGCAAGCAATTTCCTTTTGGGAAAGTGAGACAGTGGGGACAAGTCTCACATCCCATCAGTGAGAACACTGTCATGCAGCCTGGCTGCCCTGTTGGTTGCTTATAGTCACATTCATGCACTGAGGTGAATGGTGTAGGAGTCGTGACATAGCATTAGGCTGCTATTGACCTGCTGTGATGACAGAAAGTGCATCATTTGCTTCTAGAGACAGTTGACTGTAGGTAACTGAAACTGCAGAAAGCAAAAATGTGAATGAGGGGAAGAACTCTTGCAGACATTTTCCCAAAGAATTTTCAAGGGATTCAATGAGATCAATGACTGTACTGGTATTAGCTATCTGTCATTGTGTGACAAGTAACCCAAATTTGCAGCTTGAAACAACATTTACTGTTTCACTGTTCCTGTGGATAAGGAGTCCAGAAGTAGCTTGGCTGAAAGTCTCTGGTTCAGAGCCTTTTGCAAGGCTGCAATTGAGGTGTCAGCTGGGGCTACAGGTATCTCCATTTCCAAGATCATGCTTCCGGCTGTTGGCAGGTCTCATGTCCTTTCTGGCTGTTGGCTGAATTTGTCAGCTCCTTGCCACATGGGCTTTTCTGTGGAGCAGCTCACAATATGGCAGCCAGGCTTCCCTCAGAGGAAGTAAGAGAGTGAAAGAGAGCAAGAGAATGAGTGAGTTAGATGGAAGTCACAGTATTTCTAACTGAATATCGGAAGGGACATGACATCACTTTTGCTCTATTCTGTGTCAGAAGTGAGTTACTATATTCAACCCATACTCAAGCAGAGGGTATTATACAAGGGCATGAATATTAGGAGGTGAGGATTGTTTGGCATGCTCCTGAAGGCTGTCTATCATAGCACTCCACAAATCTTTATCATTAGATATTGTTACAACAGAATAGACAACATTCAGTCATGTAAGGAAAAGGCATTCACCTCTCTGAAGGTAGAAACTGATATTATCTCAAAAGTTCCTTTACTTTGTGATTATATTCTCTGTAATGAAATGGGGTCTTTCTATATTCTTGGTAAATTCTGTCAGACACACTATTGTAGTTCAACCATTATTTCCTCTACTGTCACTCAGGTGGAAAAGTCTGACTAAATTCTCTCGAAGCAGTATAATATAGTAGTTTAGAGACAGACTGCTGGGCTTTGAATCCCACCTTTTAACTTACTAGCTTCTTAATGTTTTATCTCTGTTTTCTCAACTGAAAAGTGGAGATAATGTTTTTACTTACACCATAGGGTTGTTACAAGCCCTTAAATAAGGTAAGGGCTTAATACAAACTAAGCTACATGTTATATTATCAATACATGTGAGCTAACTGAAGAAATTTAACCTGTTCTTTAACTACTGAGAACTTTTTTGGGAAAAGGCAGTTAATTTATCTTTATATGATTTCCTATATGTCAGCCACATTGACATTTTCTTTTCCCTGATTTCCTAAAATGAGTCTGTATATCTAATGCTATGACTCAAACACCTAAGCTTAGTGGCAAGATAATGTATGTGAGTGTAGAGCTGGCCAAGGAGATGGGGACTTCCATTTTCTATTATCACATTCTAAGGCTATATCAATCTTTTCATCCATTTATAATATATTTATTTTTTGGAACCAATTTCTTAGGTAGTAATCTTTTCAATCTCCGTAAAAACGGTTAGAATTCAAATTAGAAAAAAAATCTTTTGATGTCCTCTTAGTTGATTCTTTGTAGCCTTTGATATTTTTATTTTATTTTATTTTAAAGTTTATTTATTTATTATGATGGAAAGAGAATGCTGGGGAGGGGCAGAAAGAGAGAGAGAGAGAATCCCAAGCAAGTTCCATGCTGTCAGTGCAGAGCCTGATGCAGGGTTCAAACTCATGGACTGTGAGATCATGACCTGAGCTGAAACCACGAGTCAAATCCTTAACTGACTGAGCCACCCAGGCACCCTTGATATTCATAGTTTTTAAAAAATCATGTTTATTCTAGAAAAAATAATGAAAATAAGTAAAAAAATAGAAAGGAAAAGATAACAAATACACTGATAATCCCAATATGAATGATCTCTCCTTAGTTGATTTTTATAGCTTTAATTTTTAATTTAAGAAACTGTGATTATTCTAGAAAAAGCAAAGTAGGTTAAAAAAAGCAAATAAATAAGAAAATTTTCTTAAAAGAAAAAGGAAAGAAAATGCAGTGAATCCCTTATCCACAGAGAACTCTGTCTAGCATATTTGAATCTATCCTGGGCATTTTTCTATATATATGTACAAAATATAATAATAATAAGGGCACCTGGGTGGCTCAGTCGGTTAAGCATCCAGCTTTGGCTCAGGTCATGATCTCACAGTTAGTGGGTTCGAGCCCCACATCGGGCTCTGTGCTGACAGCTAGCTCAGAGCCTGGAGCCTCATTCAGATTCTGTATCTCCCTCTCTCTCTGACCCTCCTCCGCTCTCTCTCTTTCTCTCTCTCTCTCAATTCAGAAATAAATAAAACATTAAAAAAATAAATTAAACATTAAAAAATAAATTAATTAAAATAATAATAATATACAATTTTATAATCTGTAGGGGTTTTTTTCACTCAAAAGAACACTCTGAGCAAGTTTACCTCTAAACAGAGGTACACCAACATATGGGGAAAAAAGCCTGTGTACAACATAAAGTGAAGAAAAGGAATCAACTCAGAGGGAACAGGAGACGTGGAAAATAATACAGGAGACGTGGAAAGGGATTGGAGAGCAAAGGAGGGAGCTCCTTTGGTTATTTGGGAAATGCTGGCTGGACTCTTCTTTCTGCCGAAATACACAGGCATCTGGAACAGCTTGCTCTTTACCCCGGGGTCCAAGACATCCAGCTGGCTTGGAAGCCAGTGGCAGACTTTCTTCATGCTTACATTTTGTGCATTTGATGACTATCCTGTGTGTATGGAAGGGGTTCTCAAGAGTACATTCTGAACACCTAATACATATACTAATGTAAGCATATTTATATTCATCTTCCTAAAGACCCCATCGATGTCTCATTTGGGGACTGAAATGAAAGAGCCAATATCTATTAAAAAAATACCTTTTCCTGGGGTGCCTGGGTGGCTCAGTCAGTTAAGCATCCGACTTCAGCTCAGGTCATGATCTCACAGTTTGTGGGTTTGAGTCCCACGTTGGGCTCTGTGCTGACAGCTAACTCAGAGCCTGGAGCCTGCTTCAGATTCTGTGTCTCCCTTTCTCTGCTCCTCCCCCACTCACACGCTGTCTCTCTCTCTCTCTCAAAATTAGATAAACATTAAAAAAAGGCTTTTCAGCCTAAATGTCCATTGATGGATTAATGGATAAAGATGTCTTATATATACATATATATATATATATACAATAGAGTATTGGCAATCAAAAAGAATGAAATCTTGTCATTTGCAACTACGTGGATGGAATGGAACTAGAGAGTGTTATGCTAAGAGGAATTAGTCAGTCAGAGAAAGACAAATATCATATGACTTTACTCATATGAGGACTTTAAGATATAAACTAGATGAACATAAGAGAAGGGAAGTAAAAATAATATAAAAACAGGGAGGGGGACAAAACATAAGAGACTCTTAAATATGGACAACAAACAGGGTTACTGGAGGGTTTGTGGGAGGGGGGATGGGCTAAATGGGTAAGGGGCATGAAGGAATCTACTCTTGAAATCATTGTTGCACTATATGCTAACTAACTTGGATGTAAATTTTAAAAAACAATTAAATAAAAATTTAAAAAATAAAACAAAATAAAGCCTTTTCTTCTAAAAATATCACCTATTAAATTGAACTCCATATTATTAGCTAATATGACATTTTTCCAACCTGAATGAAAATACTGGTCTATTAAATTGGAGCATAATAGTATATTTTCTCATATTTTCAATGAAAAATAACTAATCCAACATTTACATTTGGCAAATTAATTTAATTTAGATTGACCAAGGAGAGGGGAAATAAGAAGTATCCCCACAGATCATTCATTTCAAGAATGATAAAAGATATTATTCTATAGACATAAAGCAATAATGAGAAAATATCATAAACAATTCTATGCTGATAAATTCAGCAACCAGAGAATCTGAATGATATGGAGTCTAATTAAAAATGGTAAATGCACAGAAAGGACGTTTATGTATTTTAGACCAGAAGAAACTGAAAAGGAGAGGAAGACTAAAAGGCCAAGAACAGTTAAAGGATCTCAGTTTGAAATACTTCCCAGTAAATTAAACAATGGGTCATTGGCTAGAATGAAGTAGGAAGAGAGCTGAGTATACAAGGAAAATAGGAATTATTTTTCTAATGAGTAAGACTAGATGTCCTTCTTTAATGGAGAGGCAAGTGATAATTGAGATAAAAAAAAAAAAAAAAAAAAGCAAGGGTGCCTGGTTGACTGACGCGGTGGAGTGAGTGACTCTTGATCTAGGGGTTGTAGGTTTGAGTCCCATGTAGGGTGTAGAGATTATTTTAAAAAAGTCTTAAAAAAAGAAGAGGCACCTTTACATAATCCTTAGAGGATTGATGACATAGAAAACCTCATAAAAACTGGCTTAGGAAAACCTACTCCCTATCAGACATTACCAGTGATGTAGCAAAATCTTTCATGACTTCTGGCATCTAAGCAACACAACCTGCATTTTTTTAATTGCTGAAACATTGTAGTTAGAAGTTTGGATTTTACAATTCTCTTCTGTTTCTGAAATGATTTTTTTTTAATGTTTATTTCTTATTGGGAAACAGAGAGAGACAGAGCATGAGTGTGGAAAGGGCAGAGAGAGAGGGAGACACAGAATCTGAAGCAGGCTCCAGACTCTGAGCTATCAGCACAGAGCCAGACGCGGGGTTTGAACCCACAGAGAGATCATGATTTGAGCCGAAGTCAGATGGTGAACCAACTGAGCCATCCAGGCTCCCTGTTTCTGAAATGATTTCTGAATTTTTACAAACAAGGATTTTTACAAACAAGGCAGTTGGTTAAAGAAGTCTGGATGCTAAAAGGAGAGCTAAAAAGTTGTATTTTCTACATATCTAGCTGGTAGGTATATTTCCATTACCTGGTTGCAGTAATCCTAAATTTCTAGTGGCAAGTGTATTTCAACTAACAGAGTCTCAGGCTGGGACACACATTACCCATTTTATTATAGCCCCTTACTTTACAGGTGAGAAAGTCACACAGCTGCTCTTGGCTCACCGATGTTGAGTGATTGGCACAAGGTCACATAACTAGTTAGTGACAGATCCATAGTTTAAAGTAACATATATATCTGCCTGTTATTAAGTATTCTGTGTTCGATGTTATGGAGAGCGATTTAGTGTCACAAGAAACTGGTTTTAAAAACATTGTAAAAAAGTCTTTTTAAATCCCATTTCCCATTTCTGTTGGTAAAAATGAAAGCACTGATACTCCTATCAAAACTTAACTGGTAGACGGATGCCTGGGTGGCTCAGTGGGATGGGCCTCTGACTTCTGCTCTGGTCCTGATCTCATGGTTTGCAGGTTTGAGCCCCGTGTCGGGCTCTACTCGGACAGCACAGAGCCTGGAGCCTGTTTCAGATTCTGTCTCCCTCTCTCTCTGCTGTCCTTCCCTTGTTCTCTCTCTCTCTCTCTCTCCCTTTCTCTTAAAAGTAAATAAACATTAAAAAAAAAAAAAACTTGACTGGTAGATTTGAAGAAAACCAAATGCGCACAATCATTAAAATGGCCCACATGGTTGCACATCAGCTTCTGACTCTGAGAAATCCAACACTGGTTTAAAAAACGTAGGTTTTTCTCCTTGGTGGCCCTGCAACCCTATACTTCCTTTTTCTCAGGCCGCTCTGCCTTAAAAAATTACCCATCTGGAGTACTCACGGGCTCCTTGTACCCGATCTAAATCTTTTCCCACTCATAAATGGGCTCCCATAAGACCAGTGTTTTTCCAACTGAGGATCATGACCCATTAGTGCACCATGAAATCAATTCAGTGGTTCGTATCTGATGTTTTTTTTTAAATTAAATAAAATAGAATGCATTCTCTTCTTTACCATTCGACCCCCACTAATATTTTAAGATTGAAGAGGATTTTCTTTGATTTATATCAGGGAGCCTTGAGGAGAGGTAGTTTCTTTTTATTTTGATTTTGCTTGAGTTAACATTCATTCTAGAGTTAGTTTACTAGAATCCCCATAAATCCTGACCAAGAAAAGTCCCTTGCAGAGGGCCCTTAAAAGAAGAGACCCTGCTTCGCTAGGAACACTTTCTGTACTAATTAACTCAGGGTGCTGTAGTAGTCTTCCCAGCTTGCTCCTTGCCAGGGGGCCTAGAAGCTATGGACTTTTGAGGTTAATTGCACCCAATTGAATTCCTGCCTCTTCAGTGCAAGTCAGACTCTCAGCATCTCATCAGAGCCTTAAGGGCTCTTTGAAGCTTTGGCTGCCAGAAAACAGGGGCTGAGAGGATGAGAATCAGCTGGAGTTCAAGAGTTAGCCCCGCTCCCTCCCCAAATGGAAAACCACATTGAAATAGTTGTCCTCTGTGCTTTGTTCCCAAAGCAAACACTATTTAGCTAAGTATGGTGTAAAGGGTTGCCATTTGCCACAACTGATAAATAAACTGGTAACCACAATGATGAGGGAGAAGTGGGGGTATTTTGTGGTCCTGGGGGGAACTGAAAGCTCTCTTTCATTGGAGACAGGCTATGAAAGACAAAAATCATCAAAACAAGGAAATAAAGGAATAGAAGCTTTGTTGACTGCAGTGGGGGAGTGTATTTTTATTTTTAGATGATTGTGTATTAGCAGGTAGAAGACTGTGTCTTGATAAAGAGATTAAGAGTGGAGGTACACCTCAAATTTCATTTTTTATTTTTTTGTTTAAAAGTTGTATTTAAAAAAATTGTATTTTGGAGCCTAAAAAGTATGGCAAATACAGTCAGATGTCTGGATATTCCAGGTCAAAGTAAATTTAAAAGGGACAAAATTTAAAACCCAGGGACTAAATAAGTGATATTATGGGTTCAGATAAATTTTAAAGTTTAGTTGTGTATAATAGTCACACTTAATTCAGAAGAACACATTTTTCTTTTTTTAAATTTTTTTTAATGTTTATTTAATTTTGAGAGAGAGAGACAGGGTGCGAGCAGAGGAGGAGCAGAGAGAGAGACACAGAATCCGAAGTCGGTTCCAGGCTCTGAGCTGTCAGCAGAGAGCCTAATCCAGGGCTTAAACCCACAAATTCTGAGATCATGACCTGAGCCTAAGTCAGATGCTTAACCCACTGACCCACCCAGGCACCCCTGGAAGAACCTATTTTTCTATCCTTATATTGTTAGTCTTTTCCATTCATGCAGGCTTTTGGTTTTATGGGGATCTGATGAAATTTGCTTTATTTGTACCTAGAGACATACAGGTTAGGGCTAAAGAATTGCACCAAATAATTTTCATGGTATCATGAATCAGGGGTATATCTAAGTTTACCATTAGTTGTCTAAAACATAAAAAGATGATCTTGGCAATATTAGCAAATTTTATCCATGTGTGCCAGATGTGTTTGAAAAGAAAAATAAACTAGAAAGAGAAATTCTTAAAGTTCCATTTATATTAAAACCTTTTGAATCATCTATAATTGAAATATGATTGTAAAGGCCTTGGGATTGTGGTAGTGTAGAGTAGCATGATTATCTAAAATGACCATAAGTCATGTATGATGACATCTACAGTGTCCATAATTTAAAGCAGTCTTAAATTTTTTCTAGATCAAGGTTCAAAAAAGTCAGTGCTAACTTTGCCCATATATGCCCTTAATAATTTCATAGATTTATGTAATTACTCCTTTCAATTCCTTAAAATTTTTTTAATGCTTATTTATTTTTAAGACAGAGACACAGAGCATGAGAGGGAGAAGGGCAGAGAGAGAGGGAGACAGCATCTGAAGCAGGCTCCAGGCTCTGAGCTGTCAGCACAGAGCCAGACGCACGGCTAGAACTCATTGACTGTGAGATCATGACCTGAGCCTAAATCATTCACTTAACTGACTGAGCCACCCAGGTGCCCCTCCTTTCAGTTCCTTTTAATTGATAGATTCAAGCATCTCATATTTTTGTCTATTAAAGTGCATATTTAACATTTTAGTGTATATTCTTTTAGTTTTTTGTACATATAATATTTACATACAGAATATCTATATATTTATGATCATGATGGATTTATAGTTTCTTGAAAATACATCATAATAATTTTCCCATAGCAGTGAAAATTTTCAAAAATGTCATTTTAAGGGCTATATTTCATTATGTGGCCCTGCCCTAGTTCATTTAATCATTCTGCTATGTTACAGGGCAGTTAACTGTTTCCAACCTCTTGTTTTAAATACTGTGTGATGAATGTGTTTGTTTAGGAATTCTTGACTTTTTCTCCTATTAACTATTGAGAAGGAATTACATACAGTGAAAATATTGGCGCAAAGCTATTTTCCCCATTGATTTAAGACACTCTTTATCATATACTAGATTTTTAGATATTATGGTCAGCGCCAAAGCCTATACATTCTGTTACATTGATGATCCATTGATTTCACCACCAAATTAAAATTGTTAAATGTTTATTTATTCATTTTGATGGGGAGAGGGGCAGGGAGAGAGGGAGAGAGAATAATCCCAAGCAGGCTCTGCTCTCAGTGCAGAGCCCAATGCAAAACCGTACAATTTTTTAAGGAGGTGAGATTTTTATTGAAATTGGAGAAACATGTAAATTAATTTGGGAAGAATTAATATTTTCTGTCTTCCTTGAAATGTGATATCTATTTTCCAACAGCAAAACTTTCTTTTGCATCTCAGAAAATATTTATAGTGTTTTTCTTCAATATTTTTTAATGTTTAATTTTGAGAGAGAGACAGAGCGTGAGTGGGGGGCTGGCAGAGAAAGAGAGGGAGACACAGATCAGAAGCAGGATTCAGGTTCTGAGCTTCCCCCACCCGGCCTGATGCGGGGCTCGAACTCACAAACCAGAAGGTCGTGGCCAAAGATCATGAGCAAAGCAGCCTCCTTAACCAACTGAGCCACCCATATGGTGTTTTTAAACCTAGGTCTCACAAATTTTTGATAAACTATTACTAGGTTGTTTTACTATTGGACTGTTAGACTTGTATTATACTTAATATATTTATTATTATAATTTTATAACCACTTATAATTGCATATAGCTTTTTTAATTATTAGGTTGATTATCTTGGATTTTCTCAAAGATTAATAGTATATACCTGTTATGATTTATTTATTTAGTGACAAATATTTATTAAGCATCTACTGTACACCCCAAACCTTCTAAGCACTGGCACACAGTATTTAGGGAAAAATATAGATTATGGGGGGTTATGTTTCTAGTAGGAAAGAAGAACAACAATCCAAATTTTACTAGAATAACATATAAATTAGGATAGAGAGTGCTTACAGCAATTGAGCAAAGAAGAGGCATATAAAATAACCAGGGTTGGTACTGAAATTTTAGATAGAGCACAAAGCCAAACCAAAAGCACCTACTGAGTAAAGAAATTGGAGTAAATTGGGAAGAGTAGTAGTCAATGAGATTTAAAAATAATACAGAATGAGACCTTGCCACTTGCAACAATGTGGGTGGAACTAGAGTGTATTATGCTAAGGGAAATAAGTTCATCAGAGAAAGACAAATGTCATATGATTTCACTCATATGTGGAATTTAAGATACAAAACAGATTATCATGGGGGAAAAGGAAGGAAAAAAGAAGATAAAAACAGAGAGGAAGGCAAACTATAAGATACTATTAACTACAAGGAACAAACTGTGAGTTGATGGAGGGAGGTGGATGGGGGATGGGCTAAATGGGCAGCAGGTATTAAGCAGGGCCCTTTTTGGATGAGCACTTTTTGGGTGTTATATGTAAGTGGTGAATTACTGGGTTCTTCTCCTGAAACCAATACTGCATTGTAATTTAACTAACTTGAATTTAAATAAATAAGTGATATATACATAGACAGGCCAAATAATTGAGGTCATGGTGAGTCAGAGTAATTTGGACTGAGTTGGATAGATATTAGAAGATTTTGAGAAAAAAAAAGTGATATGAAATGCTTTAAATAGCTATGGTTTTGGCTGCTGTGGTGAGAACAGATTTTAGAGGATGGAATCAAAGAGGCCAGTTGGGAAGTAGAGCAGAAGCTGTAGTTCTCCTGCCCATAGAGCCTTGGTTCACTTCAAAATGCACCTGTAGAAAGCTCTCATGTATACTGACTGCTTCCTGTTTCTATGCCTGAGAAGACAGCAGGGAAGTGCCAGGGAGCCATACTTAGAACTGACCCACCAAGAATGGGAAAGGGAGTGGGTGAATAAAGACTCTAGTGTCTCTCTGTGGGACAAGTCAGGTGTGTTCTGCACAATCTCTTAGAGATTTCCCAGCAGAACTGAGCTCCCATGTCCCAGAGCAGAATCTCACTCTTTAATGCAACTCCATCCACTTTCCCTGTTCTGCTTTTGATCCACTCACCATGCTTCCTGGGAGTACCCTCTGAGAGGTGGCTTTTGGAGGAATCCAAGCTAAGATAGGGGACTATTGTAGTAATCCAGGCAAGACAGGATATCAACTTGGACCACAGTGTATCTTTAAAGTAGGGATAATTGATTTAATGCTGATTATAGTTTAAAGAAGAGCTGAAAAGATTTGCTGATGCATTTAATGCAAAATGTAAGAGAAAAACAGAAATCAAGATGATTATTTTTGTTTGAGCACTTGGAAGGATAAGGTCTCCATTAACTAAAATGAGAAAGAGTTTAATACATCTGAAAGATACCTAGTATATGGTGTGAGTTAGGGGTCATTTTTAAAAATATGAATATCCAATTGATCCAGCACCATTTACTGAAAAGACTTTCTCATATACACAGTACTGCAGTATCCCTTTTGTCAAAAATCAAGAGACGATAAATGTGTGGGTATTTGTCTGTACTTGGTATTCTGTTCTATTAGCCTATTTGTCTCTTCCTACACAAATATCCCACCTTCTTCAGTCTAACGCTCTCCCAACTGAGCTATTTCGGTGCTAAATATCCCACCTTCTTATTTCTGTAAATTATGTCATAGTATTCATCAATGTAATTCTTCCAGCACTGCTCTTGAAGATTACTTTTTATAACTTTATAATGTCATCAAAGTTCATAATAACTCTTAATATCCAGTACATAATTCCTTCAACTCTGTTCCTCTTGAAGATCACTCATAACTTTATAATAATTTAATAATAACTGGTTTAATTCCTCCTTTTCTGTACTTTGAGGTTACTCTTAGACTTGTTCAACTTTGTAAAACTTTAGAAACAGCTTATTACTGCACACACACACGTGCACGTGCACACACACACACACACACAAAGCCAATATTACTAGAATTACTTAGAATCTTTCAGTCCAGAAATAATTGACCATTTTACAATATTGAGCTTTCTTTTTTTGGGCTTTATTTTTATTTTTAAAAATTTTTTTAAATTTATATCCAAGGTAGTTAGCATATAATGCAATGATGATTTCAGGAGTAGAATCCAGTGACTCATCCCCTACATATAACACTCAGATCTCTTCCCAACGAGTGTTCTCATTAATGCCCCTTGCCCATTTAGCCCATCCCTCCACCCACAACCCCTCCAGCAACCCTCAGTTTGTTCTCTGTATTTAAGAGTCTCCCATTTTTTCTCCTCTCCCTGTTTTTGTATTATTTTTGCTTCCTTTCCTTTCTGTTCATCTGTTTTGTAGCTTAAATTCCACATATCATATGAAATCATATGATATCTGTCTTTCTCTGACTAATTTCACTTAGCATAATATACCTTAGTTCCACCCATGTTGTTGTAAATGGCCAAGATTTCATTCTTTTTGATTGCCGAGTAACACTCCATAGTTACAATATTGAGTTTTCTAGCCAAAAGAATATAATATATTAATGGAGAAAATAACAGAATATTTTTATAGTTATTAGAATAATTAAGTAAACAGGAAAACTCATGATGCAAGGTGGAAGGGTAGAATTGTTGGGAGCAATATTCTGCAGTGGGCAACAGTAGACGGGATCTAATACCCAAGTGGCAGAATGCACATTAGGTAGGGACACGACCGGTTCAGTATTTCTTTTAAAAAAATTTTTTTTAAGGTTTTTTTTTATTTATTTCTAGGAGAGAGAGAGAGAGAGACAACGTGAGCAGGGGAGGGTCAGAGAGAGAGGGAGTCACAGACTCTGAAACAGGCTCCAGGCTCTGAGCCGGCAGCCAGCACAGAGCCCGACGCGGGGCCCGAACCCACGAACCGCGATATCACGACCCAAGCGAAAGTCGGACGCTTAACCGACTAAGCCACCCAGGCTCCCCTCAGTATTTCTAATAGAAAAGAAGAAAGAGTAAATGGTCACTTGATGTACCAGCAGATGAGTAACTACATGATGATGAGACTTTATGGACATTCTCTTTCAATTGCTTCAGCTCACAAATATTGGCTGTTGGATAACATGGTTAGAGTAAATACCCTTGTGTTATTCTGGTTGTTAATGAGAATGCCTCTGGTGAGGTATCTTTAAGTATAAAGATAGCTGCTGGTTTAAGATAGTTGTTTTGTCATCTTTTAAACGTGTTTTTTCTGAAAGTTATCAGGAAAAGTCCTCTCTTTGCCAATGTCTTTTGAAGTCGATGTCCATTTAGTTTAAATATTTGTACTTTCTCTTATTATGAGAATCCCTTTCTAGAAATTAAAGTTTGTACCTTCCTCAGGGCCTCATCTAGACCTGTTATGTTTCTGCTGATATTTATCCATCAAGGCAGTGTACCCTAGTGTGAATTCACCAGGTTTTCTGCAAGGACATGGTCTCACACGTGAGGGAGGTAGTGGTGTGATTCTCCACCTCATTTATACCAGACAATGTTGTTTAACCTTTATGGTCATGGCAGCATGTTGGCATAGTCTGCAATGACTGTAACAGCTGGAAGTATCATTTCTTTGATAGCTCAGAGGCAATAATCATAAGTAATCTTTTGATGCTTTCCCCTCTAAAGTGTACTATCTTCCAGTTGCTCACACTGAAATTTATTGCCTGCATTTCTACTAATGACATGCGTTCATGAAATTTTTCTCATGACTTTTGTCCCCAAACATAGACTTTGATTTCCAATAAAAATTTAATTTAATTTGTCATCTTGTTTCCCTGGACTCCTCATTCTATCACATTTAATAAAGGTCAGAGAAGAGTCTGAGCATCAATTCCTAATACCAGACATAAGTAAATGTCAAAATTTGAAAAGTTTAGTTCAGGCTCTCAGAGTTTTTATTGGTGGCTGTAGCAAGTGATACTTCTTGGTAGGAAGTATCAGAGCAAAATGCTGCTGGAGAAGTAGGCTCACATGCACTTGGGAGGAAGGTGAACTATTGTGTCAATGGTCAGACAAAGACGCTATGACTCGGATGCGAACTACAGGTGTGAATGAGGGTGGAAGGAGCAGGTATGAGAGTTGATGCCAAGAAAACTGGTTATGGAAATGAGTAATCAATGTGAACTTATAAACTAATGGGAAAAGAATGGGAAGCTATGATGAATCCAGGAAACAGAGAATAGATGAGGGAACACTGAGAGCTAAATTGATTTGTCTAATGAAAAACAGGGCCTGTAGGATACAGAGCCCATGATAAATACAGGGGCCAAATTTGCCAGAAAAACCAGAGATGGGGATCCTCCTCATGAACTGTATGTATGGCTCAGTCCACAGGGCAGCGGCCCGTTGCAGCATATGTCTGACCTGAAATTCTACCCAGTGTTACCATGGTTTACAAACATATCGGAGTGAGCCAGGACTTTATTCATTCCACTGATCAGTAATGAATGTAAGCGTGGGTGCTTTCCTACTTCTAACAGGTTACCTAAATACTGCCCAGTTTTCAATAACTATGAGGTTCTTTCCATGAAATAAGCAATTATTTTTAAGTTTATTTATTTATTTTGATGGATAGGGGAAAAGAGAGAGAATATCCTAAGCAGACTCCACACCACCAGCACAGAGCTCAACATGGGGCTCAATCTCATGAACTATGTAATCATGACCTGAACCAAAACCAAGAGTTGAATGTTTAACTGACTAATCCACCCAGGTGCTCCCAAACAAGCAATTCTTTTTCTCTTTAAGATGGTCTTTTCTCCAATCACAAACCCTCCAGTTGAACACATGTTATCAGTTTCCTTTTTTCCTCATATTATCCTCTGCAATATGAGGGGGAAATCTAGTGGGAAGTGAGAAAAATAAAACACTGCCCCATACTCCATTCTCAGCATGTATGATTTTTATAAACAATGAAAGCAGATTTCCCACCCTAACTACAAGTATTTCAACAAACATATTTGTTCCCTTTCATTTTTCCAAGTCTTTATGGTACAGGCTGTGGTGTGCTGGGGACCAGAGGCATTCTTGTACCAGACATCAGTTTGGCACACACAGTCTTCAGCTGTCAGCCTGTCTGCAAGGAGATCTAAGCACTCCATGCTCCCACTTCACTCTGGGTGTAATCCCAGCCACCTCCCATTATTGGAGAGTAAACTGGGATGAAGCATCTGTCCTAAACTCAATCATGTGAGATGTAGAATGAGTGGCAAGATGTGACACTCATTATAGCTTTCTCTCACTCAGCTCAAGACCTTCAGAATCCAGACAGTAAATCCCATTTTAGTGTGGGCACATGTTACACATAAGTCAATACATTCATGGACTCTCAAGTACATGTGATGTTTCACGTTCTTCAACCTAATAAGATACTTGTAAAATAATTGTCAATCCTCATTTTTAAAAACTTATAAAAATAACCAGGCACTACCAGTCTTCCTATAGCTGCTGGAATTTCAGGGAAATAGATCACTCTTTTATCACTATTCTCCCAAATAATTGATATGTTTTAAAAAAAAAACTTACATTATGGTTTCACTACTTCAATTACACCAATGAGAGAGTCTCATGGAAAACAAGTGTAATCCGGTGTTGATAGTAAAATTAATAGGTCATGCGTTTGCCAGAAAAGCTTTCATATGTTTTTGGGACAATATAATACGAGAGGAATTTTGGATGATTCAACCAATTATTGCATGGATTCAAATATAGTTCAGGTGATGTCATATTTCCCAAACAGAAAATCCTTGTTCAATAAAACATTGTAATAATGCAATTTCCATGGGAAATAGCTATATTCCTGCCCCCGTCCACAGTGTGTTAGAGACCTTCCACTGCACCAGAACTGGCCGGGACAGACCCTGAACAGATGGTTTTCCATGAAATTTGTCCCAGTAGTCTCTTCAAAATCTAACCTGCTCTTGCTCACCTCCTTACCATACCAGGCATTGAAATGCTCATAGTTAGAATACCTTGTCTGCGCTAAGGCATTATCTTCAAACTCTTAAAAATCACAGAATCATGATATCAGAAGTTACTGTCAAGAATAGTAGAGAGTTGGGGCGCCTGGGTGGCTTAGTCTGTTAAGCGTTCGACTTTCGCTTAGGTCATGATCTCGCGGTTCATGGGTTCGAGCCCCGCGTCGGGCTCTGTGCTGACTGCCAGCTCAGAGCCTGGAACCTATTTCAGAGTCTGTGTCTCCCTCTCTCTCTGACCCTCCCCTGCTCACGCTGTCTCTCTCTCTCTCCTAGAAATAAATAAAAATATTAAAAAAAAAAAAGAATAGTAGAGAGTCTAAAATTTTATCTTATTTGCATGCTAACAAGTTAGCCAGTCACAGTTTCTTGGATGCTGGCAGAAGACAGGAGACTCTTGGGTCATAGACAAAGGACAGTTTTTTTGCCCACAGACATAGCAGTGGCTGAGTCCCGGTTCTCACAAGTCAGCGCAAAGAGGACCAAGTGATACCTGCACATGCAATGGATATGCCACAGGAGATGAACCCCAAGCTTAGGGAACCAGCATATTTTTTAACGGGCAATAACCTTGCCTTCCTTTGCTATGAAAGCAGACACTACCTTTATTCTAGTAGGCAGTAAATAAACCTATCTTGTTCAGTAAGGAGACAGTATATTTAATTGCCAAGGCTGTTTTCTATACACATAAACTTGAAAAGATAGTTTTGAACAAAAGTATCCATATTAGCTATGTTTTGTATTTTCTGCAACTTGATGCTTTAATATTTTCAAGATGGATGTCAACTGCTTTAGGCAAATAATTAGGGACTTGAGTTAACCACCTGGACTGCCCACATTCTAAGCCTCATATGAGTTTGCAAAGGTGTCACTTTTGCTTATTTATTTATTTATTTAACTTATTATGATGATTATTTTGTTGAGAGATGGAGAGAGACAGAGCTCTAGCAGGGGAGAGGCAGAGAGAGAGGGAGATACAGAAAGCAGGCTCCAGGCTCTGAGCTGTCAGTACAGGGCCCGACGTGGGGCTCAAACTCATCAATGCGAGATCATGACCTGAGCTGAAGTTGGATGCTCAACTGACTGAGCCACCCAGGTGCCCCAAGATATCACTTTTCAACATGGTTTACCAATCCCAGAGCATCCTACCTTACTTTGCTTCTTCCTTCTTGGGGAAATCACAATAGAAGTGTTTGCCTGCTCTTTCACTCTCTCTCTTTCTCCGCCTCATAACTGACCCTGCTGTTCCTCCCTGTGGCCCTGCATTTTCCAGGGGGGAATAGTATCATAGACTTTTGTGACTCCAAGGCAACTCTCTCTTTGATCTATGTGTGGCCTCACTATACCTAAATTAAGACTAACTTATGATTAAAACACAGTCAGTAACTGTAGCTCACAAAACATGCAAACACATTAGAAGTCCATGGAGAGTTGTTTTAACAGACACTACCTTAAAGACCTTTGATTTCAATACCCATTAATGCCCAAATCCTTTCTAAAAGAACTCCATACTACCATAAAGCAATTCAGTATATCTTTTAGACACTTTTCTTCAATCTTTCTTTGTTATCTGTGATTTTTATTTACTTGGCCTTCTTTTATGCTTTCGGATCTAAAAAGAACATGTCTATTTGAAGGCAACTGTGATGTGCATTGCACAGGCCTCTTCTCTACTACCTTTTTCACGCGTGGAAACTTCCTTTGCATAATATGATTGTCTCTAGTTTCCTCAACCAACCTGGTGACATCCTGTTAAATGTAGTCTGTTTTGTCTATTTTCAAAATATCTACTGCTTCAAAACTATTTTAGATACAGTACGGGTAAAGAGCCCAGAGAAAGTAGAATAGAAGAGAATAAACTTCCAACTCCTTTTTTTGCATCATATATGGGCGTGTTAAGTTATTTAAAAGGTAGAATACACCTCTGATTAAGAATCAACTATCACCTGAAGTCATTAATCCTGTCACTCCATAACTGATTCAACTTTTCTGTTTTTGCTTTAAAATATAGGCTTTAGCAGTGCCTAGTTGACTCAGTTGGGTGAGCCTCCAATTCTTGACTTCAGCTCAGGTCATGATCTCACAGTTCATGAGACGGAGCCCCATGTCAAGTTCTGCACTGACAGCATGGAGCTTGCTTGGGACTCTCTGTCTTCCTCCTTCTATGCCCCTCCCCCAGTCACACATGCATGCTCTCTCTCTAAATATATGTAAGTAAACTTTAAAAAAATATGTAGGCTTTATATTTATCCCTATAAAATTCAGTCTTAGATTTATTTATTTATTTTCAGTTTCTGATAAATCTCTTGGGTTTTAAAAGCAAACTAAGTTATTATTCCTAGCCTCAAAGCATCAAAACATTTAATAAGTAAATTTTATATAACTTTATACAAGTCCTTATTAAAGTGTGGAGCAGGACAGAACTGAGCATAGGATCTTATACACTCAGTTGGAACCTTCCATCGGTTTTACCATCATTACCTTGATGAATGCTCATTAACCATAGTTGTTCAACATAAGAACTCATTTAATTAAACCTTCTTCCAGATTTTGCTTGTTTAAAAAAATTCTATATGGAGATCTTTGGACCACTACATTTCAATATTTTGTCCTTCTGTCAGTTTTCCTAACTAAAGAAAAAAGGTTAGTATGTGATGACTTACTCCTACTGAATCCATAATGACAAACAGTGGTCATGATTTCATTTTCTCCATCTAGAAGATTATTAATATATATATTTTAACATAACATAATATATTCTATGTATTGTATGTACATATATATGTATACATAATACATGTATGCATATAATTATCTAATTATATGTATATGAATGTGCACATACATATGTGTATGTATATGTACACATGTATATTATATGCATACAATCATTGTATATATTATAATTACATATGGTTGCATATCATACATAAATATATTATATATTATATCATATATTATATATAATAACAGATCAGATTAATCTACTAAATTATTAAACTGCTATCTTGAGAAGTGAGTTTTTGCCTCCATTATTAACAAAAATTTAATACATACATGTTATATGTAGCTCTGTTCTATAGTTTGTCTTAAAAAAATGACATAAAGAAAAAAATCTCATTAGAAAAAGAAATTCCAGGAAGCTTTCAAAAAATGGAGAGGATTCAGCAAATTAGTCAGTGGAAGAAAGGGCACTGGTAAGGGAAACATGCCAAAGAAAAATGAGACAAATGAAAAAAAAAGAAAGAAAAATGGGGTGAGGAAGACTACATTGCATTTAAACCTTTTAATTCAAATCTAACTTATCCTTTTAGAATTACATTGTTGTTACTATTTTTCTGGCCACACTACTCCCTCTGCAATTGCTCTCCCACCTATCATTTATGTTCTCAATCTCTATCTTGATTTCATTGTTTCTCATGTGTATATCCTGTCTGGTGTGTAGCCCTGGGAAGCAGTGATTATATCTAATTCTTCAATATTGTGACCCCCTACAGCTCCAGGATATAACTGGCTCACCTTATGTACTCAGTGATAATTTTGGAATTGGAAATTTCAATTTTGGGGGATTACAAATGAAAGGCTGTTAAGACTGTAAGGGCTTTTGGACACAGAGAGCTAGAAAGATTGAATGATTTGCCTAGAATCATGTAAGTTTCTAAGCATTCATTCACAAAATGCTTCCCCTTAGCCTTGTCATTCTTGCTGATCTCAGATTGGCCTAAAATCTCTGTATGGGCTGCTTACAAGGCATCAAAACCTATTATGATTGTTTGGCTTGTTGGAACTGGTTTACATGTTAAGAAAGGTACACTTTGATCCCAGTGTCTGAATAATTCCTTCTAAGACCATGTGTTGGCTCTTACATAGACACAGACATAAACAAATTCATCCCAGGGAGTCAATGGAACTTTTCCTCAGATGTTGATATATATTTAGAGGCTGATGGTATATATTTAGAAGGATATCTTTCCTAATTCTTTTTATTAGCAATTGGGGTAGTGCCAAAAGTCACAAACTGAACGTTAGCATTTCATTAAAATGACCCGAAGAGCAGATTGAATTTTTCTATACCTCTGGGAAGGACTAGCTTGGATATATTTATAAGCAGAGCTAACCAGAAGGCAGAGTTTCTTTGATGATGGCACTGGTCTAAGTGTTCTACGATGACTCATGGAGACCAGCAGCACTTGTGTCCATGGCTTCACCCGCTGGGTTTAGAAATCCCAAGGATCTTATGTGTCAACCAGACCACAGTCCTTCCCTGCCTTTCCACTTAATGATCATCAAGATCCAGTGTGTTCCAAACTTACATCTCAATCTGATTTATTTTTAAAACAAGTCTTTATAAATTACTAGGATATTTTATTACTTTGTATATTTTTAGAAATTCTAGGGGTGAGGGTTAGGAGGAACACCATAACATTCACCCTTTGTTCATATCTCATTAAAAATCCTGGAAGGAGGGGCACTTGGGTGGCTCAGTCGGTTAAGCGTCCGACTTTGGCTCAGGTCATGATCTCACGGTTCGTGGGTTTGAGCCCTGCATCAGGCTCTGTGCTGACTGCCAGCTCAGAGCCTGGAGCCTGCTTCAGATTCTGTATCTCCCTCTCTCTCTGACCCTCTCCTGCTCACACTGTCTCTCTCTCTCTCAGAAATAAATAAAAACATTAAAAACAAAAATCCTGGAAGTACATGGTTGAGAAGCCTATAATATCTCTTTTCTTTATGTTTAGTACCCAAATTTTTAATTTGGAGGGGGTACGCTGTGTGATTTGGAGGTACAGTAGCACAAAGGTTATGTTTTATGGGAATTATGCTTTATAGTGGTATAAAACATTCAACCATCTCAGTCTAGCTATGTAAGTTTTCCCTCACATACACACACACACACACACAAAATCCCTGCATAGACCTTTTTTTTCCAAAGTTTTTCCTATTTGCAAATTTAATATTTGACATTTATCTTTCCAATAGCTACGCAAATAAGTAATATTGAAAAATATGTTTTGATGTTTTGAGTTTTTGGAGAAAATGATGCTGGACAAGTATGTCATTTTGGAATTGACTTTTTGTCCTCTCAGAAAGAAGGGAGAAGCCTGGCAGTCCTTAATACTTGAAAAACTAACGGGGCAAGGGGAGTGGATGAAATAGAAAAAATAGACTATGTCCTTCTTTTATGGAGAGAAGTCCCTCTTCCCTGGGGCCACAGAGGCCCTAGAGCACCTGAGTTTAAGGCAATTTAGAAATGAGGAAAGTGTCTCCTTGAGCTAGTGAGGCTCACTGCCTAACGTTATCCTGAGGCCAGCATCCCCATGCAGAGGTCCCAAGGGCTGCTTTTGGCTGCGGCGTCTGGAAGTCCAGCTGCTGCAGTGACCAAACCATTTTCTAGGACAGCCCAGATGGAAAGGAAAAAATTAAACTCAGTTTTATTTTTATTACCATACAACTTCTGTTTTCTCCTCAAGTTTTGATAAATAGCCAACTAGATCTTACTGAAAATATAGGAAAACACCCAGTACCATGAGATGAGCTTTCATATTCCAAGCTAGATTCTGTAACCCATCATTTTTTTTAATGTTTTTTTTTAAATGTTTTATTTATTTCTGAGAGAGAGAGAGACAGCATGAGCAGGGGAGGGTCAGAGAGAGAGGGAGACACAGAATCTGAAGACAGGCTCCAGGCTCTGAGCTAGCCATCAGCACAAAGCCTGATGCGGGGCTTGAACCCACCAACCGTGAGATCATGACCTGAGCCTAAGTCAGACGGTCAGCAACTGAGCCACCCAGGTCCCCCATGGAACCCATCTTTTAAATTCTAGTTTGTAATGACAATGAGAGTGTAGGGGAGCTGGTAAGCATCTCAAAAATAATACAATAATAATGGTCATGTGTTGGTTTAATGGATTAAAATAGAAAAACATCAGGAAAATATATCAGCTGAACTTAGTTAATTTTTTTTTTTACTTTTGGAAAATTCTCTTTCATCTACTCTTACGAGTTTTCTCAGTTTTTATTTATGTCATATACTAATCTTTGAAGTGTTGCAGTGGAAGCAAAACCATTAAGCTTTTGATGATTATTTCCATAATTTGGAGTTTGATCACTTGGGTCATTTGTCCCATGTTGACATGAAATGTTGTACTCCAGTGGCCTGTAAGAGGACAAAGCATGAATGTTTCTCCACTCATCATCCTGAAACTGGGCAGGTTTTTTGCCCAATTTGCAGGGCCAGTAACAACAGCAAAAGGCATTCTCCACTAGTTAACAAATCCTTTCAAGCTCCTACAACAAGCCTGTTCCTACCCTGTAAACATGCCTTTGGCAAATTTTAATCCAATTATTAAATCCAAGTTTACATAATTATTAATTATCATTATCTATTAAATAGTACTCATAGCTAGCTATCGTATGATTTTTTGTTGTTGTTTACAAACTTCTTTCACTTGCAAATTTAATTTGAACCTCACAAAATCCCTCTGAAATATATGATTCACATGTATTAGCTCAGGCTGCCATAACAAAATACCACAGACTGGGTGGCTTAAGCAACAGAAATTTATTTTGTCACAGTCCCAGAGACTAGAAGTCCAAGGGCAGGGTGCCAAAAGGTTGGTTCTTAGTGACAACTCTTTCTGGCTTGCAGATGGCTTCCTTCTCACTATGCTCTCCCATGACCTTAGCCCAGGATGCATGGAGACAGGGAGGTGCTCTAGTGTCCTTTCCTCTTCTTCTCTCAGTCCTCTCAGATTAGGGGTCAAACCTTTTGCCTTGATTAACCTTAATTACTTCCCAAAAGATCCTATCTCCAAACAGAGTCAGATTGAGGATTAGGGTTTCCGAGTATGGATTGGGAGGTCAGGCACCACCCAGATGGTGAAATCACATTTTGCAGATAAAACAACAGACTAGAAGACTAGAACTAGAAGTAATGTCAGCGCCAGTGCTTGCTTCTAAATTTTGACTCTCTATTTCTTTTTTTGTTGTAATTCCCTTGTGACGAGAAAGGATAATTTTATAGGTTTTTGTAAAATGCCCATGGTTTTCCAGATACTGCAAATATTTAACTGTAAACCTCTAAAACCATAAAAGCATAAATGCACTCGATTTTTTAAAATAATTGTGAAATGGAGAAAGATTCTCTAAAGAACCATAAAACCAAGAATCCAAATGAAAAAAAAGAAAATTTGATTATATAAAACATTGAAGGCCTGTCAGACATAAAGGGAATGAGAAATAAGAATTTGAAGCATAAGGAAGACCAGAAAATATTTAAGATGCATATGACAGGTAGGGGGCTAATTTTCTTAACATGCACAGACCTTTTATAAGTGAACAGCAAAAAGACAGCACTCCAAAAAATGAGCAAAGGACATGAATAGGCAGTTCAGAGAAATAAATAAACAAGAAACATATAAAAATAAGCTTAACTTTTCTTATAATTAAAGAGATGCATGTTAAAATAAAAATAAGACACTATTTTCTACCTACCAGACTGGCTAAGATGAAAATTGCATGGAGAAGGAGTGCAGAAAAATTATCCTTTTGCTACACAATTGGGGAAAATATAAATTAGTGCGTTTGTATGGAAGATATGGCAGTATTTGTCAAAATAAAATAAGCATATATCCTTTAATCCAGCATTTCCACATCTGAGAATAATTGAAACTTTATAAACTGTCACACACACATAAGGAGTGTTGTATACAAAAATTATTCAATGTAATATTGTTTGTATATTAGTTGCTAGGGCTGCCATAACAAAACCTACACACTGGGTGGCTTAAGCAACAGAAATTTATTTTCTCGTGGTTCCGGAGACTAGAAATCCAAGATCAAGGTGATGGTAGGCTTGGTTTCTTCTGAGGTCTCTCTTCTTGGTTTGCAGATGATTTCCTTCTTGCTGTGCCCTTCCTCTCTGCCCATCCTTGATGTGTCTCTGTGTGTCCTAATCTTTTCTTCTAAGGACACCAGTCAGATGGGATTAGGGCCTACCATAATGGACTCCTTTTAGCTTAATTACCTCTTAGAGGTACTATCTCCAAATATAATCACATTCTAAGGTACTGGGAGTTAGGACTCCAATGTATGAATTTGAGAGGGGTATAATTCAATCCACAATAGTTTATAAGAGAAAGAAAAAGCAAAAATATACATATTGGAATAGTAAATACATGATTCCAATTCCACACCCCAGCCCTGTAAATATGCTTTCAACAATAATTACCATGCTGAATTGTATGCCATTTTTACTCTGCTCTCCTCTTAGATTTTCTTCTGGTTTATCTTCACATATGTGTTAAAGAAATGAAAAGAGAGGAAAAGCATTAATAAGTGGCAATGTCTTCTAGTATCTAATAGATTAACTGTTGAATTGAACTTCCACTGCAGTGAAATTGCTTCTGATTTGCCAATTTGGGTTTTTAATTTTTGGCTTTCTAGCATTAAAATTTCAAAATATTGAAATTACTCAGTACATAATGACACAGACTGTTGCTACTATGTAAATGGCCATTAGCCTTTGAATTCAAAAGCTCTAGGAAAAGTTTTTAGAAACGTGCTGTGATTGGGGCACCTGGGTGGCTCAGTTGGTTGAGCGTCTGACTAACATTCAGCTCTGGTCATGATTTCATGGTTCATGGCTTCAAGCTCTGTGACAGAACTCGCACTCACAGCACTGGGCCTGCTTGGGATTTTCTTGCCCTCTCTCTCTAGCCCTCCCCTGCTCTCTCTCTCGCTCTCTCTCACTCTCTCTCTATCTCAAAATAAATAAATAAACTTAAAAAACAAACATGCTGTGATTAATTGAAAATTCCAGTTGAATTTGAAAATGTAACTTGAAACTTTAGAACTTGTCTTCCAATCAGTATTTGCTACCATTTTAGATATCTGAGCCAGACTTATCAGTGAGCATCCAAGAACTGATTTAATAATTATAACACACAAGGTGGACTTAATAGTGATATCAAAAGAGAACTGGACTGGGGCGCCTGGGTGGCTTAGTCGGTTAAGCGTCCGACTTTCGCTTGGGTCATGATCTCGCGGTTCGTGGGTTCGAGCCCCGCATCGGGCTCTGTGCTGACTGCCAGCTCAGAGCCTGGAGCCTATTTCANAAGTCAAAAGATTATGTTCTAAATTGTTCTATTTATATAAATTCTAGAAAACACAACACAATAGCAACAGAAAGCAGATCTGTGTTTGCCTGGGACCTGGAGTAGAGGAAGGAGATCAAGAGCAAAGGTGCAGAGGGGCGCCTGGGTGGCTTAGTCGGTTAAGCATCCGACTTTCGCTTAGGTCATGATCTCGTGGTTCGTGGGTTTGAGCCCCGTGTCGGGCTCTGTGCTGACTGCCAGCTCAGAGCCTGGAGCCTATTTCAGAGTCTGTGTCTCCCTCTCTCTCTGACCCTCCCCTGCTCACGCTGTCTCTCTCTCTCTCTCTCCTAGAAATGAATAAAAATATTAAAAAAAAAAAAAAGAGAACTGGACTGTGAGTCAGGAAACCTACCTTTGAGACATAGCATTGGTGCCCATGCGACCTTGAAGAGCTTACTGCTTTGAAATTCAGTCTGTCCTGTTAAATGGAGTCATAACCATTACCTGAAAATTGTAGCAGAAATTCAAAGACATAACAGAAATGAAAACAGCTGGCACAGAGTATTTGCTCATCTGATACTTTTCTTTTCCTCTTCCTCAAAGCATTGGGTCAACTGTGGAAGAATCAGAAGATGAAATTCCATCCCTCAAGCCATTTATAATCCAATCGGAAAGACTGTATGTGAACTTCAAGTGATATTTTATAGGAGTTTAGAAAGAGGATTATCAGGAACAAGAATAATTGGGGAAGAGTTCATGTAGAATATAGAATATGAGGCAGGGCTTAAGGATGGAAAGTTTGCATTGTTGGAGTAGAGGAGGGAGCATCCTAGCCAGGCAGAGTAACTTAAAGGAAAGCAGAGGTGCAGAGTTTTACAGCATATCCTTCCAGCATTAAAGGATGATCCTCTCCCCAGGATCTTTACCAAACAAGTAAAATACAATAAAAATAATCTTTTTATTTCCTGGCACACATCCTGACTTCATCAAGGCACAATTTCAGGGAGGAATAAACTCATTTGTATTTAAAAACTATGCTTTCCTTCCATTATTTAGTAGAAGTGGATTATCAGAGAAAGAACTGAGTACGTTTCCTCTGTAGGCATAATGTGGGAAATTTAAGCACACGTCCTGAGTTCATGGCAGTAGACAGAGGTTTTCTGAAAGATCTTCAAAATTAGCGGATCTAGAGATATTTGAAATATGAGAATCATCTGGTCCAAACTTGCTGCTTTACGGCTTGAGAAAAATGGTACCAAGACACATTGAATGACTTTTCAAAAGCTACAAGTCAGATACTGAAAGACCTAAGATAAAACCCAGATCCTCTTGGCTCCTGAATTTCCTGTTCAGGAAGATCTAACTGTAATCTAGTAATGAACTGATGTGTATTCATTCACTCATTCATTCATTCATTCATTCAGTTAATCTTTCCTGAGTGCCTGCTATGTGCTAGATGCTATCCGTAGTACAAGGGATAATAAGGTGTAAAGATAAGCAAAGCCAATCCAAAAGAGAGCAAACAAAGGCCATTTGCTTCAAGTTTACTATAGCATTTAACACTAAGCACAAGAGACTCCAAGGCAAACGGGGAAGTGGGAAATGATCACAGTGGAAAAAGGGGAAGATTTCAGGTATGCTCTGATTAGAGGCTGTTGTTACGGGGAGCTGGAGATGCACTAACTAGGAGTGAGGTGTCCAATGTGACAGGTTTGGGGAGCATATTTTACTTTCTCTGGATGTTTCTGAGTTGGAAGTGGGGACATAATTAGAGAAGCCGGCAGGTGTTGACTTAGCCCTGACCATTCTATTGACCATTTGGACCAAGAGACTGTAGTTTGTCTTCCTGAACTGAGTGCTACAGGGAGGGAGGGTCAGAGTGCTACTGTCATATGTGGTGTGGCCATTGTCCATATTTATATTCAGGCCCTTTGGGAGGGCACCAGAGAAGCTGAGCCTCCTTTCATCGAGTTTATAGTCTAGTAGAGAAGGCAGATGATGAATAAAGGTTTAATCAGGCCTTAGAAAAATGCTAGAAAGGAAACTTTCCTAGGTGCAGAAGGAGATTCCCAGTAGTGGACCTGCTATATCTGGGGTCAGGGAGTCTCCCTGAGTAACTGACTTCGAGCTGGGTCCCAGATGTTAAGTCGAGATAACTCAGAAGAGTCAAAATGTTATTGCTGTTACTATCTGTGAAGTTTATCAAATGTATCTGTCAACAGTAGACGATATTCTCACAAAAGGGGTACTAGTTTCCTTCTCCATCTCTGATCAGAATGGAACAACCGGACACTTTTGGTTTCTCACACCATAGCAACAAAATGAGGAGGGCTCTCATTGTGAGGGCCTATTGTGTCTTAAAACAAAACAAAACAGAACCAGAAAGAACAGCATTTAACATGAAAATAGAATCCTGACCCTCCTTGGACTAAATGTTGTTAATCAGGTTTAAATTTAGCTCCCACACAGTCTCAAAAGAAAAGGAGACAGCCAGGCCCAGAGAGGAAAAACTTCCGAGGCAAGGAAAACAAGCATCAAGTCTACAAGGGCGCCTGTAACAACAAATGTCGCTGATGAGAAGGCGCCTCCAGAAAGCTCATTAGCAACCAGACGCAGCCACAGGGGCCGTCTCCTGCGGGCGGGGGCCGGTGCCACCACACAGTCTGGGATTCAGCGGCCCACCTGCTCCACTCCTGAAATGTGCAGTTTACTCAGGCGACACCCTGGAGGGGCTAGGACAGAGAAGGGGAGGGAGGGGCCCGGAAGCCAGGAAACACCGCAGGCAAGTGAGGAAAAGCAAAGCTATTGTCTTTAACACCCACTAATAACCAATAATGAGGCAGGGCAAGAGGCAGCTAGAGGGATAGAAATCCACAGCATTGAAGCCAGGGCCAGAGCCTAGCCATGGCCCTATTGTTCCAGCCTTCTCAGTCCCCAAGCTGTTCCCACTCTAGAAGTCAAAGGAGCTCTTAATATCAATCTATTGTGTGTCCATTTACATGAGTAGAGATGAATTTTATTTTTTAATTAATTTTTTCTTGTTAGAAATGTTTACCTTGAGGGGCGCCTGGGTGGCGTAGTCGGTTAAGCGTCCGACTTTCACTTAGGTCATGATCTCGCGGTTCGTGGGTTCGAGCCCCGCGTCGGGCTCTGTGCTGACTGCCAGCTCAGAGCCTGGAGCCTGTTTCAGAGTCTGTGACTCCCTCTCTCTCTGACCCTCCCCTGCTCACGCTGTCTCTCTCTCTTTCTTTCCTAGAAATAAATAAAACATAAAAAAAAAAATTAAAAAAAAGTTCACCTTGAATTTCGTAAAGATTTTAAATAATTTTTTTTTTCTCAACAGCAGCGGCATGCGTGGGAAAACAGTGGGTAAATGTACAAATAGTGGCACAGCCCTTGCCTGTCTCTCTCCCATTCCAGCAGACTCCTAGAAGAGCAGTGCTGTGCTACAGGATAGCAAAGAGTGAAAAGGGGGACTGGCATACCGATCTTGCAGTAAGAAAGGTACTGTTTTATTAGGATGCCTGAGTGGCTCAGTTGGTGAAGCATTCAGCTCTTGGTTTCAGCTCCAGTCAGGATCTCACTGTTCGTAGGTTCCAGCCCCACCTCAAGCCCCGTGTCAGGCTCCATGCTGACAGTGCAGAGTCTGCTTGAGATTCTCTCTCTCCCTCTCTTCCCTGCTCTCTCTCTCTCTCTCTCTCTCTCTCTCTCTTTCAAAATAAATACACATTAAGAAAAAAAAAAGAAAGAAAGGTATATTTTGTCAATCCTCTTTTATGGAATAGAAAACAGCTAACACGGAGAAATTAAGTTACCTGCATCAGGCCCTAAAGCTGTGAGAGAGCAAGGCCTTTTTCACATCACAGCACTCTCCATCTCTCCATACTGTTACTTGTTTAATTACACAAGGAGGCCGTCAGAGTGAAGTGGTTCTATTTTTTAGCAGCCTATGTAAGCAAACCAAAACCCAAGTCCATAAATACCTTAAGGTTAAGAAATCGAAACATAGGGGAGCCTGGGTGGCCTAGTCGGTTAAGCGTCCGACTTTCGCTTAGGTCACGATCTCGCGGTTCGTGGGTTCGAGCCCTGCGTCGGGCTCTGTTCTGACTGCCGGCTCAGAGCCTGGAGCCTATTTCAGAGTCTGTATCTCCTTCTCTCTCTGACCCTTCCCTGCTCATGCTGTCTCTCTCTCTCTCCTAGAAATAAATAAAAAAAAAAAAAAAGAAAGAAAGAAATCGAAACATAAGGACGGCCACTCACAAATGGCCACCTAGCCTTTTTCAAATAAGGTGAACACGTAACCCATAGCCAGTCAAATCACTTCCTTGCTTTCCTTTATCTTCTTCTCTATAAAGGTATCTCCCCTAGCTCTTGTTGTTGGAGGGCTTGTAAACGCGTAGAGTTTGGTTCTACCTGATTCAAATTATTTTTGCTTAATTAAATTCTTTTTTTTTAAATCTGAGAGAGAGAGACAGCATGAGCAGGGGAGGGTCGGAGAGAGAGGGAGACAGAATCCGAAGCAGGCTCCAGGCTCTGAGCTAGCTGTCAGTTCAGAGCCCAACGCGGGGCTCAAACCCACGAACCGTGAGATCATCACCTGAGCCGAAGTTGGATGCTCAACCGATTGAGCCACCCAGGTGCCCCTGCTCAATTAAATTCTTAAAGTGTTGAATATGCCTCAGTCTACCTTTTAACATGTTAAGTCAATCCAACCCCAGATCCTCCAACTTTGGGGGTCAAACAGGGGCTGGTTGACTACTTCTCATGCACGATATGAAGGAGCCTTGCACCTTGCACCTTGCACCTGGTGGGACTTTTAGTCCTTTATGTTCTAGATGTTATTGGTGGGATGCACTAGCGATGAGTAATTGTAACGGGATGGGGCTTCTTACAGATAGAAGGTTCCATACTGCTGTGTGAGCAGGAGATGTTAGGAACTTTGACTAAGAAGGTACAGTAAGTACTAAAACTATAAAGTGTTTGAATATAATTCATAATCTCAAAAGTGTCTTTTGTAGACAAAAGAATGAGGAATTAATATTTAGGCCATTGTCCCCAAGTGTTTTGTGTTTTTAAAAAAATCTGTTTTGTATTGGTATCTGAGGACTATTGAATCTTTTCATCCAAGGTACAGTTTGCAAACATGCTCAAATTTCTTCAATACTTCAGGGGTTCTCTTGGAAAATAATAGCTCATCTCAGGCCTGGGACCCATCATTGCTTTCACCAAAGAGGCTTCATATTGGTCCATGTTGGATTCTCTTGATGGATTTTGTTTGAAGAAAGTTTTCTCTGCCTTAAAAAAAATTTTTTTTTAAGTTCAAAACCACTGTGCTATAAAAATGTAATGCCTAGATGGTGATAGACACTCAAAAAATATTTGTTGGTCAAGGATAGACTACTTGAACCACAAATGACTCTTCTGGACCAAACCATATTTGAAATAACAACATAATATGAGAAGTGGTCATGTGTTTTCATAGAAGATAAAACCATGACATTATTAATTTGGTTCAGAGTGGGGGATTAGGGAAATCATGCTGCTGTTGCCTAATCCATTTGTGGGGTTAATGACATCTCTTGAGGGCCAGGAAGAGCATATGAGCTGTTACCCTACCCAAGATATTTACTCAATTCACATTTTCCTCTTTGGAGTTACTTTTAGACCCTTAAAGTTTTTTTTTTCTGTTGAAAACTAATGATTCTTGTAGTCCCTTGCACTCTGAGAACAGGGACATGATGAGTGCTCTGGGAAGCTACCTTTACCATGCACACATTCACCAGGAACTTCCTATCCCACACATAGCCGTAGAAGAAGCTTTCTCAGACTCCTTTGTTGACTCTGATATACAGGACAGGTAAAATGCCCTGTGTGGGGAATATGGCTCTGATGAGCAAAGAATGATGGAATGGACAGTATTTTTCTCATCCAGGAAAGAAATAGTGACAGCTGCCATTTATTAAACCCTTACTAAGATCAAGCAACTCGAAATTCACCCCTATGAAGTAGTTACCTTAACCACTTCACAAGGGGAAACTGTGTCTTGCTTAAAATGTTCAAATAGCTCTCCATCCTAACTAGAAAAAAAAAAAAATCTAAGCACTTTATGCTGGTTCCAAGGCCCTAGGTAATCTGGTTCATCCTTCTCTCTGACCTGATTTTTCTCTTTCCACCCTCCCCTTTGCCAATCATTTCCCTGTCTTCCTGTCTCTTGGCTGTCCAAGCCTATTTTGGGGCTTGCTGTCATGTTGCCCTCTCCCCACATCTTTGCATGGCTTGCTTCCCCACATCACTTGGTCTCCACTCAACCCCACCTAGAGGCCTCATTTGTCCATCCAATAAAGTAGCCCGTCCCTCCCTGCCCCTGGGGTCATTCTCCATCTCATGATCCTGTTTTATTTTTCTTTGAGGTCTTGCTCACTAATCTCTGAAATTTACTTATTATTTGTTTCATTGTTTATATGTTTGTTTGGCTCTTCCACTTATGGCAAGCTGTATAAGGATTTGTTCAAACTTTTATGCCCAGGACCTTCAATCATATTTGTTGGGTGAATAAATGGACATGTGAATGTTAAGTAGTTTAAGCTGCGTCACACAGCTGGTGCAAGTTGAGTCAGCCATAAACCCAGGTTTGTCCATCTCTATTCTTAGGATACTAAGCTCATAGAAAGGGGGTGCCTAGGGTATTAGAATTCAAGTTAGTATAATGCCAAGTGGCACAGGATTTCCTATTCCAGAATTCAGCTGGGGCTAGCACTACCCCATCTAAAGTAGTGTTCCTCAAAGAGAGAGACCTAGCTCACTAGTTTCAGAATGACCTGAGAAACTATTCAAAGTGTGGTGTTATGGGCCCCACCCTAAACCTGAATCAGGCTCTGGAGGTGCTAACACGGGGGTCAGCATTTTTAACTAGGCTTTCAGAGGTTTCTTATGGACTGTAAATTTTGAAAACCATGGACTTAAAAGAAATGTCCTCATGACTGTACTATTTTACTTCTTAAGACAGCTGCCATGTACGTAGATTTACATTGCTCACGTATGTTGGTTATTTGACGTGGGCAAGTGCCCATTTCCCAGGACATCTCACTCTTTTGGAACAGGTGTGACTCCCTCCTGGGTTAGGAACCTGAGCGCCTCACTGGGATGCTGTCTCTTTTAGAACCTCTGCTCAGCACCTTCTGCAATGAGAGATCAATGTGTTTACCTCTCTCTTGTGCAGATCAGCATGGAACTGGGTCATATGACTGTGAATATGGTTGAGGAAAGAGTAATTTCAACTCAGGGACTTTAAAGGTCTAGGTGAACTCTTGGAAAAATTGTTCCTTGAGAGTCCGTTATTACTTTTGAGAGCAGGAAGGAACCTATAAGCTAAATAAGAGATTTGGCCATTTATTTTTTAATGTTTTATTTATTTCTAGGAGAGAGAGAGAGAGACAGCATGAGCAGGGGAGGGTCAGAGAGAGAGGGAGACACAGACTCCGAAATAGGCTCCAGGCTCTGAGCCGGCAGTCAGCACAAAACCCGACGCAGGGCTCGAACGCACGAACCGTGAGATCATGACCTAAGCGAAAGTCGGACGCTTAACCGACTAAGCCACCCAGGCGCCCCGAGATTTGGCCATTTTAAAATATACTTCTTATAGACCAAATAAGAAGTCTACAAACTCCATAAATAATGACTGCGTTTAAACCACCTTAAAGGCTGCTTTGATAATTTGAGCTTGACATCCCTTTGCCCTAAACTTTCTTAGTTTTGTAGGAGTTACATATTCTAATTTTTTATGTTAATATTTAACTTATGAACCCAAACTAAGCAAAGCCTTTTTGTCTGTGGAGAATCATGGCTACCAACTGGAATATCTGAATAACAGAACTTTTTCTGCGTAGTTAGGTGCTTATTATGGGACTGGAAAATCTTATATCTGAATTCTTGTCATTTGACCTTAATAACTCTTAGTTTTAATGGACTTGGAACACTGATTTTTGCCCAACTTAAAATCATGGGGAAAAAAGAAGTTTCACCTGAAACCTGGCCCAGAATTCTTTATGGTTTGTAAATCATGAACACACACCCAGGTTGGGTTAGTGTTTAGAACAAAAATCAGACAGGAAAATGTTTGCTATTTCATGTTTCAGAAAAAAGTTTACAAGTCTGACCAACACACTATGTATTATGGATATCAGAATGCATTCCCGGACATTTGAATAAGAATGTTTTTGAGCAGAAAATCAAAGAGAAATCTTAGATATCTCATTTGAATATAGTAGATTTATTTCACAGGTTTTACTAGCAAACTTTTTTTTTTTTTGAGAGAGAGAGAGAGAGCATGCGCACAAGTGGGGGAGAGGGGTAGAGGGAGAGAAAGAGAATATTAAGCAGGTTCTACACTCACTGCAGAGCCCCATATGGGCCTCAGTGAGGGGCTCAGTCTTATGACTGTGAGACCATGATTTGAGCTGAAATCAAGACTCGGACACCTAGCCAACTGAGTCACCCAGAAGCCCATTGCTAGCAACTTTTTAAAGGAGTTTTAGAAACTGCAGTTCTCTAAAGTGTGCTCTGCTATCAATGATATAGTTTTAATATCTCTTGTTGACTTGTCACTTCTTGGAAGAGGTGATTTATGTCTGCCACATCCCAGTCCTGTTCCCTTCCCGTGATCTTCTGATGATGTACAGCCTGCCCGTTCAATGATGCATCCATTAGGCTATTTAGGGTTGCAAATATAGAAAACCCAAACTGAGATGATTTAAAAACTAAAGAAGCTCCATTTCTTTGACATTATCTCAGTTCTGCCTTTGTATTAGCTTAGTTCTCTCAACAGCTTTCCTCATGACAACAAAATGTTTTCCAATGGTACCTGGGACTATTATGCCCCCTTACTTATGTGCGGAGTCAATGTTATATTGGTATGTGAGTTGTGTTTTTCCTTGCTTTTTTAACCTACTGTCATGTCCTGGAGATTATTACTAATTTTATATCTAAAGTTGCCTCATTTTTTTTTAATGACTGCATGGTACTCTGATGTATGGAGATGCCTTAATTTATATAAGGAATTCCTTAATGATGGGCATCTAGACACTCTAATTTTTTGTTATTGCAACACTGCTACAATGAACATTCACAAATATATGTTGTTTAGCACAAATGCAACCATATCTCCTGGATAAAGTCTTTGAAGTACAATTACAAAATGAAAGAGGACGTGCATTTTACATTTTCTTAATATTTCACTGTGGAAAATTTCAAACACATACTAAATTGGAAGATTACAAAATGCAGAGAGTGACACTCTTGAACCCATCCTCAGCCATCAACAATTATTAGCACATGTTCAACCTTGTTCCAGATCTACTCTTTCACTTTTTTTAATTTTATTTTAATGTTTTATTTATTTTTGAGAGAGAGAGACAGCATGAGCAGAGGAGGGTCAGAAAGAGGGAGACACAGAATCTGAAGCAGGCTCCAGGCTCTGAGCTAGCTGTCAGCACAGAGTCTGACGCGGGGCTTGAACCCACGAACCTTGAGATCATGACCTGAGCTGAAGTCAGACGCTTAACCGACTGAACCACCCAGGGGACCCTCACTTTTAAAAACATTACCAAAATCCATAATTTTTAATATCATCGAAAGTATTCACACTTCTCTGATTATCTTATAATACTTTGTAAAGCTGGTTAGTTCAAATCAAGCATCAAAGGTCCATAGACTCATTTGGTTCATATGTCTCATAAATTTCTCTTAGTTTCTGAGTTTCCCCACCCTCTTTTTGTAATCCTTTAAAGTTTTGATTGAAGAAACCAGGTGGTAGAATTGGCATGTTATTTGACATATTCCTTTGTTTCCAGCATATTAGCAAACTGGTAGTTAGATCTAGAGGCTTGAATAGGTTTCACTGTTTTGTTTTCATTTTTGTTTTTCAGCAAAGACATTGTACAGGTAGTTCTCAGGTATATACTGTTTTGGTTGCCTCTCTCTTGGCTATAACATTATAATTGATCAATTGATCAATAATTGATATTATTAGCCTAATTCATCTATAATAAATTGCTCATCAACTTTCTTAATAATTTTAGCAGCTGTAGATTATAATTATCTAAGACCATTATTTCATTAAGGGTTTCAAAATGGTAGCATTCTAGTTCTACCATTCTTTCAGCATTTATTAGTTGAAAGTCTTTAAAAAAGAAGATTCCTTTAGTTGTTTACTGTGAAGTACAACTTGTTTATGGAGAGCAGTATGTTTGATTCTTTCCCATTCTTTCCCAGTTATTAGAATAATGGATTAGTTTTCTAATACCATTATTCTAAATATGTGCTCCCTTGGCACATAGGCTATATATTCTACATATTATTTTCTTCTTAAAGAAACTATGGCTGATTCCAGGTGTGGGGCAGGCTGTATCAGATGAAACTGGTACATGTCATATCAAAAAGCATGAAAGTTTTCAAAGAGCCAATTTGAAGGAAATCTTACTGGCCAAAGATGGAAACATTTGAATATTAGAAAAAAGAAGAAGGAGGAGGAAAAGAAGAAGAATTGCAATGAATATTAGAAAAAAGAAGAAGAGGAGGAAAAGAAGAAGAATTGCAATCAATAGATATACAAAAATGTAATAAAATCAATGTGTTTATAAATATACATTTAAAAATCTCATTTGTTACCTTTGGAGCATGCATTCTTTTTATATCCATAAGTACATTACAGGCTTCCTAAGCAGGACAATAATCAGTATTGTCATCATAAAATCTCAGCAAAAGTCAAGCAAATAAGTGGAATTTTATAGAGAAAGCAAAGCACTATGAAGATTAACAGAATTCAAGCTTTCTCAGCAGCCTAGGTGGAAATCTTTGACATTGTGTTAATTATGTGTCATAATTATGTATCTTTTATAATTAATCTTTTAACCAGAAAGTTGGACTTTATTCTTTAACCAGAAAGTTGGCAGCTCCTAAAGTTACTGGAAAGAGGAGAACAATTTTAGACCCTTTTCTTCTCCAATTCATTGGAGTCACTTTCATTGGTTGAGAAAGCTAGCCTGGCTTTTTTCTATAACATATGGGTCAATTATGAATTAAAACAGAGCTGGATGAGAACATTGAGATGTAGAGGTTGTTAGGCCTAGATCCAGATGGACTCTTATAAGTTATACAACTTGGTAAATTCACTCAACTTCTTAGCTTCAATTCCTTTATCAATATAACGAAGAGATTGAGGTAAATGTTCTCTAACGTCCCTTCCAAATTTTAGAATGTAGTGGTCCCATGATTTGTGTCTGTACAGGGAGAGACCTTAGAGACAAAACTTTGCCAGTTGTCTAGAAGAAAAATATTTTAATCAAATATCCACCTGTCAGTGATGTCTGCCTTCTCCAGGCTCTGCCAGGTAAGACTGGGTTTCGGAAGATTTTCTTTCTCTTGTCTATCCCCATTCCTTTACACAGCTGCTTCCTGCCCCCCTCAAGAAGTCACTAACTCCCTTTGTGTTCAAGTTTCTCCATCTGTGAAATGCAAGGCTGAGTGCCCATCAGCCTCCCAGGGGTATTCTGTGTCTGACTCCATTACAGAGCACTCACTATGCTAAGCATTATCTACAGGCTAAGTTTGGCATTTCCTTCCTTTCCTTTCTTGATCATAATTTGATCCTAACTTCCTTGGGAGTCTCTTGTCTTTACAATCTGTCAGTAGTTCTAATCCTGTTTTAACATAATTTCGGGCTATGGTGATGCTAATCATGTCATTGATAATGAGCTGGGGATTGCCAAGAGCCTTTTAAAAAGTGTGTTCCAATAGTGAAGAAAAGAGTCCGAAAGCAAAAACAAAACAATACAGAAAAACCCACAGCAGTAACACAGGAAAAAGGGCCCACCTAAATAAAATAATTTACACAAGACAGGGTTGCCAGATAAAATACAAGATACTCCATGAAATTTGCATTTCAGATAAACATAGAATAATTTTTTAGTCTAAGTGTGTCTCATGCAAGGGACCTGTCCCATGTCCGTACTAAAAGGTCTTTTATTGTTTATCTGAAATGCAAATTTAATAGGGTGTCCTGTATTTATATTTGTCAAATCTGGCAACCCTAACAAGCTTTCTGTTCAGCAGCTTCTGTCAGAGATAAGCTGACGTTCCAGCATGCAGCTGCGCTTTTTTTAGATCTTCCAGTGCTAAACAGAGAAAGACTCCAAAGTTGATGAGGGGAAGAGGCTGAAACTTCCCCATAGTTTTACTGTTAAAAAATATGTGGGAACACAGTAGATACCATCACACTGAACTATTAGTGTCCATGGATATTTTGTCCTAGGAAAAAAACAAACAAAAAAACCCCAAAAACATAAAAAAACAGTTGGCATTCTGTTAGAAGTTGCAGTTCATGTACTTCAGTAGAAAATGCAAAAATTCTCTAAAGGCTATAAAGACTGTAGTCCTTGATGGATTCTGGAGACAGTACTAATAAACAATGAAAGGATGCAGTATTTTCAGAAAGCCTGGGCTTAAAGCACATGGTACCAGGATAAGCCTGCACAATAGTGAGCACTGACTCTGTGACCATTCTATTGAAGACCATGCAATAGTCTCACAGCAAAATGCCCCAGCCAAGTCTCTGCTTGGAAGCATGCTCACGGATGCTCCCCATGCCACCTCAGAACACCATCTGTGACATTTATACTCTTCAGGGTTGAACTATGAGAAAGCTCAATTCATTAAAGCGTGTGACAATTAGAGAATCCGCTCCTTACTTGCTTTGCAATAACAAAAAGGTGTTTTCTGTAATGTTCTTGAGCAAATAAAATGACCAGGGAAAGATGAAAAAAAAATAGAGAAGTATGACTGTCATCCGATTCAGTTTACTCAAAGTATGTTCTGTTGTCTGGTCCTGGTCTATGAACTATTTGTCACCAGTCAGCACCAAGAAGATTATAGAAATGTAGAGTAAGCACTTAGAAAGCTTTACAGTATCTCACAGAATAATATCAAGTCTGTGGAATCTAGTAATGAAAAATTGCGGCTTGCATTTTGTATGGCTTTTTCTGTTATTGCTGGCTTCATTTTCTAGTAATTTGTTTTTCTTGTTTTCCCAAAAGTGTTGGTCATTAAAGGGTTATCACACTGCAAAAGATGAAAGGCACACTACTTTTTGTGTCCTTTTAGACAAATAAGAACTACAATAGCTTAAATTAATTGTTTAATATTTATTTTTGAGAGAGAGAGACAGAGTGTGAGTGGGGAAGGGACACAGAGAGATGGAGACACAGAATCTGAGGCAGGCTCTAGGCTCTGAGCTGTCAGCACAGAACCCAGTTCAGGGCTTGAACTCACATACCGTGAGATCATGACCTGAGCCAAAGTGAGACGCTTAACTGACCGAGCGACCAAGGTGCCCACTGTTAAAATCATTATATTTATCAAGTCAGACTTCCAATATATAGTAAATACAAACCAGTTTGCTGGACATTGTGAATACAATGATGCATAAGACAGATACACTTCTGTGATTCCTGCCCTCACAGAGTACATTCCAGGACAGAACAGATAATAAAATCACAGCAAAGTAAATAGAAAAATACAAGATAATGTGGGAACACACTATAAAGGACTCTAACCCAGTCAAAGATTCTGAGAAATGTTCCCAGAGAAAATTGTACAAGTTCTGTTAGGTATATCTAGTCTGAAATTCAGAGAAGAGATCTGAGCCAGAGTTTGAAGTAGAGTGTTCATCTGGAGATGCTACTTTAAGGCTTAGGAATGGAAGAAATTGCCAAGGTGGACAATATTAAGTGAAAAGAGGGTCAAACTGAATCTTACAGGTCTAATAGCTGGAGATGAACCTGCAAAGGAGATAGAAATAAAAATAGCCAAAGAGGTGAGGAAGCGAGGAGATTGTGGAGTGTCTGGAGCAAAGAGAATTTGGAGAAGCAAGAACTGATACGGAATATTAAATGCTGCCAAGAGAACAAACAAGAACTAAAAAGTATGCTTTGGGTTCACCAATGTGAAAGTCATTGCTTTGGGTGAGAGAGGCTCCTGGAACCTGGTGGTAGAGGTAGGGAAGTGTTTCAGAAGCCAACGTGCAGGGAGAAGTAAGGAAAAGAATATAGTGATGATAAGCAACTTTTTCTAGAAATTTTACTATGGAATAGAGGAAAATGTAGGACTGTATTTGGAGGGAAATATGGGGAAAAGGACATTTCATCTTACTTTTAAGATGAGATAGCAAATATAAAGGCTGACTATAGGGATGGTATAGCAAACGAAAGCATGGAGATAAATGGAAGACAGTAGGGGTTAATCAATGGCAATTTCCAAGAAGGCTGGAGGAGAGAATTCCTGTGTGGCTTAATACTCATCCTCTTTGTGATTACAAATGCCTGCTCTCTGCTAGAGTCTCAACTCTTTGAGGATAGGAACCACATTTGTATGGTTCATAATTCTCTACTTAGTACCTGGGCTAGTGCTGGAATATTCGGATGCTCAGGAAAGAATTGAAGAGACTCTGACACCAGAAGAGGCTGTTTATCTGACACTTGGAGAGGCACCTACTCCTCCTTGATGAGAAGGCATCAAAGAGAACAATGAGAAGGAAGGAGAAATGTGAGGAATTTTCCAACAGATCTCTTTTATTTTCTTTCTGAAATGAAAGAATAAAAAAAAAATAGGGCATTGATAATGTAGAAGGCTTAAAGAGAATAATATTTTGACACTGCTAATGTGAAACAAGAGTTACAGATAGAGAACCATCAAGGAGTAGCAAATGACAATCTGTGATGAAGACACAACTAAGTTGTGTTAGGTGTTCATATATAGAACATACTTCTTCAAGTCAGAACTATCAAGGAAGTCATGAAGGAGAAGGAAACTTTTGGTTGACCCTGAAAACTGTGTGTAGAAGAAGACACAGGGCTATGGGATTGGGGAAGCAGCATGCACAGAAGCTCAATGACAGAATTTGGCCTTTTGAATTCTATAGGAATCATAGCTATATTGAGCTGAAGTTCCCTTTAGGTATTGAAATGAAAGAATTAAGGGTCAAGGGCAGGGGTGGGAAAGGCAGGTTCATGAGCATCCTCAGCCATTTCATAAAATGCCCATGTTGCCTTAATTAAAGTCTACCAACTTCATGCTAAATTCTTGTTTGTTTGAGAACCACTGACTTAGACAATGGTGATTTCATCCTTAGGCTGTTATGTAAGCCCCAACAATGTCTTTCATAATACCTCCTTGCTCTTTATTTTGGGCTTTCCTGTCAAATTTCACAGCTTCCTTGACATCCACCTATTTTACTCTCATACTACTGGTATACCAGATGCTCCCTTAATTTATTGGACCTTCAGTTCCCATGACCATTTTTGTTTTCAATTGCTCCCTACTGTTCAACTTCTAATTAGACAATACTCCATTGTAATCACTTCAACTGCTTTCACCAGTACCCCAATTTCTAGACTATTTACCACTCTCTACCTACATATTTAAAACCCTGCCTCAATCCAGTAATTTGTCTCTTCTGTGACTACAGAAAGCTGATGAAGAAAATTGCTCAACTATAAAGGATAAGAGTATTCACATTCACATTAACATCCAAATGCTGCTTGGAAATCCTCCCATCTTGACTCCAATTTCCCGTGGTATTTCTATTCCTCATTACTTTTAACTTAATTCTTGCCATACTGTGATTTTCTGTCAGAAAATAGTCTTATACTTTCACTGAAAAAAAAAAGGAGAGAACATATTATATCATTACCTTCCTTCAAGAAACTCATTTCCATTACCTGCATCCCTATCTTTTTCTTTTTTTTTTTAATGTTTTTCATTTATTTGTAGGAGACAGAGAGAGAGAGAGAGACAGCGTGAGCAGGGGAGGGTCAGAGAGAGAGGGAGTCACAGACTCTGAAACAGGCTCCAGGCTCTGAGTTGGCAGTCAGCACAGAGCCCGACGCGGGGCTCGAACCCACAAACCACGAGATCATGACCCAAGCTAAAGTCGGACGCTTAACCGACTAAGCCACCCAGGTGCCCCAATCCCTATCTTTTTCTATGTACAGTACACACATGTACACATGTACCACATGCCTGCAAACATAATCTCACCACATCCTATCTCTACTTTCTCTCCTCTCTCTGTAAAAGATATTTCTTCTCCTGCCTTCCTAGAGCCAATCCTTACATTTGCTTTTTGATTCAACTATTACTGCCTGTATTCATTTTCTATTGCTACTGTAATAAATCACCATAAATTCAGGGCCCTAAAACAACACAAATTTATTCCATTACATTTCTGGAAATAAAGTGGTGAAGTCAGTTTCAGTAGGCTAAAGTCTGATTTTGGCAGCGTTGGTTCCTTCAGGAGGCTCTGGGGGAGAATCCACTTCCTCATCTACTTCAACATCTAGGGACCACCGGCACCCCTTGTTTTATGGCTCCTCTCTCACACCATCAGCCTCTTGTTTCCATCATCGCATCTCCCACTATTCACTTTGAGCCTCTTGCCTCTGTCTTATAAGTCTGCTTGTGATTACATTGTGCCAATCTAGATAATTAAGGATAATTTCCTTACGCTCAAGACTCTTAATCACATCTGCAAAGTCCTTTTTTTCCATGTAAGGTAACATGTTCACAAGTTCCAGGAATTAGGACAAGACATCTTCATATAATTCTGTCTACCCCACTCTCTCTTCTAGAATTTTGCTTAATGGAGTCTGCTCTGTTTTCCTGCATTCTCACTATTTCCCTGTCTACTGGATCTATCCTGCTTAAGTGTCTCTTATCTTACTTAGGTACTGTCATTGACTCCCTTTTCCTTTTACTATGATGATCTACTTGCATGATCTTATTCACTCCCTAATTCTATCTATTGCTTATGAAAAAATGACCTCCTATTTTTAAATTTTCCAATCTATCCAACTGCCCACTGAGAATTTTCGCCTGCATGGCCTAAAGGTATCTTAAATCCAGCCTGTCCAAAACTGAATGTGAAAGCTGCTTTCCTCTGTCCTCCAATTTCTGGCTGTTATTGGTGTCTCAGTTACCTAACTTGAATGAGAGAATCATTTTTAAACTAAACTCTCCCCCTCTACATTTAATTGTTCACTGTGGTGAATATAATTGTGGATATTTGCTTGCTCAGTATCTATTCCAGTCTCCTTTTACTGTTCCTTGCCATACTAAAAAGACTTAAAAACTAAACAGTGACATTGCCCAGAAGCCTGTGAAGCTAGATCTGATGGTGATTTGGATGCATTTGTATGAGGCTTGATTCAAAATTGAGTTTAGAAGGAAGAGAAGCAGGACACTAGGCATACATTTTGCTGGTACACATTAAAACAGATAACATGATTGTTCTAGCAAATTACAGAATCATTGCATGGTATTTACAATCAGAGCAAGAGAAACAATTCCCTGCGCGCCTAGTTCTGCTGTGACAATGAGAATTATTCCTGGAAATTCAAGCTAGAATCTAATTATTTAACTCTTCCAACCATTTATATAAATTCTACCATTTATACCCTGTTTAAAATATAAAACAAAAAAAAAACCTCTGCTTAAACTGGCCACAGTGGATTTGTTCTCTGTAATCGAACCCTGACAAATATAGTTACAAAATTATATGGGTGTTTTTCCTAAGTATATGTTAAATTGTTTTATGCCTATCCATTGCTTTAGCTTGGGCCCTCACAGTTTCTTGTTTGGGCTATTACAACAACCTCTTAATTGGTTGAACTAATATTATCTTCCCACAGGTTTTAACTGCTTCAAAGATCCTTCATTAATTGGGGGTACACCCCAAGGTCTTTATGATGGTAGGCAAATTCTTCATTTCCCCACTCCTGCACATCTGTCCAGCCACAGCAGCTCAACTGACTAAGCCACCCAGGCACCCCAGTAGAAGTTTTTTTTTAATCAGCATCTCTCCAGTTCAAAAAAGACCATCTAAGTGACAATCAGTATCTTTCTAAACTCCTGTTAAATATTTGAGACAAATATGAACCATCTCTTTTGCTGTTGAGACAATGGAGTTTCTAGGAAGAGAAGCATAGCAATCATTTGTAATTGTAGCCTTCCTTTCAGAGTTCTTTCCTGTGTAAAAGAATTTTGTAAAGAGTGATCTCTATGCAAATGGCATTCCTTATTATGTTACTCCTGAGACATAGATGTGGAATATGTTTTAAATATCCTTGTGTTTTAAGTATCTTCATCTCACAAATGCAGGTACTGAGTAATACATTAGTGAACGACTTTAGCCAACCAGCCACTCAGATCAGTGCTCAGTTCTTCTGATGCAAGCAAGCACTGTGAGAACTCTCAGTGAATTGGGTTTTGTTTGTTTGTTTGTTTTGTTTTGATTTTGAGTTGCCAATGATTTCCTTAGACTTCCTACCAATGGGTAAAAGAGTACAAGAGGAAGGAGGAGTCATATGACTGAGGCTTGACTCCACTTCTGACTGGCTTTGGGTTTGCTCAAAGTCCCAAAGTCATGGTGCTTTCTATGTCAGTTGTGGATCACGTGAAATAATGCATGCCTAAGTTCTGCAGTCTATAAGGACTTTGTGTAGCACCGTTTCTGTTTTCTCCCTCAGTCTTGTAGGATCACTTGTGATAGTCACTGTCTCTTCTCCTGGCTGTATCACACCAAACTGGAAATGGTGAATTTAGTGTAAGACACTATGAATGCTAAATGCATTGCTCAATATATATAATACATCTTAGATATACTTACCAATGTATATACTATATCAATATATATTTATATATATGATGAGATTATAATAAAAAATAAAGTAGAATACAAATACCCAGACAAGTGATTCTTTTATTCCAAGTCTCTCTCTCTTTTTTTTTAAGATTATTTATGTACCTTGAGAGAGAGAGAGAGAGTGGGTGAGGGGCAGAGAGAAAGAGAATCCCAAGCAGATTCTGCACTGTCAGCACAGAGCCTGACTCCAGGCTTGAATCCACCAACTGTGAGATGGTGACCTGTGTGGAAACCAAGCGTCGGATGCTTAACTTATTGAACCACCCAGGCGCCAAGTCTCTCAGTAGTAGGGAAAAAAAAAAAAAACTAGCCTTTTTGTAGCTTCCTTCTTTTTTATCACTCCAAACATAAAATAAATACAGCGATCTAAATACATGGCTAACGAAGGCCATGTAAACTTGAATCAAATGCATTTGTACCAAAAATAACTGACATTTGCCTTTCAGTTATATAGATCCTGCTTTATTTGCCCTTTCCTAAAAAGATCTGTACATTAAGTTGCTGACATTTGAGTGGTAGCTGAAGCCAGTTTTGAATTGGATTTCAGTTAATGACATGCTGCTTAATTATGACTTAATAAATTAACATCAAGTTAATGCTTTCTCAAAGATTTGCAAAATCTCAGACATCAGTCTTTAGGAAGAATCCGTTTAAACTAATCCATCATTTCTTATCTAACCAGTGATGTTTAAAGTCCTGACCTAAATCAGAAGCTCTTCTCCACAACTATCCACAGAAGAGACAGTACTTGGGGGTAAGTTTGTAAGCTGAATGCATCATATATATTTGGATAAAAACCCAAGGAACTTTTCCCAAAGTGTAGTTACACATCCGCCTCTCCTGTTTGCCAACGTGATCGCATAAAACCTAGTGAGCTTCCAAAGCATTAGGACCGGCCACAACTTCTTTGTGAAGCCGAGAGTCCCCCTGCCCTGCCACACCACCCGGTCAAGGGCATGTCCCGAGGCAATGCCTGTGTCCTTTCAGGCTGAAAGCTGTGTTTGTCTTCCGTTCAGCTGAGGCCCCAGAGACAGAGCCGCTTTGACAACCCACCCACTCTTGGAGGGGGTCACCTGTTCCCTCACCCAGGTCAGGGGGGGTCAGCTTCCCAACAGGAATTTTTCAAAAAAGAGGCAGGCATGGGTCTGTCCATAAATGGATCCCTTTGAGGTTGGTGAAAGAAAAGAAAAAAAAAAAGAAGAAGAAGAAGAAGAAAAGCAGGGCATTTTGTGTTCCCACTTAGACCCCCTGGAACAAGGCGGCCTGAGAACAGGCCTGTGAGCACTTCTGATTGGAGGCCAGCCAGCAGAGGCAGCCCAGCCGATTTTCACAGGACCTCTGGCTGCCTCCGCGCACCCGCTGCAGCCTAAATTGGAGTCAGGGCGGCCACCTTCTGGCCCCGCCTCCCCCGGGCGTCTGTGAGCAGCACAGGGTTTTACTGAAGCATCTGCCTCCTGACAGGATCAAGTAATTTAGCGTCAAGGACAGAAAACCAGATTCACACAGACAAGCAAGATGAAAAACTGACATTTGCTGATGACCATATGGAGGCTTCACTCTTCTTTGCCCCCTTCCTTCCTACTGAAAAGGTCAAGAAATCCGCTCCTGAAACCCTTTCCCACACAATACCCCTTTAACTCAATATACCTGCTAAGTAAGAACTCAGGCACATTCTGACACAAGTGACAGTCCTGTGTGCAGTTCCCGGGACTGTGGTTTCTGTCCCTTTGCCGCCCTTTCTTCCCTCCAGAGACCTCAGGCACATTCAAATGAACAGCCCACTGTGCTGGGCTTGCACAGCGTGGGAAATCAGGGGCAAGGGCCAGCGTGGGCAGCGTCAGCCAGCTGTGGGAAGGAATGACCACAGTTGCTGCAGACTCGTTTGGAGAAAAGAGAAAAGAGGTGGCTTTTTCCTGCCTCCTTCTCCCAGCATCGGAGAATCTTCAGAACAGGGGAGAGGTGGCTTACAGCTCAGGGGAACCCCAGTGCTTTCTCTCTCCTCTGTCCTGTCTGCCCCTACTCTACTATGACAGCCATGCACTTAAAAAGATAGAATTAGGGGTACCTGGGTGGCTCAGTCCCTTAAGCATTCGACTCCGACTTTTTGGATTTGATCAGGTGCTGATCTCAGTTTGTGAGTCTTGCTCTGTGCTGACAGCACAGAACCCCTTGTCCCTTCTCTTTCTCTCTCTAAGTAAGTAACTAAGTAAGTAAGTAAGTAAATAAATAAATAAATGAATAAACTTAAAAAAAAAAGATAGTATTTGAAAGTATCTGATAGTTCAGAAACCAAAAAAGTAAGAACATGTGAAATTAGAAAGAGCTTTGGGCCAGACTTTCAGAGCTAATCACCCTTCTTACTCCCAAATAGCTAAATCTCCCTTTGTCTCCAAATACTGTCTGAAACAGAACAATTTTCTTTACTGCATTGCTTGAAATTTGTTTCCACTTTTATATTTCATTTATTTAAAAAAATTTTTAATATTTATTTTTGAGAGAGAGATAGAGTGAGCAGGGGAATGGCAGAGAGAGAGAGAGAGATAGAAACTGAAGCAAGCTCCAGGATCTGAGCTGTCAGCATAGAGCCCGAGGCAGGGCTTGAACTGACAAACGGTGATATCATGACCTGAGCCAAAGTCCAACACTTAACCGACTGAACCATCAAGTGCCCCTCTACTTTTTATTTATTTATTTATTTATTTATTTATTTATTTATTTATTTTTGGGCAGCATTGTTTTAATAGCCCTTACCCTTGGGTCTCCCAAAATGTTGGTCAGCAGGCAATAGAAGATTAAAAATTGTAATATATCCATACAATAGAATACTATTCAGCAATGAAAACTAATGAACTACAGTTCCATTCAACAACATTAATGAACCTTACAAACATAAGAATGATGCAAACAAGACAAGAACAAATACAGTTGACCCTGAATAGGAGTTTCAACTGCACAGGGCCACTTTTATGCAGAATTTTTCTTTTTTTTTTTCCCCCTACTTTTATATTAAAAGCAAGCAGACAAACAAACATGAATACCTCTAGAAAATCCTGAATGTGCCACAGTATTTCATGCCTCAGTCTTTGGCCTCATGCTCTGTTTCTGTCTCCACAGGGCAAGGATGCTATCTTGCCTTTCTCCAGACCCAGCTCAAATATCCCCTTTTCGGGGAAGCCTGCTGCGTGCACTCAAATCCTCCCTTTTCTCTACACTCTGGAATACAGCTATTCTATACTCTGTAGGTACCACTACTACTTTGTTTTAATGAAGCTTTTTAGCTACTACCAGTGAAGCATGGATTTTAAGGCTCTTCTCCAGACACTACAGCATGGAAACTTTACCCGAATCCTTAACCCGATGTCCCTGTGGCCAACCCCAGACATCTGTGGGATGGCTGGAGGACACCGTGGCTAACAATGCCACGGGCTGGAGCTCCCAACCTTGGCTCCATTTGATCAGTACTCTAAAATAAGCCCCTTAGTGGCTCTAAGTGACCCAGATCTAAGCACAATTAAAGGTGAATCTACTCACTATGATGGGGAGTGTCGAATTGGGACCATGGCTCTCAGAAGCAAACCCATCCAAGAAGATCCAGGAGGAAAACAAAAGAACGCCAGCATCGTCCACAACACAGCCTCTTGTGGCACCAAGACTTTATTAGATTTGGTGTGTGTTCTTTTGGAATCTGCACATGTTTTATTGTTGTTTGTTCAAGCCTGAAGCAGTCTTGTCTCTCTGAGCCTGCTCGCTCATCAGAGGCTGATGGATGCCAGTTACTGTTTAGCTGCTGGTAGGATGCTATTTGAACGAACCACATCTGAGGGCACTGATGCTGGTAAAGCATCTTTTTAGTTGAATAATGCAAGACAGCACATTTGGGGAGGTGGAAGTCATGCAGTGGTAGTTCAGAAGGAAGACAAAGAGGAAACAGACCACTGGCTCTGGTGGGAACCAGGGCGGTACGCGGCATCCCTCACATAGAGACAAAGAACCCAGCAAATTACCACAATGCCAAACAGAGGGCCCCACCAGACGTGATGGAACCGCATCCCTTCTTTGTCCAGCGTTTGAGAGGAAAATCACAGTATGTGCTTTTGTCATGTTCAGCCAAGAGAATTAAGAGACATGCTTAGTTTCTCTTTAAAACATGCTTCAAAAGTTCCTCAGGTGAAGAGATGGAGGGATGTGCACGTCCATAGTAACTACTGTCTCAAGCTGTTGAGATATTTCAATTCCGGACTTCATTTTATTTCCCACCACACTCTTGCTGGTTAACTCTTCCAACTCCTAAAAGGCCACCTGGAAGTCTCCAAGTTGCTTTACCTCTTCCTTCTCTAAATTCCAACTTCTTTTCTGCAAGCCTATCTCCAGCACAAGGGGGCTCTGCATAGCTCTTGTGCCAGCCACCTCTTGTTCTGGGTGGTTGCTGAAGGGATGGATTATAGCCCTCCCTCTTTGCTGATTCATTTGGTCGTATGGAGTTGCATGACACCACCAAAGAAAGTGAGCATTGTGTGCATGGTTTTGTGCAAATTTCCTTATCGGTTGCTTGTTGTTTTAATTGAGAAACAGGGAAGGAAAGGTAGGGTGCACCTGAACTTTTCTGTGCTGCAAGCTCTCAGATACTTTACAAAAACACATTGCAGATACCAGGGATCTTTTAGGCTATTGAATAAGTTATAAGAATCTCCCAAGCTTGTTCTAAGTCCCAGTTCCTTCTTCTTCTGCCTGAGACAATCTCAGTTCTGAACTTGAGATCATGCTGAAGAGAGATAAGGAATCTTCAAAGGCTACTTAAACAAAACTTGTACAAGGTGCTTAGGGTCTGCTAAAGAAAACAGTATTCTTTTGAACTTATGAATAAAAAGTTTGTGAAAATGTTTTATGAAAGAAGGACGTTAATGTCTTATAATGATGAGAAATTGCCTTTGGAAAAATCAAGTCCTGGCTTTGACAATAAAGAATGAAATATACTTTCGACTTATAATACCCTGTTGGCTATCAGCAGAAGGTGAAGTGTGCATAAAAAACAAAATTGATGTAAGTCTCCCCTAAAATGCCAGAAGAAGTAAAGTACAGAAAATAGAGCTGTGTTATAAAACCCGGCGGTGGTCCTCCTCAAAGCAGTCCCCAAAAGGCTCAAGATGACTTTGGGACATAGTAAAACCTAAAACAAAGGAATCCAAATAAAATCTGCAGAATCATTACATGGCTGGGAATTAAAGAGCTGTGACCTCTGGCCATCCCTGATGCCATCCTGTGCCTTTGTGACCCTGAGTCTTGTCCCATATAACATTCTGTCTCTGAGGTGCCTTGGTGACATTCATTCATTCATTTATGTATTCAATTTTCTTCAAAGAATGTTTACTTGAGTGCCCACTATTTCAGTGTACTGTGCTAGGTGTTGTTGGATTTTTATGCATTTCTCATGTGTTCCTTATGATCCCACCCTACGAAGTAGGTGTGGTTGTTGCTTCAACCTACATGTGAAAAAACAGGCCTCTTCTCTTGGCCAATTTTTCCAAGGACATAAATCTATGAAAGGATTTGCCTGGGATAAAAATCCAGGTGTCCAGGTTTTAAACACGACACAACATTAAGTAGAGGTATAACCAGCCCTCAGGAACCCCTCCCCTAGAGGAGGAGACAAAGCACGTACAAGTGCAGATATAACCCACGACATTGTGCTGTGGGAGAACAGAAGCTTAAAGTTCAAAGAAGTGGGTTAGGCAGGTGAAATCACCAATGGCTGAGGTAACTGTAGGTAGCTTGAGAGGGAGGTAGGATTTGAGCTGTGGCTTGAAAGATACATAAGATTTTATAACTGTATCATTATCACACCTCAAACCTGAATACAAAAGAATAACCTGTGATTATCCTGATGTTTCTTTCTCTTTTTTTAATTTAAAACATTTTTTAAAATATTTACTTATTTTTAAGAGACAGAGAGACAGAGAGAGTTGTGGAGGGGCAGAGAGAGAGAGACATAGAATCTGAAGCTGTCAGCACAGAACCTGGCATGGGTCTCCAACCCACAAACCATGAGATCATGACCTGAGCTAAAGTCAGACGCTTAACTGACTGAGTCACCCAGGCATTGCTGTCTTGCTCTTTCTTATACCTTATACTAAAACATTTGAAAAGACACACAAATTCATTTCCCCTTCTTTCCCTGCAACTGCCAAATTGATTCAAAGCCTGGTCATCCCTTCCCTGGAACACCTCTACATTAGGAACCTCCCTCCTCTGCTTCAGTGCTCCTCACTGCTAGGCCAGGATGACATGGCCTTCCTACTCACCGCTGGGGTCCAAGCACTAGAAGAATACCTGCCAAGGCCAATAAATAGGAAGTTTGTGCGATGTGCCAGGCGTGTAGATTATGAGGACACACTAGGATCTGTCCCATGATCTTTACCTGGATAAGTGATGGAAATAAGAGCAGCGGGCTGGGTTATTGGCCCTTAAGCCATTGGTTTGGGCCTAAGAGGTATTCAGAGCAGAAAAAAAAAACCTAGTTTCTATCTTCCCATGACTGCACTACTGTCGCGGGCCAAAGCATAGATATACAGTGGGACGATGCTACACGGGCTGCAGAAGCTGGGTGAGTGGGATGCATTAGACCTGGGATGGTTGTTCTGAGGAAACAGGTGCCACTGACAACTGAGGCGGCCCATTCCCAGAAATTTGAGTTTGATCAAGAAGCTGAAAATAATCAGGATTTAAACAGGTGGAAAGAAGTATAAAAGGTATTTCAAGGGAGAGAATACATACTTATTCCGGCATTTTCTCAAAATGATGCCAATAAGCATGTCCTTAAAAAAGAGGTAGGAGGTTAAGTGTTCAAGGGATTAAACACAAAAGTGAACTGATATCTTCCCCACAGGACCCCTTAGAAATACTAACTGGTAATGTGCCTTGCGAGGGAAAAATATGATACAAGACACATATATGTACATATGATATATGCACCTATGTGATATTTAAGTGATAATATATACTATTATCACAAGTAACATGAAGCCCAGAGGAAGATCAGGCTTCAGGGATGGTTGGTTGGGTGACTCAACAATATCAGGTAAGATACAGCTTCTTTTCATATCCCTACTCTGTATCCACAGCATTGAGGTCAGCTTTTCTCAAGATCATGAGTTGACTATCAGTAGTTACTGGAGCCAATACCTCCTTGTTCATACTCAGCAGAGACATGGTTCTCTTTCCCAAAGTTTCAAGTAAGCTTTACCTTGTGTCTTACTCACTTGTCCCAGGTGGTTTAGGCTTGTCTATCCTTAGATTGATCACTGGAAAGGGGATGGATAGTCAGAACTGGCTAGACAATGTGCACTACACACACTTGGGAAACATGACCTTCATTCATTCATAATTTCGACATTTCATCTCTCCTTCCAAACTCTATTAACTGAGTACCAACAGTGCTTCTAGGTTACCAGTCTCCTCCCTTAGGAAGCACAGCATCTGGTGACAAAGGAAACTAATGCTGCACTGTAATTAGTATGCAGAAAGCATTGTGGGGTCCAACTGAGGAAGCCTAATGAGGACTTCACAGGATGAGTAACTTCTCTGCTGGGAAGAGAGGAGCAAATAGAGGAGCCGTCCACGCGGAAGTTGTGTTTTGGGGATCTTGGTAGAAACATACAATCTGATGAAAGAACATAAAAAAGAGAAGATATTGAGAAAGGACACTAGCGGAGAAGGAGGAGTAGTGCTAATGAGATCAAGAAGAAAGAACGTCTTAAGGAGGAAGTGCAGCGCAATAAGGTAAATGAGAAGAGCAACGACAACTTAGGAAATGTCTAGCACAGTAAATTTTAAACCTCTCAACAGATGAGGAGCCTGAGGCTTAAGTAACTTTCCCCAGGAAAGATAACTAGTAAGGAAGGGTCCACTATGGATTGCCCGCTCGTGTTCTCCCCCAGTTCCCATGTTTAAACACAAAATTCATACGTTGAAATCACCTTGCGATGCGATGGTATTTGAAAGTGGTATCTCTGGGAGGTAATTCATTCATGAAGGTGAAGCCCTCATGAGGAGACTAATGCCTTTATAAGGGGGCCCATGAGCGATCTTGCTTTTTGTCTCTTTCTCTACTCTCTGCCATGGGAGGACCCAGCAAGATGGTTGCCATCTGTAAACCAGGAAGAAGCTTTCCACAGAACTCAGCCATGTTGGCACTCTCATGGCAGACTTGCCAGCCTCCAGAGCTGTTGAGAAATCAATTTCTATTGTTTCAGCCACCCAGTCTATGGTATCTTGTTACAGCAGTTGGAGCAGGCTAAGATGGGAACTGAATCAGGATTCGCATCCAGGGAAGGCTAGCTCCAAAACACACACTCTTTTATAGATTACCGTATCATCCAATGAAAATGGTGCATGGATTTGGAAAATAAGAAATGCAGTGTCAGTAAAGATGGAGGTGGAAGGTTGAGTGGGGATGCAGGGAAAGCAGAAGTGCAGGCACCAGGACTGAGAAACTGGAAACCCGATGAAGAAACTCATACCTAGCCCAGCAGCACCGGCTTTATTGCCATTCTATCTTTCGCCAATGCCTTTAAAATTGTGCCAATAGCTGTCTCTGGAGCTCTTTTTCCTCTTCTGATGCAAGTTTCACACCTTCTCTGCAACTCTTCAGCTAATCCTAGGCTTACTTATTGGTGCTTATTCCTTCTTTTACTACATCGTCTTCAGGCGGTTTGTCTTGTTCTCACTGTAAGCACCATCACGTTCACACACCTACACAACATGCTTTTGCTCCTTATTGTTTCATTCTGTGGACTTTTGGAGACAGAGTCAACAATCTAGGCTGGAGATGTTAGTCACTTAGCTCAGAACTTGTGGTTTCTAGCTCGGTGGGTTATAATTTTGGATGCACGTGTGAATCAACCAAGAGTCTTTAAAAAATTCAGATTCCTAGCTCCTATCCCAGACCTCCTAAATAGGAATCTCTGGAGATGGAGTCCAAATATTCCTATTTTTAAAAGTTGCCCAGGTAAACTCATGCAACTGATCTGGCACTGGTCCAGGGCCTGCTACTGGGAGCTGTAGCTCTAGCTTCTGAATCACTCTCCTGTTACTTAGACTCTGCTGTTTTCTGGGCTTTGAGCTCAAAGCAGAATAACCCTTGGCCACAGATATATTTTGTTACTGTATCTCTTTGCTTACAGAGTCACCTCCCATGGCTTGAGAACATTGTGGAAAATTATCCTAGGTTGACCCAGTATTTAGTGCAATTTTAAAATCATATCATAATTATATCTTATCTGTCTCCTACACTTCCCTTGTCTGGGGCCCAAATCTCTTCTCACTATTCATGACAAGACATAAACTGTTCATGTCTTGTCTTAATCCAGAAAGGAGCATTATTCTGTACGGGTCTATTCTTGCAGTTATTTAAAACCAAAGTCAGTTATTTCTGCCATTTATTCATTTAGTCATTACCATCTTTCTCATATTCCCAATTCGCATGCTTGATCCAACTGGTTGTCATGGCCTATTCTTTGTCTTTAAATGCATCTTTTCTTTATCTGAGCTATATATGGCTCATACCACCATCACCAGGGATATAGGCTGGAAGCCTACTGGGTATGGGTATAGCAACAAACGTTGGGATGGTGGAAATCTACTGAGTTAGGATGGGAAGCAGAATCACTACATTATCCTGGGGGAGCCTAGAATGTTTAGTTACTTTCTAGTGAGAGTTCTTAGTTCATGGAAATGCTCCTTGGAGGGTGAGGGGTTAGGGAGCTCTTTGCAGATCTCTAGGATGGGAGTCAAAGCCTGAGGTCATTTCCTAGGGATGCAGAGGGGCTGAACTGGAGCCTTGGAAGCTTCACTGTGATTGACATTCCTGGGAAAAGAAGCCTGGACTAAGTTCTGTGATCTCTGGGACTCTAAGAGGGGTCGATGAAACACTAGAACAAGAAGTGCTGAGGAATGAGAACTGGCAGAGTGAGGGAGAGGCTCTGTGCTCTCTGTCTGATAGAACACTGTGATCCAGGTGAAAGTCTAGAGGCCAGTGGAACTGGGGTGCCTGGGTGGCTCAGTCAGTTAAGCCAGTGGTACTTGTAGAAAAACCAAATTCCTAGGTACCTGGGTGGCTCAGTCGGTTAGGCATCCAACTTTGGCTTAAGTCATGATCTTCTGGCTCATGAATCTGAGCCCCACATTGGGTTGTCTGCTGTCCCTACTTGTGCCTTCTCTCTCCCCCTCTTGCTCTGTCTCTCTCTCTCTCTCTCAAATATAAACATTTAAAGATTTTAAAAGAAATTTAAAAAATAAAAGGAAAAACCAAATTCCAAGTCCCTATGCATATGGTACTAAATGAGTTTAATATTTGTGTAGCTACTGTATGTTGAGGGAGTATAGTGGGAAGGACCAGGTCTAAGATAAGCAAGAAAAAGTATGAGTCTGTAGAATGTGCGAGAAGAATTCAGGAAGGCCCCAAGGACTTTGAGGGTCTTCAGTTCTTGAAGTACTGTCTAGTAAGTGCTTAGTACTCATGGAAACAATTTTTCATTAGGCTTTTCTCAGTTACCCTACTAGTAATCCCCAATCAAGAATTTCTCTTTCAACAGCTGTGATATCTGTATGCCATTAAGAATTCTACACAAGCCTTTTTGGGTATAAAAACCATAGAACACTTGCATTTCCATATTTTCATTTTATGCATTATCCTTTTGTGGAAACTTCTTGTGACCATGCCATGACAGATGTCATTTTAGTTTCATTTTCACTTCTTCTGGAATTATTTTTTCACTCCCCTTGATTTAATACTAATTTCAATGTACAAGATATGCAGTGTCATCCAGCCAAAAGAATATTAAAAATGGTGCCATTGCCCTGGTAATGAAAAAATGACTTTCATGTGCTAGATCAGAATTTATATACAAATAGAGTATCTTTAAACATATATGCAAAAATTCCCACCTCCAAACTCATGGGACCAGACTAGAAATGATTCTGGTGTCAGCACACCAGTGGTCCTAAGATCAAATAAAATGTGGCTGAAAATTGGAAAATTAAGCATCTAAAATGAAACTGTTTCCCTTTTCCCTTTTAAGTAAATGCTTTAATTCATTCAAATAGAACAGGGGATTCCTATACTCAACCACCACAATGCTCCTAATTTGTTAAAGATGTTTCTTCTTAAGACAGGGAATCATCAGATGCAAGAATGTCAAAGCTAACCTAGGGTTTATTACAAAAATAAAAATTTCCCAATGACCTCCCCACTTCCTCTCCTTTTGGTTTCTTTATGAATGAACTCTTTGGAGAGGGACATTGCAAAGATGCTCTCAGATCTCTTGATAATATGGAACCAAACCACAGAATTAAAGTGTTCTCTAGTCCATAATAATTTTCCTCTTGATATCTTTAAACTTTAGATCAAACCAGTGAATCTTTTGCTTTCATTTAATAAAGGATGAAAGAGTCTTAACAGTTTACAATTTACAAGCATGATTTAATTTTTACAAAAGGTCTTTATTTTAAAACTATGGCAAAAGTTAGTCATTTTCAATTAAGGAAAAAATAGATTGAACACAGCTTTAAACACATTCAGCAATTTGGGCAACTCAGTTGTTCAAAAATGATGTATATCCATGCAGCTGAAGATAAAATGTTTCTGGGCTACTCAATGGTACAGCCACTTATCACAAACAGTTTTGGAAGAGAAATTTCTATGAACATGAAATGAATTTCATGACATTCAGCAGCAACCAACCCACCCTACTTCCTGTTAACTTCTAATGGTTGTTAGTAACCATGCATGAGTAACAAGGAACTCACAGCAGTGAATAATTATAGTAAATGTCTTGCTCAACCACTTATTCAGTAACTTGAAAATAGGTGTTTAAATTAAATAATTAATCATCCAATTAGCTGGTATTATAATCAGTAGATAGTTCTCTTATAGTTAGCGGATGGCTCAATTACTATTTGTTCAGTTACATTCAGTGTCTGAGAATATCAGATAAAATTGTTCTGTTTTGTTAGTTCCCATGTGAAAAACAGAACATGGGGGTGGAGGATGCAATATATCCACATCATTGAGAATATAAGCATCAATAAGGCAAACTTCCTTTTGATGATTCTTCTGTGCCATCATTGAGGTTTAGGCTGAAAGAATGGACTCTTGCTAATTATAATTTGCTTCGTTTTTTTACAGAAGCTCCTCAGTGTTGACATGGAAGCTTGCCTATTCATTTCTGGGACTACGGTAAGTTGATACATAGGGGACATATTTAGCATGTGTGATTATACAACTCTTTCCAGAGGTATGAAGCTTTTCCCTTTTCCTGGAGCCTGCTTCAACAATCTTATTCTTTTCTTATTATATTCGCTTGAGGTAAGCATCTATGTGTGTGACAGGATCTCTCCCCTAGAATGCTGGTAATTGAGAGCAACAAAAGATGTTATAAAATAATTTTTTAAAGCCAAAATTCACTTCCACTAGGTTATTAAGAACACATGACAAACCCAGCACTAATGTAGATGTTAAGGAAACAAGAATGGATAAGGCAGAGCTCCTGTCCTCAAGTAGTTCACTAAAAGAAGTGAAGATTCTTATACAACAGTGTGAAATACACTAAAATAATTACAGGCTTCTAGTATTATGAGAAGTCTGTAGAGAGTACTATTTATTCCATCTGGCAAGGACAGTAAGAAATTTGGATATATAAAAGAGAGGACATCTCCTAACATTTGAGAATTTAAAGGAAGGTCATCAAATCCAGAGGCTCTCATGGACTTCATCTCATAGAACCAAAAAATTAAAAAAAAAAAAGCAGGAGACATATGTCAGGTTGTTCATTTTTATTTTGCCAAAAGTGGAAACCAAAATAATCAAGTAATTGGCTAAGATTATTGCCACCATCTGCTTTCATTATCTATTGCTACATGACAAACTACCCCAAAACTTAATGGCTCACAGCAACAGCAAGTTCTTACTTCTCACAATTTTCTAGTTTGACTGAGAATGCACTCTTTACATGATGTCAGCGGGGAGGGCTGCAAGTTCAAAAGGAGCCTCACTCACAGGTCAGCTTGGCAGTTAGCTGGGGCTACCAGCCCGGGGCACTGCTTCTTTTCCACAGGGCTTCTTGGGGAAATATTCCATGAAAAAAAAGTGGAAGCTACGGATCCCTTAAATTTCAGCCCTGGAAGTTAAACATTATCAGTTTTGCTCTTTTCTGTTACTGAATACAGGTTATGAAACCAGCCCAGATTTAAGGGAAGAAAAAAATAGATTCTACCTTTCAACGGGACAGTGACAAAGTCACATTGCAAAAGTTCATGTGGGATGGGCAATATTGTCGTGACCATGTTTGGAAATACTGTCTACCACCCTTCATTTGAAAACAGGGCATTTTAACACTGATGTATTTAGAAGGACATAATCACAGACTAATGGGTAATCATGTAAATTGAATAAATCTAGCTTAATGAAAAGCACTATGTAGTTTATATTTTTCTAGTCACTAAATACCAGACAAAACTTTATCAAGGACCAGCACTGGCTCAAGGACCATCCAAGCCTTAGAGACCAATGATTTAAGCCAGCAGCTTTAATACCTACTTAATAACTCATAAGAAATACATCTTAACAACCCAATGAGCACTTACACATACATGAAACAAATCAAAAGTGTCATGAATGTTGTACTTCAAATAATTTCTCTTTCTACTTTTTCTAGTTCATTAAAAATATTGATGTTAATATTCCACTAGATTAATTTCAAGATCTAATAATTGGGAAATACTCATGGCCAGAAAAGAATAGTCCTAAACCATTCCTTCCTTATTCTGTTTCTATTGAACATCTTGAGTAATGACGATACGACTGTCAAATAAGACAGTCCCTGTTACCTTAGCAGTTCTTTTTGTTAGAAAATCATCCTTGTATGTTATTTGTTTGAAGTTTATTTACTCATTTTTTTTAGTAATCTCTATACCGAGCGTGAGGCTCAAACCCATGACCTAGCATGAGTCGCAAGATCTTCTGACTGAGCCAGAAGGGCACCCCTATTCTTTTACTTTAGGTGAAATTTGCTTCTGGCTTTCATATATTTGGTGCCCCACTGACCAGCTCATATAATTAGCACCACCTATTGTTCCCTATTCTCATGTCCTTTTAAACAGACTTTTCTTAAAAAGTTTTAGATTCACAGAAAAATTGAGCATTTTTTTTCTCATGGAGACATAGCCTCCCCACAAATAATGGGGGGTACACGGTGGTACATTTGTTATAATCAATGAACCTATACTAACACATCATTATCACCCAAGTCCATTATTTTCATTAGTTTGCACTCTTGGTGGTGTGCATACTATGAATTTTAGCCAATAGATAAAATTAAAATATACCTACCATTATAATGCATATAATGTATCATACAGAGTAGTTCCAGTGCCCTAAAATCTTCTCTGCTCCACTTATTCATCCCTTCCCCCATCCTGATCACTTATCTCTTCACTGCTTGCATAGTTTTACCTTTTCTAGAATATCATTTTTTAGAATCGTGCAGCAAGTGGCCTTTTCAGATTATTGTCTTTCACTTAGTAATATGCATTTAAGTTTCCTCTATGTCATTTCATTGCTTAATGGCTCATTTCTTCTTACTGCTAAATACTATTCCATTGTTTGGATGCACCACAGTGCATTCATCCATTTACCCACTGAAGGATAATCTTGGTTGCTTCCAAATTTTTGCACATGTGAACAAAATTTCTACAAACATCTAGGTTCAGGTTTTGTGTGAACGTAAGTTATCAACTCCTATGGGTAAATACCAAGGAACATGTTTGCTGGATTGTATGCTAAGAGTATGTTTAGTTTTATAAAAATTGCCAAACTGTCTTCCAAAGTGGCTGCCCCTTTTTGCATTCCCACCAGCTACAAATGACAGTTCCTGTTGCTCCACACCCTCATTTGGATGCCAGCATTCGGTGCTGTCAGTGTTCTGGATTTTGGCCATTTGAACAGGAGTATCACAGCATCTTTTTGTTTTAATTTGCTATTCTCTGATGATATATGATGGGGAGCATCTTTTCATATCCTTATTTGACACCTCTAATCCTCTTTGGTGAGGTGTCAGTTCAGATCTTTTACTCATTTTTAAATTAAATTACTCACTTTTTTTTATTGTCAAGGTTCAAGAGTTCTTTGTATATGTTGACTAATAGTCCTTTTTTTTAGCTGTGTCCTTTGCACATATTTTCTCCCAGTCTGAGGTTTGTCTTCTCAGTCTCTTGACAGTGTCTTTCATGGAACAGAAGTTTATTTTATTTTATTTTATTTTATTTTATTTTTTATTTGAGAGAGAGAGAGAGAGAGAGAGCGAGCAGGGGAGATGAGCAGAGGAAGAGAGAGGGAGAATCTTAAGCAGGCTCCATGCTCAGCGTGGAGCCCAATGCAGGGCTCAATTCCATGACCCTGGGATCATGGGCCGTGCCAAAATCAAGACTCAGACTCTCAACTGACTGAGCCACCCAGGTGCTCCAGGAAACAGAAAATTTTAATTTCAGTGAATTCCAGCTTATCATGACTTTGGTGTTGTATCTAAAAAATCATCACCATGCCAAGGTCAACTAGATATTCTCTTACCTTCTAGAAGTTTTGTAGTTTTGTGTTTTCATTTAGGTCTATGATCCATTTTGAATTAATTTTTGTAAAAAGTTTAAGGTCTGTGCCTAGATTCACTTCTTTCTTTTTCTTCTTTTTCTATTTTTTAATTTTTATTATTTCTCTTGTGGATATCTGGTTGTTCCAATACTATTTGCTGAAAAGTCTGTCTTTTCTTCATTGCATTTATTTTGCCTTTTTGCCACTGGTCAATTGACTATATGTGTGTCTCTTTGCAGGCTCTCTTTTATATTCCATTGATTATGTGTTTATTCTTTCTCCAATACCATTCCACCATGGTTACTGTAGCTGGGTAGTCAGTCTTAAAGTTGAGTAGTATTGGTCCTCTGACTTTGTACTTTTCCTTCAAATTGTGTTGGATATTTTGAGTATTTCACTTCAATTATAGCTTTTTTTAATGGTTGCCCCAGAGTTCACAATACACATTTACAACTAACCCAAATTTACTTTAGATAACACTATCCTACTTCATTATAAAGACCTCACAATATTCCCTACCTTCTCTTGTATCACATATATAATGTGCATATATATAGATAGATAGAGAAAGAGATAGAGAGAAGCAAATAATTGTTGCTATTATTATTTTATTTTAGATAGAAATATAGTGGGAGCAGGGAGAGAGGCAGAGGGAGAGAGAAAAAATCTTAAGGAAGTGCCACACTCAGCATGGAGCCCAATGCAGGTCTCAATCCCACAACCCTGGAATCATGGTCCAAGCTGAAATCAAGAGTCAGACACTCAAGCAGCTAAGCCACCTAAGTGCCCCTGTTGCTATTATTTTAACTAAACTGTTACAGTTAGATCAAATAAGAATAAGAAATATAAAGATTTTTATTTACCTTCACTTATTCCTTCTCTAATGTTCTTCCTTTTTTTTTTTAATGTAGAAAATTTCTGCCTTATATCAAGGCTGATCTACTGGCAACAAATTTATGTTTGCTTGTTTGTTTGTTTGAGAAAGTCTTTATCCTCTTTCATTCTTGAAGTACAGTTTGGCAGGATGCAAAATTCTGGATTGGTGGCCATTTTCCTTGAACACTTTAAAAATGTCACTCCACTCTCCTTATTTGCATGGTTTTGAAGGGAACGTTGGATGTAATTCTGATCTTTGCTCCTCTATAGGTAAGGTGGGGTTTTTTTTTCTTTATCTTGACTTTTCTCCAACTTAAAGATGTTATATGCCTAGGGGCAGTTTTTTGTTTGTTTATTTGTTTGCATTTGTTCAACCTGGTGTTCTCTGAGCTTCCTGGATCTGTGGTGGTGTGTGACATTAATTTGGCGGGAAATGCTCAGTCATTATTGCTTCAGATATTTCTTCTGTTTCTTTCTGTCCGTATTTTCCTTCTGGCATTCTCTCTATACACACAGTTTACCTTTTGTAGTTGTCCCATAATCCTTGGTTATTTACTTATTTTGATAGAGAGAAAGAGAGACTGTGTGTGTGAGCAGGTGGAGGGGCAGAAAGAGAGCAGTGAGAGAACCCTCAGCAGGCTCTGTGCTGTTAACATGGAGCCAGACATGGGACTTCATCCTATGAACCATGAAATCATTACCAGAGCTGAAATCAAGAGTTGGATGTTTAACTGACTGAGCCACCTAGGCATGCTTAGATTTAGAAGTTTCTACTGACATGTCCTCAAACTCAAAGATTATTTTCTTAGCTGTGCTTAGTCTACTAGTGAGCCCATCAAAGGCATTCTTCATTTCTGTTATAGTGATTTTGATCTCTAACATTTTTTTGGTTCTTCTTAGAATTTTTATCTCTGCTTGTGTGATCCATCTGTTCTTGTATGTTGTCTACTTTATCCACAGATCCCTTAGCATATTAATCATAGTTGTTTTTGAATGTCATGGTCTGATAATTCCAACATCTTTGCCATATCTGAGTCTGGTTCTGATCTTGCTCTATGTCTTCAAACTGTGTTTTTTGCCTTTTAGTATGTTCTTGTAATTTTTGTTGAAAGCCAGACATGATGATATACTAAGTGAAAAGAACTCAAGTAAATAGGCCTTTAGTGCTATGCTGGTAAAGTTTGGGAGGAGGGGAAGCATTCTGTATTCCTATGATTAGACTTCAGCCTTTTAGTGAGCCTGTGCCCTTTGGCTATGAACTTCACAACCTTAGACAGGACAGAATGGCTGGAGGGGGCTGGGTTTAGATATTTCCCAACCCTAGCAGGTTAAGCTCTGATAAAATAGTTTATCTTGAGGACAGGCCTTGTTAAGAACAGAATACTCTGGTATATTTCAGAATGGTTCCTTCCCCCCTTCTGTTACTGGAAGCCCAAGAGGATTTTTCCCTGACCTTTGTGATGAGAACCTAGTAGAGCCCCAGGATGTAAAAGTCACAAAAATGTGCCCTTCTTCCCGACTCCAGGAAGTTTTTAATTCATAGACTTATCCACAGTAAACCTCTAGCAATTCATCAGTTACAGTTCACCCTCTCCCCCAGTCCCCAGTGGTTCCTGCAGAGATGGGTTTCTGCTGCAGTAAGTCCTGATTATCTCTATCTACATGTCTGGCTTTCCAATTTGGGGGGCAGTATTTTCCCTTACAAAGTCATTCCTCAAAAGGAGTTAAGAAGAGTTGTTCTAAGCTACTTATGTATCAGAGTAGAAACAAGAAGTCCTCCTAATTTTTTTTTTTTTTTTTTATTCTGAAGAACCAAACCGCGCCATGGCAGGCTTCAGAAGGCCCCAGAAATTAAAAGGTCCAAGTTTCTGAGGCATGACTCAGCAGGCTTAAGCAACCGCCCTTCCCCCTGCCTGAACCAATCACTGGAGGTTGGGGAGTAGCGGACGTTCCCGCCACTTTTCTGGCCTGCTTAGTTTTAAACTTACCAATCCCGAGGCGCCTGGGTGGCTTAGTTGGTTGGGCGTCCAACTTTCGCTTGGGTCATGATCTCGTGGTTCGTGGGTTCGGGCCCCGCGTCGGGCTCTGTGCTGGCTGCCAGCTCGGAGCCTGGAGCCTGTTTCGGTCTGTGACTCCCTCTCTCTCTGACCCTCCCCTGCTCACGCTGTCTCTCTCTCTCTCCTAGATAAAAAAAAAAAAAAAAAAACAAAAAACCAAAAACCAAAAAACATTAAACTTACCAATCCCTCCGCGCCGCATCAACCTTTGCATCACCCTGTCCTATCACATTGTAGTCTCTGCCCATCACCTCTTTCCCCGCCCTAACTGTTATAAAAACCCTACTCCTCCATTGTTCAGTGCTCTCAGCATGGATCCGCTGCATTGGTGAGGTCTGGGAGCCCGAGCTTAAGCCCGAATAAACGCCCTTTGCTTTTGCATACGTGACTCCAACTCCTTGGTGGTCTTGGGATTTTGGGGAGATCGCGATCTGGGCATAACAATGCCAAGTATCACTACCTGATAAATTAATGCTAGCTTGTTGTTGGGTTTTTGTTTTTGTTTTTTTTTCCAATCTCCCCCGCTGGAATAGAAGTTCCAAGAAGGCAGGAAAGTATTTTGTTTTATTCATTGCTATGATGCTTGAACTCACATCAGTATCTTGGATTCTTCTAGGTTTTTAATAAACCAGGTGCTCAGTAAAGACTTTTTGAATAAATGAAAGAATGGCAGTTTTGTTGCTACTCCTAATTCAGCTGCATCATTTTTGTGATGAATCGGATATGAGGATACAAAAGCTTTACTCTCAGAGTTGCTGTGTTGAAGAATTTAATTTAAATTCTTTAAATTTATATTTGTTGAAGAATCCATATAAAGATCAGGAACAAATGTGACTTCCAGCAAGTGTAAAGAGCCACATTCCTGCGTCTGTTTTGTTTTGCCTCATTCATTTCATATGAATCATACATGTTGAAATAAAGAAAGCAAGAACACGGGCCAACTTGACCTCCTTGACTGACTAATAGTTTCAAGGGGGTAAGATGTGGTAAATGTACTGTTTATTTATAATATTCAAAAAACTTTTGAATTTTAGAATACTTTTAGATTTATAGAAAAGTTGCAAAGAAAGTACAGAGAATTTCTGTATATCCCATATTCAGTTTCTTCTATTACTACATCTTATGTTATTGGTGCATTTGTCACAGCTAGCGGACCAATATTGGTACATTATAATTAACTAAGCTCTATGCTTTATTTATATTTCATTAGTTTTTCCCTAATGTCCCTTTTCTGTTCTACGATGGCATCCAAGAGACATTATACTTAATCATTATATTTCTTTATGTGCATCTGGGCTGTGACAATTTTTCAGACTTCTCTGTGGTGACCTTGGCAGTTTAAGGGGTATAGGTCTCGTATTTTGTGGTCTATCCCTCAGCTGCAATTTGTTTCGTGCTTTTCTCATGATGAGACTGGGCTTATAAGTTTCAGGGAGAAAGATCAGAGAGGTAAGATGCCATTCTTTTCTTTTAATGTTTTTATTTCTGAGAGAGAGACAGCATGAACAGGGGAAGGTCAGAGAGAGAGGGAGACACAGAATCCGAAATAGGCTCCAGGCTCTGAGATAGCTGTCAGCACAGAGCCTGACGCGGGGCTCGAACCCATGGACCATGAGATCATGACCTGAGCCAAAGTTGGACGCTTAACCAACTGAGCCACCCAGGAGCCCCGGTAAAATGCCATTCTTAACGCATTGTATTAAGGACATGTACTATCCACACGACTCTTATCACTGATGATGTTAATCTTAATACCCTGACTAAGGTAGCATTTACCAGGTTTTTCTTTAACATACTCTAGAAGCAAGTCCCTAAGCAAAATCCACATTTAAAGAGTGGGGTGTTATACTCCATTTCTTTGAGGGCAGAATGTCTATGCACATTATTTGGAATTCTTCTGTATAGATTTGCTTCTTCCCCCTTCCTCCTACATTTGTTTATTTATTCAATTATATATTGAGATGATGGCTGGTGGGTGTTTATTTCATATTTTGTGTTATAATACAGTGCTATTTTATTTTGATTCAGAAATTGTACTGTCTCTGGCTATTGAATGCTTTTAGTCCCTTTGACATACCTGTGTCATTTTGTTTGAGCACTTCACTATTTTCTGGCACTACAAGATGATCCAGGTTATCTTGTTTATTCCGTAACCGAGTTCTAAGACCGGTCGTTTCTCCAAAGATCACTGATTCATTTTACTGCAGAATGATATAAGAAACCAAGATCTGAATGGGGATTTTCCTCATTGATACTGGGATAAAACAGCTTTCTAGCCCCTTTCAGCAGACAAATCCAGGAAATACATGTATGTATATTAACCATATATACACGTATCTAAATGTTTTTCTATATAGATCCACTGGTATCCATATGAAGCTAACCATGAGTTTGTAATCATGTCTTCAACTCTAATCCAGTACCACTTAATTCATTCTAGCCTTGATGTGGTATTTTTAAAGTTTATTTATTTATTTGGAGAGAGACAGAGACAGTGCAAGTGGGTGGGGGGAGCAGAGAGAGAGGGAGAGAGAATCCTAAGCAGGTTCCATGCTGTCAGCTCAGAGCCTGATGTGGGGCTTGAACTCATGAAACTGTGAGATCATGACCTGAGTGAAACCAAGAGTTCAGACATTTAACTGACTGAACCACCCAGCTGTCCCTAAAGATTAAACTGTTATAATTGTGTGACATTGACTGATATGGAAAAAAAAAAACTAGAGGCTAGTTAGGGACCTCACTAGCACAGGTGAGAGTCATTTGAGTATCATTTTGGGCAATCCCTGAAGATGCAATAAGAGGAGCTAATGCAAGACTATGATGACTGGGGGCACCTGGGTGGCTCAGTCAGTTGAGTGTCCAACTTCAGCTCAGGTCATGATCTCACGGTTTGTGAATTCGAGCTCTGCACCAGGTCCACTGCTGTCAGTGCAGAGCCTGCTTCAGATCCTCTGTCTTCCTCTCTCTTTGCCCCTTCCCTGCTCGAGTTCCCTCTCTCCCTCTAAAATAAATAAATATTAAAAATAAAAAGAGTAGGATGACTCCATTTAATGTGCCAATGGCACACATTAAATAGATGCCTACCAGTATGCGTTGGCATTAAACAAAGAACTAGTATGGATCCAAAATTATAGACCTTACCCTCTCTCATTTATATATTGAACCCCAAATATCTGTTGACAGCCCACTGTGGAGCAGGCACGGAACTGGTCTCTGATATGTAACGGGGAACAAAACAGACATGCTTCTCACCCTGAGGGCTCTAGACCATAAATGAGAAGAGAAGGAGACACAGTTAAATAAATACATGTCTAAGAGTATGGTTGTAAACCCCCGTGCTGTGCTCTGTGAAGAAATAGAATATGAGCGAGATTAAAGGCGGAACCTAATTTGGATTTGCAGTCTGGTTTCGTGTTCTTTGTTTCCCCTGAGAACAGCGGTAAAGGCTTCGATCTTAACAGAAAGATTTAGATTTGGGCATTTTGAACTATAAAAGGCTCCTAAATGTTGGAGTGCTTTACCAAAGAGAAGTAGAATACTTTCTATTTTGTTTTTGAAGAGGGCTAATTGACAGATATGGATCCTTTATTAAACCTTTCACTACAAGTCACTTTTAGTTCTGCATTTCCAGGATGGGAGAGGGGCCCTGATGCCACTCTGGTGCCTGGGTTCTTCATGTGGTTTGTCTCTAGAAAACTGAAAAACAAGCTCTTTATCCCCAGTGTTTACAGGAATCTCAAACAGGGCTACATAAAAGTAGCAATTTATTGACATGCAGCAACACAGGAATAGAAATGGCAGTCCTCTTTGCTGACAGAAAAATTTTGCCTAATGTCACTTATTACAAACAAAATGCCTTTTGTAAACTCCCCAAAACACTTATTAAATATATATCTCTGTGTTTTGAGAGAGTCTGGGAAGTGGCTTGGTAATTACAGCCCAGAGTTAACACAATTTACCCTCACTTATTCAGTTCCAGCTTTCAGATTCCCACTGCCTTGCTGAGACCCCTGTGGACCGTCCTGACCACGTCTTTGCTTTCTCGATACTTATTTCAAACCTAGCAATTATCAACCAAACCTTCACTACCACTGAGTGGTCAGAACCTCCTGACCTTAGAGACTTGCCGGGACTCAACATTAAACAGCCTCTGGTTCTTCTGACTGTGACACTGACAACTGTGTTCCCCACACGAGGGTTGTGCAAGCCACATTCCAAGGAATGTTCTCTCCCAAGCCGTGCGCGGCATGTCCTTAGTCATGGTTTGTTTAACATATCCCATCCCCCATAGTTCCTTTCCCTCATTTTTCTTGTTCTATATCAAACTCATAACTTGTTCCCCACTCTACTCTTGCGAAGCACTCTATTTACCCTCTCTATTCCTCAGCACTCCATTTACTTATGCAGTGATCAGATTTGGGAAACCATTCTCCCCCTTGTTTGTGCTGTATCTCAATCTCAAATTTCTGCCCTGATTTTGCTGGAGGCTGTCTGGTGTAGTAGATAAGGGCGTGGACCTTCAGGACAGACTTCCTTGGGTGGAATTCTGTTTTGTACTTAGCAGATGTGAAACCTGAGGCAAGCTTAATCTTCTTTGAGCCTCAGGGCCCTCATCTGTATAATGGCAATAATAATAGTACCTACCTCAAGGTCATTATAAAGATTTGGTAAATTAATGTATGTTAAGTGCTTAGAACAATATCAGGCATGTAACAAGCCCTGTAGAGACATTAGCTGCCATTATTATCATAATGATGCACTACCCAGGAACAATCGATTTAGTAGCTATAAAAACTCACTGAGTCAGACTTCCTGAGTTTGAATTCCAACATCATCAGCTTCTTGCCGTGTGACATTGGGCATTTTCATCTCTCTCTGAGCCCCTGTTTTCCTCCTCTGAAAATATAGATACTGATAGTAACTTCCTTTTAGGGATTTGTAAGGATTCAAGTGAGATAATGAGTACAAAGCACATAGCATGGGGCCTGAAAAGTAGTAAAAAAAAAAAAAAAAGAAAGAAAGAAATCCAAATGGAAATTCTACAATTGAACAATAAAATTACAAAAACTGAGAACTCAGTAGATGGATTTAACAGAAGATTAGATACAGGAGAAGAGAGAATTTTTGAGCCGGATTGTGTCATTAGAAGACATTAAAACACATTCAGACTGGAGCACAATAAAAAAGAAGAATGGAATATACTGAAAAAAGCATTAAAGCAGATGAGACAGAGAAAAGGTCCAACATACATGTCTTTGTACTCCTCAATTTGAGGGGAAAGAAGGGAAGGAATATTTAAGTATTCATCAAATATTGCATATTTAAATATCCATCACTTTTCAAAACTGATGATGAAAGGTATCAAATCATTTCAAGAAGCTCCAGGAATTCCAAGGTAAATACAAAGGAAGTACTGGGCATCAGAATAAAACTGGAATATCAAAGGCAGAGAAAAACCTTAGGAAATACCCAGAGACAAGAGACACATTACCCCCACAGGAGCAATAATAACATTTCTATTGACTTTTCAACAGAAATTATAGAAGCCAAAAGAATATAATTGTATCTTTAAATTGAAGTGCCAGCCTGAAATTCTATACTTGGAAAAAATATTCGTCAAAATTGAAGGGAACGTAAGGTTGTTTTCTGACCAGCAAAAGCAATGAATTTGTTATCAGCTTAAGTACAACAAAAATATAGTCATGGGTATTCTTCAGGTAAAAAGAAAATTATCTGACATAGGAAATTTTAGATAGATGAGAATCAACTTATAATAATAGACATAAGGAGAGACAAATAGTCTAATAAGAAAAATGAGAAAGCCCAGGATTAGAACAGAAAGTCCAAAAACAGACCTACATGTATACAATTATATTTGATTTATGACAAAAATCCCTAGGGGTGCCTGGGTGGCTCAGTCAGTTAAGCCGCTGACTTTGGCTCAGGTCCATGATCTTGCAATTCAGGAGTTGGATCCCCACATCAGGCTGTGTACTGACAGCTCGGTGCCTGAAACCAGCTTCGGATTCTGTGTCTCCCTCTCTCTCTCTACCGCTCCCCAGCTCGCTCGCTCTCTCTCTCAAAAAGTAAATAAATGTTAATAAAAAATGCCTGGTACTGTTTGAATTGTGTCCCCTACAAAATATATACTGAAGTCCTAACTCCGGGTACCTCAGAGTGTGACCTGATTTGGGAAGGGGATGGCTGCAGGTATAATTAGTTAAGAGAAGGTCTCACAGAAGTAAGGTGGGCCCTTAATCCTATAGTACTGGTGTCCCTATAAGAAGAGAGACATCTGAACACAGACATAAGTCACTGTGGGAGAAAACCATGTGATGAAGGCTGCAGATAGTGAAGGACCACAGCTAAGCTAAGAAATGTCAAGTATAGCAGTGCCTGGGTGGCTCAATCAGTTGAGTATCTGACTTTAGCTCAGGCCATAATCTCATGGTTTGTGGATTCAAGCCCTGTGTCAGGTTCTAGGCTGACAGCTCAGAGCCTGGAACCTGCTTCAGATTCTGTGTATCCCTCTCTCTCTGTGACCTTCCCTTGCTTGTGCTCTCTTTCTCTCTTTCAAAAATATACAAATAAATATTTTTTAAAAAAGAAAGAAAGGTCAAGTATATTCCCAGCAAATCCCCAGATGCTAGAAAGAGGCAGGTAAGGCTTTTCTACAGGTTTCAGAGGCAACATGCACTGCTGACAACCTGATTTTGGACTTCAGGTTTCCAGAGAAATAAATCTGTTCTTATAAGCTACACAGGAAACTCACACAGCACAGCTGCAATGAAATAGGAATAATTATCTTTCATCAAATGGTGCTGGGTAAATTACATAGCCATATTTTTTAAAAAAATATATCTTAATATTAAACTAAGGAGAATAAATATATATAAAATATATCTTGATATATTATATATATTTATTATATATCAAGATATATTTAAAATATGTATTTATATGTTTATATTTAAATATAAATATGTTTATATTTAAATATATATTTTAAATATATCTTGATATGTATAATATATATTATATCTTAATATTACTCTAAGAAGAATAAATACATATATAAATATATCTTTTTTTTTTTTTAAATGTTTTATTTATTTCTAGGAGAGAGAGAGAGAGACAGCGTGAGCAGGGGAGGGTCAGAGAGAGAGGGAGTCACAGACTGAAACAGGCTCCAGGCTCTGAGCTGGCAGTCAGCACAGAGCCCGACGCGGGGCTCGAACCCACGAACCGCGAGATCATGACCCGAGCGAAAGTCGGACGCTTAACCAACTACGCCACCCGGGCGCCCCTAAATATATCTTGATATTATATGGATGAAAATTCAAATATCAATAAACATGAAAAAATGCCTAATGTCATTAATTTTAGAAAAATCAAACTAGACCACAATGAGATTCCATAGTGTATCCCCCAGATTGGCCACAGTGCAAAATAAACCTGCGAATACCACACGTGGATGGGGGCAAGGGGTAGCTGGAACTTTCATACACCACTAATTTGGCACACCTGCTAAAGCAGAAAAAATTCATCCAATGTTCCACAAATTCCAGTCCCAACAGAAAAACAAAATATATCTATCAAAAGATACATATAAGAATGTTTAGAGCAGCGTTTCTTCTAATAAAGAGCGAAAAAACAAAACAAAACAAAAATAGCTGCCCATCGACGGTAGAATAGATTTTTTAAAAATTGTGGTCTATGACAATAAATATAAATGAAATACTGCTACCTGAAGCAACAAGAAAGACTATTAAAAAATAATGTTTACAGGGGCGCCTGGGTGGCTTACTCGGTTAAGCGTCCGACTTTTGCTTAGGTCATGATCTCGCGGTTCGTGGATTCGAGCCCCGCGTCGGGCTCTGTGCTGACTGCCAACTCAGAGCCTGGAGCCTGTTTCAGAGTCTGTGACTCCCTCTCTCTCTGACCCTCCCCTGCTCACGCTGTCTCTCTCTCTGTGTCTCCTAGAAATAAATAAAACATTAAAAAAATTTTAAAAAAATAATGTTTAGAGACAATAAGGCAGGTACAAAGGGTCTATCATGCTTGATTTTAAATACATAAAGCCTCAAAACAGGCAAATTGACCTATACTTTTTATGTTTTAGAAATAGAAATAATGATTATCTTAGAAAGGGGGTTAATGATTTGAGGGGTTGAGAAAGACTTCTGGGATACAGGCAATATTCTAGTTTTTTTTTATTTGGATGGTTAATTATATGTATGTGTTCCCATTATAGAAATTCACTAAACTGTGCCCTTATGATTTGTGTGCTGCTCTGTATGTGTGTGCTCAAAGACATTTTCAAAAACAATGCATGTATATTAGTTATTTAATGCTCTGTAACAAATTATCTCAAAACAACAACTTAAGACACATTTATTATCCCACAGCTTCATGGGTCAAGAATCTAGGCATGGCTTAACTGGGTCCTCTGGCCCTCCCTGTCATCTCAAGGCTCAGCGCGAGGCAGGGTTTGCAACCTAGCTCACTCCTGTGGTTGATGGCAGGATTCAGCTCCTTGCAGGTTGTTGGCTGGAGAATTCCCTTCCTCCTGAGCAACTTACCAGAGACCTCACTTTATTCTTTACCCTGTAGGCCTCTCCAAAGAACATCTCAGAGCATGATAACAGAATGCACCCATAAGAGAGCATGCTAACAAAAGGGAAGCCATAGTCCTTTGTTAGGTAATTGTGGAACTGACATGTCATCACTTTTGCCATATTTTATTCATTAGAAGCAAGTCATTAGGTCCAGCTTACACACAAGGGCATGAGGGATAGGAGGCAGGGCTCGTTGGGAGCCATTTTAGAAATCTGCCTATTGCAGCATGTTCCTAGTTGTAGCAAAGAACGACAAAATATATACAAATATGTATCAGTCCCTACACTTCCCTATGCATTTCCTAGTATACAGGATTAGGTCAGTCAAACACACCTCTGTGTTTAATGGAAAAGTCTCTATTCCTGTTTCACGTTGGTTGTGTAGATGGAAAGACTGTGCCTTTGAACTCACCACAGGCCTTCTCCCAAAAGAAATTAAATTGAATTATATAGAGGAAAAATAGCCCCACAAAAAGAAAGGGTAGAATGCTTTGTTTGAATGGGTTTTGTTACTCTGCCCCAGTAACAAATGTTCTCAGTTATCCCACTACCCACTTGAAAAGCAACTGGCACTGGGGAAAGAACAGTGTTGCCTGGCCTATTGCAAGAAGACTCATTTAACTGGAATGTAAGCATTACTGTGAAATAGGGAAGAAGAGAGAGAAAGTGGGAAAATGGCCTTCAACAACCGCTTTTAATGGAAATGGCATGATGGCCCCTCACCCTCTTCTTCATGGTTGTAAGTCCGTGGTCCCCAGAGAGCGCATCTGAGGCTGCGATGAAAGCCCGGATGCAAGTTCTCTCTTCTTTAATGCCCCAGTGAGAGAGAATGTTTCCATTGTGTGGGGAGGTTAGATATGTAGCCTTGAAAAGAATACTAAATCCTTCCATGAAAAGGTTGAATATCGTGCTCTTTGCCGAGTATAGAGACTTGTTGTTTTGTGGTAAGGCTGAAATCCCACTCAAAGCTTTCTCTTGCTGGAGACCTGTTTCTTCCTCAGGAGGCACATCAACGTACCCTTTCTTCTATTTATTACTTTTTTTCTTTTCTGTGGACGACATGATCATCCTATTCTTTGATGGGAAGGAAATATCAGACTGAAAGAGGAAAACATATGAAAATGCAGGTAACATTTTTTTTAAGGTGGAGAAAAAAAATGAGGCACTGTCGTCTCTCTATACCGGAGGCATGAGTTGCCGTCGTTGCCGACGGTAGACTGTGAAGGCCACTCCCAGCCAAATTCTCAGGCTCCGAGTAAGGAAACAGTAAGAAGTGCAGTACTAATTACCACACAGAAATCCAGTTAAGTGGACTTTTCAGATGACTGGAATTTTTTGCTGCTCAGCAGTGCTAGGAAAATATTAAGAAAGCAAATGAGAACAGGAGTTTGTTTAATGGCACACAGCGCGTCATCCGCCAGAAAAAGGACCCTGTGGTTTTGTGCCTTTCAAAGTTAGCTGCAAATCAAGCTGTTTCAGACATAAATTGCTACAGCCTCATCTAAATCTCCTAAATCAGAATCCCTAGAAGTAAGTTGTGAGCATCTTTATTTTGAAGGGAAAAAAAAAACATTCAGGTGGAGAGTTTGGACCAAAAAGGTTTCTTGCAAGGAGTACAAACATAATGCCACTTTGGTTATATTTACCATGTAAAGCAAACAGAGACTTTCAGACGATAGGGATAATGTAGGTTCAGAAACCTTCCACCTGAGACTGAGGGCGCTAAAAATGATAATTTCCTTCACAAATATCTCTGCGCCACTGAATGATACTTTCTTACATTAAAAGCTCCCTGTTTTCTACTTCTTATAGAGTATATGTTAGTACTTGAACTATCTGTTGAAGGAAACAATTAAATCCTCCCTAATTATACTTTCCATACAGTTGTCATCTCTCTGTCTCCGATTTTCCAAATGAAACAATCTGTCCCTCTGTTTTCCTCCTGTGCCAGGCAATTGGAAACAGGGGCAATCTTCACTTTCCCAGAAATGCTTACTTCTCAGCTTTCAGACCTCCATCTCTGGTCCTCAGAGCAAGATTGGCTATATCCGGCTTGTGTCTGCAGGGCTGGGCCGGAGACACTCCTCTCCTTTTTTCTCTCTCAGAGGCTGGAGAGCCACACATACTCTGGGAAACCTGTCCAGAAAGTCCTTCACACTCATCAGAAAGATCTTCCTTCAATTAACCTAGATCACAACTGCATTAAGCAAAGCCCATTTCCTCCCCTTTTGCCAAACAATGCCCGTTCTCAAGAAATGCATGCAAATCATTTAAACATAGGGCAGCAGTGCTGCACCTGTTGATAAACTCCCTCAAAGTCCTCATCCATATTCATTCACTGCCATATTTCTTCTCCCCCCAGAAGAATGTATCTTTCACTAAGTGTGAACACAGTTGTGTTCTGAATCACTGTTAATCCAAACACTGAGCAATTTCACGCCATCAGGCACTAATGTACAAGGTGCTTCCACACCAAACACACATTAAAAATTCCAGATCAGTTTCTCTAAAACTCAGCAGCTGCAACAACCTAAAAGTTACTGGCTACTCTGGTACAGCTGCTCAACTAAGTAAAACAGACGGAAGGTGTAGGTAATAGGCTCCATTCTTTGCAAAGCATTTTAATTAGGGTCCTTGTGACTGCTGTGATGGGAAGAGGCCAAGAATTTGGGAGTTTCTCAGATGCACTTGGAGTTCCACTTGCCACCTTCTGGCTGTGTGACCAAGTGGAGTAACTTTATCTTGCTAAACTTCAATTTCCTCATTTCTAAAATGAGAATAACACATCCAACTGACTCTCAGCATTGTTGTGAGGACATGGTTAGATGAATCTGAAAGAGCGATGTAAATGGGCAGGGGTTCGTGAAGGGTATGGAGTTCTAACTGCCACCTGTTTGGTCTCCAAATCATGCTGTTCTATATCCAGTGCTGGTGAACACATTGTTTCACATGATATTCATATTTTTCAAGGTTTTTTTTAGCAGATTTTTCACACACAACCCATGCATTGAGTGATAGGGTGGGGTTCCAGAGATACGGAAGTAAAAAACAATCTACCACTTCATTAGGTGTTTCTTTATTTTACAAAATGTCTTCATTGTGAATCTGCCCTTGATGAGTTATATTTATGCAACAATTGTTTATGAACACTTACTATATGTCAGGCACTGTCCCAGTTCATAAGAAGCATCAGCAATTTAAATATATATATGTATATTTTAATATATATTTAAATATATGTTATGAGATAAATGGTGGTAATGGGAATAAGAAAGATAGCAGCGTCTAGTGTTGTTTCATGCAAAGCACAGTGGAAGTCCACTCTGATAATGTGTTTGAGCAGATTCTTGAAGAAAACTGTGTGAGAGAGCTACAGGGCTATCAGGTGGAAAGGTGTTTAAAGCAGAAGGAACAGCAGTTACAGAGGCAGGGGTGTGCTTGGGATGTTTGAGAAATAGTGAACATTCCTGAGGCAGAAGCATAGGGAAGTGGGGGAGGAGAGTAAAAGGGGAGGTCAGAGAAGTTGCTGGGACCAAATCACGTAGGGTCAAAAGGAACTTTGTAAGGACTTTACGTTTTACCCTGATGAGTTGAGAAGCCACTGAAAATTTTGAGCAGAGGAATAACATGAGTTGACTCAACCTGTTGTAAAAATACTCTGGTTGAGAATGTTTGGAAGCTGAAAGGTTAGTTAGGAGCCACTGCAGTAATCTTGGCAAGAGAAGATAATGGCTTAGAATAGGGTGGCAGTGGAGGAGGTGATGAGAAGGTGTCAGGCTCTGGATGTCTTCAGAAGAATTGACAGGATTTGTGGACAGTCAATATGCAGTGTGAGAGAAGGAGAGGAGTCAAGGATAGCATTATGATTTTAGCTGAGAACTACAACTTGGAATCCACAATTTAGTAAGATGGGAAGACTGAGTAGGTCCATAAGGTGGAAGGAGAATCAAGAGTTCCATGTTGGATGTGTTGAGTCTGAGATGCCTGTTTATATCTATATCATGTAGATTAGGCAATTAGATATATGAGTATGGAGTTCAGAAGAGGGATCTGGATGGAATACAGAAAATGTGGGGTCTCTAGCATTTGGACACCTTTAAACCCATAGGAGTTAGATAAATCCATCCAGGAAGTGAATATTGACAGAGAAAATAAGATGCCAAAGATTTTTTTCCATTTCTATTTCCATTTAGTCTTTAGTCAATAACCTTCATAGAAGACTTTTATCACGTACTCAGAGATTTCTCTATCTAGTGTAAGACTTACCATATTGGTAACCTTTTGTCTCCTTCTTCCTTCCTTACAAAATTATGGGGCAAATGATGGTCACTATTTCCTCAATCTTACCGTACTCTTTCCTGTCTCTAAACCTTTGATTGTCTTATTTTTTCCATTGTGATTGGCCACCAACATTTCTGCCAATTGAGATACCACCAGCTTCCTGAGGCCCAATTCAATTCTATGTCCATGATGGGTAGAGTGATTCCTATTATCTCACAACTAAGTCTAAACCTTACTCTTACTTATCAACCATCTATGCATTTGGACCCATGGCAGGTATGGCAGATTCTAGATCACAAGGCACTCATCCTAGCCCTCTTCCAGACTGCCCTTTTGTACTAAAGAAGCTCAAAAACTTAAAAAAATCCCACTAATCCCAAACTCCTCCACTAGAGTTTCTACCTATGCTTTAGGTTCCCTAAGTAAATCTCCAGGATTGCACAAGACTTGAAAAGCAGAAGTGGCCATTATGGGGCACTCAGTTACACTCAGATACACTCAGCTAAACTCAGGGAGATTTTCATTCTTCGGAGGCAGCTGGGTACAGAGCCTAGGGTCATAGGTGCTGAGCAGAAACAGCAAAGGCCACAACAGTAAGATATTCACCAAACTGTTTTGTGATATGTGAACAATTCTGGCTATGTAGCATCCAACTTTGCTTCCTTTGCCTTTCTAGAAATTTTTTTTAATTAAAAGAATTTTTTTTTTAATTTTAGAGAGAGAGAGTACAAGTGGGGGAGAGGGACAGAGAGGGAGAGAGAGAGAGAGAGAGAGAGAGAGAGAGAGAGAGAATCTTAAGCAGGCTCCACACTCAGCACCGAGTCCGATGAGGGGTTTGATCCCACGACCCTAGGAATCATGACCTGAGCCAAAATCACAAATCAGACTGTCAACTGACTGAGTCACCCAGGTACCCAAACCTTTCTAGAAATTCTGTAAGCACCCTAATAGTCATTAATAAACACTTTCTGCTCAAAGTAGGCTGGTAGATTCTATTTCTGCAATTAAATGTCCTGGCCAATAGAATACCTTTCTCATTATGACATACCATCTTGCTTTGCTATGTAACATATTTTACCATACTTTTTAAATGTTCTTTATTAGATTGCATAGCTCCTTTCAGACAGGAAGTAACTGTGTTAAACTGTCCCTTGTGTGCTATATAGTACTTGGGGGTCTCCAGGGTGCTGCAAACTCACAAGGATACTGCAAGCTATTTTAACACAGTGATGTGTGTGAAGACTGAGCAGACTTTGACTATGAGGTTATTTGAAACTTTCTACTTAGGACATGGAACTGTTTTCTCATATCGTAAGAGAAAATCACAGAGACCCTGAAGGAATTATGAACCAAGATATTCTGATAAACTGTGTACTGGGTGCTGAACAGAAATAAATGTGTATCACATCTGGGCTTAAATGAGACTCAGGGAGTATAGTCCTTTTCAGTTCAGGAATGAAGGGCAATCTGGCCCATATGGGAACCAGTCAACGCAGGAAGCATTGAAAAACAAGACTGAATTTTGACCTAAATTGGGAAGCATCTCAAATATGGCTTTTTAATTTTGGTCAGAAATCATGAGAAATGCTCTAATACCTATAGCAGGCAGAGGACCTGCTGCCTGCGTTTGCATCACTGAGCTACTACGGTAGCTCTTCAGAGCCCTCTTGGCAGCTCTCTCCCTCTCCTTAATGCCATTGCCTTGTAGCATTCTACTGGCCAAAATGAAGTGAACGAGCCCAGAAAGGAGGTCAAACACAGGCAGATGGCCTAGCTGAGGCTATGATGGAGATGAAAGGCTCTATTCTGACTGTTGGCATTCCAGCTCATCTCTTTTGCCAAATGATATTTATACAGCTGAGAGGAGTATGTGAGTTTCATGTTCCTTCTGCATAGGAGTGAGAGCCATTCTCAGAAGGAATGGAATGCATATGTTTTACAATATCCAAATGAGCCTCCCATCCTCAGATCCTTGAGCCCCTAAATACCACTACTTTGGCTAAACTGGCAGGCTTCTTTCTGGCCAGAACTCTGATTAGAATCTAAAATTCAGATGATTATACTCCAGAATCAGGCTTGAACCATGTTGGGGTTTTGTAGCGTGTGAATGCAATTCATTATGGTTACTGAGGTTTAGGATTCATTTGAAGGAGCTAGAATTATTGTGAGGAGACGTTTTATCAGATAGTTTTCAGCTAAGCCAAGTTTTCCTGAGAGCTTAGAAACTGTGGTCCAAACCTGGGACCTCATCCACCCAAAGCAGCAATTAGGCGGCTAAAAGGCAACCCACCAAATCAACTTGGATTTGCCTAATGGAAACGTGAGTCAGAGTCTCAGGACTGCAGTGGCCAGGTCTGTGGGCCAGGGTACAATAGAGTGAGAATGTAAGAAATTGACAAGCAACTTCCATTTAATGGAAAGGAATAAAGTTACTAGCTAGTTCTACTTATCAGAGATCCCTAAAGGTAAGAATGTGGCAGCTCTTAAAGCAATCATTACCCAGCTCTCTCTCTCTCTCTCTCTCTCTCTCTCTCTCTGTGTGTGTGTGTGTGTGTGTGTGTGTGTGTGTGTGTTTCAATACTTAGTCTACCATCCATTTGAAACCCAGAGTAGTGTTCGGGACTAGAGCTACAGAGAAGCAGAGGATGGGAGTCCTGGAACTAGCTTTTTCAGTTGGTTAGAGAGAAACATATGTAATTTTAGAGTCACTCTCTTGTCTCCAACTTTTACAGGGCAGTGTAGAGTGGATGAGGGCTGAGATGCTATGGAAGGTAAAGCAAATGCTGGCTCTTTTTCCTCCCTAGATAACCAAATTAAGGGTTGCTCTTCAAAAAATAAAATATTCTTCTTATAAGTATGCTTATCTGCAGAGGAAGAAGAGCATGGGTGACTCTGGATGATCTATTTATCAGCTCTTTATCAGCTAAGAATGTGACACAGACAGAATCCCAGAGAAAAGCAGAAAGGAAACATTCAAATATTTACTTGGCAGCCTTTTTGCCAAGACAGATATAATATTTGTGTTGGTGATGTTCGCTGCTTCACGAATGAGAGAGAGTCTCTTCACCTTGAAACACTGAAGGCAGCCTGACCTAAAATCATAAATAATAAATTAAACTTACTCCCAAGACCCTTGAAAGGTCAGTGATGTCACTAACTGAAATAACCTTGCACTTATTTTAATTTGGTGTCTTTCTGTCAAGACTTGACTTTTCTCTCCTTGGAGACCAGTGATTTGTTAAAGCAGGTTGTTCGAATGTGGAGAGAATTCTAGATGAGGAGTCATTAGACAGGTGGTCCATCTGACACTATCATTAATCAGGGTGTGCCTGTGGGCATCTCGGTTCAACTCTCGGGGGCACAGCTTACTTCTCAGTAACAGGACAGGGCAAAGCGGAAATGTTTTCTAAAAACTTTTCCAACTTGAACTATTCCTGATTTTAAGAATTTAAGAATTCACCTTGTTAGCCTTTGTGCCACTGGGCCAGCTTCTTTCTATCTACTCTTCCATCCATTATCATTTTTTCCTCCCTTCAACACACACAGCCACATGCCAGGTTCTGTCTATCCTTGTTGAAAAGCCATGTCAAACTCTGATATGGTGCTCATAAAGAATTCATCTCATTGCCAGTTGAGCCTAAAGGATGTCTTTAGATTTTTCTACAAGTCCCCCAAACAACTATCCAATTCTGCAAACTAAATCAAAGATGTCAACTGAATGAACAAATCAGTTAAATCATCAAAGGAACAGATTGTTTGATCAATTTGATTAATCTATTTAGTAGCAGTGGTCGACCCAGCCTCTGTGTACAGACCCTGTACATCAAAACAGAAGAGCTGAGAGAGAAGGCCAGGCAGGGGTAAGTCCAGATATGAGTCTCTGCTTACCAGCTGTGTGGCCTCATGGAAGTTTTGCAACATCACTTAGCTGCAGTTTCTTCTTAAGTAAAATGATGAAGATGACATTACGTAAGATGAAGGGTGGTTTAAATGAAATGACATGTATCAAGTCCCTAACACAATACCAAGTCACTTCTTTTCTCTCTCTTACCTTCTGCCTGGCTAAGAAGTCCTTTTTCAGCAACCCTAGCAAGTGGGCATAGAACTGAGAAAATTTCTCCAGGGTAGGGGAGCTGATAAGTAAAGAGCCACCCAGACAGCCAGAAGAAGCTTAACAGAGAAAAAAAGCAAAGGCCTTCATCTGTGTTCAAAATAGCAATTGTCAAAATTTTAGGATAAGAGTACTCACATAATCATTAAAAAAAACAACAACAAAAACAGCCTTCAGCTGACTTGATCTTATTTCAAGCAACGAATTTTAGAATAGGCTGTGTATGTGTCTGAGCAATATTCTCTGTAGTATCTGTGTAATCTGCCAACCGATAAGCTTCTGGAAACACGAGAGCTCACTACTTTTCAATAAAGCTATCCGTATATAGACAACCTTATTCAACATTAGTACTAAAATCTTGTTCCTTTCTAATTCCCGCTTGCTGTCCTAACTCTTCTCTTTGGGGTAACTTAAAACGTTTATCCCTTAGCAATGCAGCCCATCACATACCGGGGAAGAAATGTCATAGCTTCCAAAATCCACTCTTTCCCAAGTAAAAATTGCCCTACCTTTCCCCTACAAGACATTGAAATCTATTACTCTTCTCTGGGAGAGTGGAGTAAATTTGTGTAAAGGAAAAAGTGGCATTTGTGTAAAGGAAAAAGTGGATATTTGCAGTAAGATCCCCGGCAAAGTTTAACATATGTTATAGTATTGCTCATGTGTCCTCAAAATCATCCGGGCTTACATAAAAATAAATAAAATGTTTCAATCCTCTCTAAATTTATTTATCCAAATCTGATGATGGATTTTGATTCATCTTTAATTTCATTACACACATACACACATATCGAATACTGAAAGCTGATTTGGAGTCTTTTTGCAGGGGACAAAAATCTTGAGTTCTCTCAGACCAAAATAGTAACACACAACCAATGTCCACTGTAATAATTTCTCTTGTGGCAGATTTTAGGTGGCACTCACAGATCAGTTATAAAGAGAAAACAGCGTTCCTTAAGAAAGCATTTATCAATTTAGAGTGCCCAAGAATAGCTCAGAACAAGTCCACAAACCTGTAAGTGCTGCACGGTTGCTGAAAGCCTCTCAGAAAACACGTGGTCTACAACCTAAAGTCCAAATGTGTTGTCTTAACAAGTAATAAATAGCAGCGGCCTGATCAGTGAGGAGGGAGGGGATGGTGGCTCTGACTATCCCGCGGGAGAGCTGGAGCATATGTGAGCACACTTAGTCTCCCTGTCAAGTCAGGATGGCTCCATGGCCCTAGATGCTACTTGCTGCCTGGGATGTGTCCAGAGACGAAGCAACAAACTTGCTTAGACTTCCGATTCCCCAGACGGCCTTGGTAAACGTCGCTAATGGCTCCAGGAGCAGCGAGGCCCTTGGTCAGAGTGGGGAGCCTGTTGCCCCTCGTGTTAGCACTGCTTTGGCCTCAGGCTCTTCCCAGCCTGTCTTCTGTGCCTCTGCAGAAACCCGCCCCCTCCCCTGGAGATTTTATTCTGGGTTCATACCATTTTTTGACTGCATTCACAAATGCTCACATCTTTTGCTTTTTTTTTTAATACAGATTTAAAAATAGAGTAGACAGTTCACTTCAAGGAGATTTAAAAAAATTTCAGTGTAATCTGCAACCTGCGTGTTGTAACACTTTGTTCTTGATGCTGACACTGTAGCCTTGAATTCTCCTTCTCCTTCTCCTTTTTCCTCTGACCCATCAAGGGATCTGACTAGAGGGCTTTCTGGGAGAGCAAAAATGAGTATACACCACCTAGGTAACAATCTGTAGCCAAGAAATACAATTTTTTCCTTCTCCCTTTTCTCTCCCAACCATAGACCATAATAAGCTTTCAAAGTCTCCTGCTGAGCACAATGTCCTGACTCTCAGCCCAAAGAAAAATCATACTTCTTCAGTTCCTGAAAACAATGTTTTTAAAATAACCAACATCAGTTCAGCAGATATTTATTTGAGCATCTCTTATGTACCATGCAGTGTTTATTCTAAGTGCTGGAGATACGGCAGTAAACAGAATGGAGAAAAAATGAATTTTGGACAATAAATACTGAAGAGGAAAGGGAAGGAGGTGATGAAGAGTAAGATCTAAATAAGGAAAGTCCTCACTGAGAAGATGGCTTAGAGGAAATATCTGAAGGAAGTGAGGGATCTATCCAAGCAGGGAAGGAGATTTGATGTACAGAGACAGCTAGCTGGAAGGGTATGAGGCGAGAGTGTGCCTGTAGGTTCACAGGGCAGGAGGCTGGTGAGGCTGGAACAGAGTGAGCCAGGGAGGTGGGGAAGAGCTGCTCCCAGGAGGCTGTGTGATGTGGGGCTTGTGGCTCATACGAAGGATTCTAGCTTTTACTTTGAATGAGATGTCAAACCATTGGAGAGTTTTTTTTCTTTTTTTTTTTTTTAAGTTTATTTATTATTTTTGAGGGTTGAGGGAGGGACAGAGAGAGAGATATTGAGAATCTCTGTGCTGTCAGCATAGAGCCTGATGAGAGGCTTGATCCCATGAACCATGAGATCATGACTTGAGCTGAAATCAACCATTGGAGAGTTTTAAGCAGAGGAGCAACAGGAGCTGACTTATGTTTTAACAGGTTGCTGTGGCTGCTACTGTGTTAAAAATATTTTGGGAAGGAGCACCTGGGTGGCTTATTCAGTTAATCTGACTTGCGCTCAGGTCATGATCTCACAGTTTGTGAGTTTGAGCCCCATGCTAAACAGCACGGAGCCTGGAACCTGCTTCAGATTCTGTATCTCCCTTTCTCTCACTCCCCTGCCCTTGCTCACACACATTCTCTCTCTCTCTCTCTCTCTCAAAAATAAATAAACATTTTTTTAAATAATGATAAAAAATATATTGGGGCACCTCGGTGGCTCAGTTGGTTAAGCATCTGACTTCAGATCAGGTCATGATCTCATGGTTCATGAGTTTGAGCCCCATGTGGGTCACTGACAGTGGGGGAGCCTGCTTGGGATTCTCTCTTTCTCCCTCTCTCTCCACCCCTCCCCTACTTGTACTCTGTCTCTTTCTGCCAAAATAAATAAATAAACTTAAAGAATATGTACTGAAACTAGGCAATTATGGAAGCTCCAGATAGGAGGTTATTGGAATGATCCAAGTGGTGGCTGGACCCAAAGAGAGAGATGTGGGGGTGGGGGCAAGAGGCTGATCCCAAATAGCAGACTAGCAGATGCAAGGAATTTGGCCTGGGTAATTGGAAGAATAGAGTTGCTATTAACTAAGACAGGGAAGGCAGCAGGAGTTTTGGAACTAAAAGATACCAGGAGTTTAGTTTGGGACAAATTAAGGTTAAAAATTTATGAAAGCTATCATTTTTCCCCTTGCTCTCTGACATATAAGATAAGCTCTCTTACTTTTACACACACACACATACACAAACACACATATGCACACACATGCTGTGCTGTTTTCTACCACCCAGACTCAGGAAGGGAGTCCTTCGATTCCTAAAGGCATCACTCCCCTGCTAGGTGAATCCATTCCAGGAGGTCCAGTTGAAGTGGTTCTTGAGCATGGAGGTTTTTAAATCCTCAAGGCCAAGTGAGGAGTGGAGTGGAATCTCATTAACACTCAGCAGCAACATTTCCTAGATACTTGTTATTTTCTTTTTTTATGATTACTAGTGGGCAAACAACTAGGATGTCAAACCACAGAAAGCTTGATGAGCCATGGAGAAAATGGCAAATATCTGACTGTCAATTCCAGACTGTTGGGACTCCCTGAAACCTGCAGCAGTATCACAAATGGAAGGATGGAGACCATCTATAAAACAGGTAGTGAAGACAATCATTGGCAGGGAATCATCATCTATTCTTGTAAGAGAATATCATTTATAATCCAATTATGTTGATGTAATCAGTCAGTCATTTAATACACACTTCTAGATGACTTACTAAGTGGCCAGCATTGGGACACAAAAATGAATGTTGTGGCCAGATCTTTTTTTCAAGGAACGGAAGCCAGCTGGGGAGACAGGGTGCAACCTAACAATGCAGGGTGTGGCCAGCGAAGGGTGTAAAAGTATGATGGTGGACAGGCAAGAAAGACAGTTCTTTCTGGGCTGAAAGAGGAAGTATTGCTTGAACAGTTGCAAAGAGAGTGCACATTCCCCACACAGGCCAAGGGGAGAGGAAGTGAGGGGGATTACGTTTTTAAACGGAATGGCTTGAACACAGAAGGAAGCTGTGGGCATATTCACTGACCCACAGATTAGTACACAGGAATGTGGCAAGAGGGTAATAAGGAAACTGGTGAGAAATGGAGCCAATGCCCAAAGAAGTCTGGTCTGCAGGTAGTTTGAATTTTATCCTACAAGCAAAGAGGGACCAATAAGTAGGGAAAAGCCTGCTGGATTTGCTTTTTAGAAAAATCACTCTGGTAGAGAGACAAGGAAGCGCACAGGATACATGAACATGTACAAGACCTTTAGAAGGATTCTATAGATCCTACAGTAAAGGCAGTTTCAAAGGTTTTTCAGTCAAATATACTATAGATTAATTAAGATAGTTCTTATTAGCAAATTGACTAAAGTAGACACTTGTAGAGTTGCATTTGCCCAAGAGTACTTGAGTGTCTGTTTCCAACGTCACGGAGCCAAACATGAATGAAAACTTTTACACGTTTCTCCACACCCTAAGTATAATGAATATGAAAGACAAGGAAATGTTTTGAAAGTCTAGTCTATCAGAATGCTTCTTTGGTTCGACAAGCTATCCAATCTAATTCATCTACTTTATTGCCTAAATTCATTTCAAAGAATTTATATTTAGGAAAGATTTATGTTATTAACGAAAACAAAAATGAAGGGAAATTCAAGTTTTCAGTTAATGTCACATGCGTATTTAAGGTGTACAAAAGTCATTAAAAAGCCTTTGTGTTAGAATAACTGGTTTGGTAAATACCAGGTGAAGGTGTAAAACATTTCAAAGAAATGGGAAAATTTTTCCACTTATCCTAAAAGTCATTGAAAGAGTTTAAATATATCATAAACACTGCTTAAAAGGGTAATCAACTCTTATTGATTATCCTACAGTAGAGGCATATAAATAAATAAAACATAAACAATCAAAGCCATTTAGATGCTTGAGACCTTCCACAGTCCCTGATAGTTTCTCACAAATGAAGCATCCTGCCTTCAAAGATACCTTCATGATGAACTCCGTCCTCAATGGATCCCATCACCCACCAGTGGCAAGATTCACATAATCATGAAAATGTTGTTGTTCCAGAGAAACGAGAAATGAATCCAATCATCAGGCACATTTCTCTTATTGTATAGCATTGAATCCAATTTGTTCTTTCAACTACTGTATCCTAAACCCTTGGAAGCAAGATCCCAACCCGTCTTTATTTATTTATTTAAAATTTTTTTAAAAAATATTTTATTTATTTCTGAGAGAGAGAGAGACTGCATGAACAGGGGAGGGTCAGAGAGAGAGGGAGACACAGAATCTGAAACGAGCTCCAGGCTCTGAGCTAATTGTCAGCACAGAGCCCGATGCAGGGCTCGAACCCAACAACCGAACCCACCAACCGCGAGATCATGACCTGAGCCAAAGTCGGACGCTTAACCGACTGAGCCACCCAGGTGGCCCCCCAACCCGTCTTTAAAGGTGGACATGCCTGTAGAGTCCTCAGGCATCTGATAGACCCTTCTCTTAGCTCCTAAATACAAAACAAAGCAACACGCTTGTGAAAAAAGACCCTGCCCCATTGCACCAGGATTTCTTCTCTGATGAAATCCTTGTCTGTATGTCTACACTGTTGTCTGGAGTGTAAATTCCAAACGCCGTCTCTTATCTCTATCCAGTGAGGTGCCCCCATTGTGCCATCATTCCTGCTTTTACAAGAATCCTGACAGTGTGTGACCTAACTTGGAAGGGAAGAGAAAAGAGGAGCCCAAGCACAAGGGTCTTGATTTTGAGTGCCGCCATAAACCATGCTATGCCAGCAAGAGGCTGCCAAACCCACTACTTCATGTCTCTACAGTTCTGTGCTCCAAACAACACAGAAGATTACAGGATATGTGGGACTGAGGAATCAGAGAGAAAGTTCCCTTGTCCTTATTCCACCTAAATTACACTCATTTAAATCCCTTAGAGGGGTACCTGGGCGGCTCAGGTGGTTAAGCATCTGTCAGCGGCTCAGGTCATGATCTCATGGTTTGTGGGTTCGAGCCCCGCATCAGACTCTCTGCTATCTGTGCAGAGCTGGGTTTGGGTTCTCTGTCCCCTCTCTTTCTCTGCCCCTCCCCTGCTTGCATGCATGCACTCTCTCTCTTTCTCAAAAATAAATTTTAAAAAACCCCTATATCCCTTAAAGATAATATATGAATTATTCAGACTAAGAAAATGAAAAAAAAGTTTGCTGAGTAAATGTAATCAAGTGTAATTGAAATGATAGGAACAAAAAGATTAGCGCTTTTGAAACGTCTTTCAAAAAGCAAGTCAAAATATTAATATTAGCTAAAATCTTTTGAATATTTATCATTTGCTCACACATTCATGTTAAGTACTTTGTTTATCATTCCCACTGAATCCTCAGTACTGTTTTGGGAGGGAACATGTACAATCTGAGACTCGAGGGACTTGTCCAGGAACATAAAGTATTTACATGGCAAATTTGGGATTCAAATGTAGCTCTTACTGTGCTCAGTATAATATACAGCCTCCTGACCATTACACCAATCTTGTAGGTCTCCTAGAACAAATATTATTAATACTTTGTACATGATTCATATTATTATACATTCTTAAAAGCAATACAATTGTTTTCATTTTAAAATGAATGTAATCTGGAATTTTCACCCCTTCACACAATTCTATTTAATTATTTAGGATTTGTATGACCTTACCATAAAATTCACATGTGCTATCCAAAACTCAGAAAGAAAAATAAATGAATTCCATATAAGCAGTCCAAAAATTAGTATTATCTTGTTTTTCTTTAAATTTATTCCATTGGTTCTAACAGCCAAATAGGATTCATTTGCCCAAAAACACACAGTGCAGCTCAAAACATTTTAGCAGGAAATGAAGTAGACAGGTTCCTCTCCGTAGAAGTTTAAAATCTAAAATTCAATATGGGCATTTAACAATGCAAAAAATATTACCACACATGCAACCTTGCAAGAAGAAAGTACACAAAATAATAAATATATAGCCAAGCACATAAATGATCATTAATCATCACATTTGTCTGAAGTTTTCATTGTTGTGGGCATTGTACACACATGCACACACACACACACACAGAGCAATTATCACTCAAATCAGGGAGAATTTCAGAAGAAATGAAAGCAAGAGAAAGACTTTTCCCAATAGAGAGACTACTGGATGAAACCTGGGAATGGCTTCCATGAGTGTGGGGTCAGTTTGGTAGAACAAGATGAAGCAAATAGTAAGGAGATGGGTTTGGGCAAAATGAAGGAACCCTGAAGGAAGGGAAGAGATTAATTAGAGATCCAGGGATGAGATAAAGAGCCCCTTAACAGGGCCAGACCAGTCTGACCTATACAAATGGAACACAGCTGGAAGCTGCAAGAGATTTCTGAGGGTCAGATAACCTGGGGTGGGTGGTGGAGGCTTTGGCTCTGCTCCATCACCTGGATCATCGGGGTCTGAGGTGGAGTAAAGTGAGCCAGTGAGAAGGAGGTGGCCATAGCCAAGTCCAGAAGCTGGTTCCCTAGAAACTAAATCCCTTTATCTACATAATGCCACTTCTTCAGATGAAAAGGACAGAATTCAAATGACACTAAGACCCTTTACTTATTTGTTTCAGGTTTTCAGGCAGTAACTCTTGGCATAGAGGAGGGGAAAAGTGCAGAGATGGAAAGGGGGTGTGGTCAGGAAGGAAAGAAGTCCAGATTATAAAAGAGATGAGTTTTAGTAGTAGGAACTGGCATAAAATACACTATTGGTATTTTAGTCTCTTCACCATGTTCCTGGTGATCTTCTATGTCTGTTCTGATAAATGAGAAATATTCAGACTTCATTTCCCAAATATCATTATTAACAAACTCTATTTCTTTATTCCAGGTCTTGATAAAGACATGAACTCAGTCTGCAAATTTACACTTGTTTCCATATTACTTGGAAGAGAGCTTGTCTTTTGAGCAGTTGGGGAGGTAAGATTGTGAAGCCAGACATGCCTCACTCAGTTCAAATTCCAGCTGTTCTGTTTACTTGCTGAGCGATGTCGGGAAGGTACTAAATGTGTCTAAGTCTCAGTGTCCTCAACTGTTAAAGGGAATAATAATAATATCTCCCTGCATGATTGTTTTACAGATTAAATAAAACAATGCATGTAAAGGACTTACCATAGTGCTGGCAAACAACAGATGCTCAAAGGATATTAAAGATTATAGTTAGTTTTCTGTATTCTTTCTCTCCAGATAAATCTCATATTTCTTAAAAATAAGTTCAAAGTTTATGCTACCTCTGATACCCCAGCAAAATACTAAACCCCGTCTTCTACAAACAGTGGGGGGGGGGTGAAAAGTAAAAACTACTGTGGCTGTGACCAGGATTATATGCCCCACCAACATCCAAGCTGAGGGTAGATCCTTGTGTTCTTCACCATATAGCAGCAAACACCCAGTTACCTTTTTGACTGAATGGACTGTTGGCTTCTGAAAGAAGAGATTTAGAAACTATGGATTAATAAGTGTGCAGGAATTGGTTACCTTCTGAAGCATGCAGAGGAGTGGTGATGTTTGGTATCTAGTTATTCATCCCTGGTGATTTTTATTGTAGCAATGGTCTATTTTAGAAAATGTTTTATCTGACTGCATGACCTGCTAATAAATTCGAGCATTTTCTTCTCACTAAACTCAATTTTTTAATGACAGTAGCCTATTTTGAATACACATCATTGGAATCTCACTCTTGGCGCATAATGAATCCCTCTCTGTGGCCTGCCTAGCACTCTGTTAAATCTTTGTGAGCCTCACCACAATGGTTTAGTTCAGTATCCCTCCACCATCGAATACATTAAACCCAAAACAAAACACTGTCATACATGGAAGAGTTCATAAAATCCAGCCTGTGAAAGACAGTCAGCGATCTGTCCAAGTCACGTCCTGGACTTTTTGTTTTACAGACTTTCCCAGAATATTGGATCAATGTTAATAGAGAAGCAGTGCATCAAACTTAAAAAGGAAGGGGTTGGTTAGTCTATGGGAGACCAGAATCTAGAGCTCTGCCCACACCTCTGAGAAACACCAAGTTTGCTAAACTGCTCTTGTCAGCTCAGATCCTATGGCTGATAAAAATCACAGGGCTCTACATGTGCCTACTCAGCCCTCTGATTATTGCTCAATAGGACCATAAGGTACTTTTTTGCCTTTTGCACTAACCGCAAACACAAAGACTCTAAAATCAGTCATTTGCAAACACATTCTTTTTTCCTCCAGGCCATGCATTCTATTTTTTTTTCCTAAGTGAGAATGAAAGAATTTGTAATTCATTGTAAGAATATTCTCATTTGTCTTGCTTTTTTTTTTTTTAAAGATTTATCATTTCATATTCTTATAAAGTGTTATTAAGTATATTTTTGAAGCAAATGATAAAAGCTTTGGAACTAATAAATTCTTAATAAAGGAAATTGCTGCTCAGAGAATTTTAAATAATTTGCTCAAAGTACCACAGCCAGTGAGAGGTAAATGTGGGAGTAGGATCCTATTCTCTGACTTCTAAATGCAGGGTTTATACCCTCCCAAGCAGCCCAACTTCAAATAGTGGAGCAATTATAATGCGCCCACATGCTCCACACTCCCAACCAGCCCAAATCCTGTATAGCTCCCTTTGCCCTCTTTCCCAGCATTTCCTGCCTTTATTCTGAATGCCTCTTGTTCTAGGCAATCAGATGGAGTCCAAGCAGTTTCCGCACATTTCACCAGCATAGCTAAAAACATGACTCATCACAGATATCCTAAAGGCAAAAAAACATTAATAAGGTGTCATGAATACTCCTGACCTACATGAGTACCACTCTCCAACATAAGCAGAATAAAGAGGAGAGTAACACAGAGAAAATGCTGCTGTGTCATGGGGTAGAGGTGCTGTGGGAGCTGAAGAGGAATCCCGAGTTGGGGTCGTAGAGGATGTGCTGCAATAGATTGATCTAAAGGATGAGTAAGGGTTACCAGGGCAGGGAGCTGGGGGTGGGCCACCCCTATTACAATAACCAGATTTGACTTTTATTCTACCAGTGAGTAGCTATAAGCCTCTGGACAAGTTTTACAAATCCCCTGACTTCTTATCTGAAATGGAGTTATTAATAGTAACTACCCAAAACATTTGGTGAGGTTTAAATGAACACATACATGTAATTTCTTTTGAAAGCATGAGTAGACATCTCATACATTTTAGCTATGATGTTGTTGATGACGATAGAACAATGTGCTCAAAAACTCAGAGGTAAAATTTGCATAGCACAGTCATGAGCATTCCAGGAAAAGCAAACAGTTCAGATTGGTGGAAAGGATGGATGTAATTTAACTGAAGTGGATTCCCCTAGTTGTGGTGTAAGCAAGAAATTGCACATCACTTCAACTAACCAATATAGCGGAATACTCATTAAGGGTTGTTTTCTCTTCAAAGGCTTGATGGTGGGTTTATGGTGGCCTGCATTAGAAGGTATGTTTGAAGCGGGCACCTGGGTGGCATAGTTAGTTGAGTGTCTGACTCTTGATTCGGCTCAGGTCATGATCTCATGGTTTGTGAGATTGAGTCCCGTGTCCGGCTCTGCTCTGACGGTGTGGATCCTGCTTGGGATTCTCTCCCTCTCTTTCTGCCCCTCCCTTATTTTCTCTCCCTCCCTCTCTCTCTCTCTTAAATAAATAAACTTTTTTTAAAAAAGGGAAGTCACGTGTGAATTTCAGGGAGGTAGCCTTATTGGAGGGAAAAGATTTAAATACTAAGAAATAGGTAAAGTGGAGCCCTGGGAATAGTAGGATAGGCGACCAGGGCTGAATATGGAGAACTAGCCCCATACCTGGAAGTAGGCTGATAGAAGGTCTATGGCTCCAAAGGCTCCATGAGCAGTAGCCTATGGTACTTCCTTCAGAGGCACCATTTAAATGATCTGAAGTTGTAGGGCTCAGAAAGCTAACTGCAGCTTTTGGCCTGGGAATGACTCTTCCTGGATGGACTATCCACCAAGTTAGTGAAACTTCAAGTCTTGCCTGTGTCTCAGGCCTGGGGGCCACCTCATGAGTGGGCACTTTGGTTCAGTGGGGCTTCAAGTCTTAGATTGCCAGTGAAGGGCCTGTTAAGTGGAACTGATAATAATGACCTGTGGTGTGTCCCCTTATTAACAACAGGTAATTCTGTTCCTAATATGGAGAAATCAGTCATTTATGAGTGGAAGTGAAATGACTTTTTCCTGATGTTACAGCAAACCTCAGGCAGGATTTTTCCTAGAAGGAAAACATTGTAGGGACGCCTGGGTGGCTTAGTCAGTTAAGCGTCCGACTTTCGCTTAGGTCATGATCTCCCGGTTCGTGGGTTCGAGCCCCACGTCAGGCTCTGTGCTGACTGCCAGCTCAGAGCCTGGAGCCTGTTTCAGAGTCTGTATCTCCCTCTCTCTCTGACCCTCCCCTGTTCACGCTGTCTCTCTCTCTCTCTCCTAGAAATAAATAAAAAATATTAAAAAAAAAAAAAAAGAAGGAAAACATTTTACTCTCAAAGATCTCAGAGCCATGGGGATTGTCATTTGACAAGAGAGAATGCCCAATCCAAATTACTTAAATAAACTCTTGTTTAAAGTTAACAAGGTTTCTAACTTCTTTAACAACTTCTTCTTCTTCTTCTTCTTCTTCTTCTTCTTCTTCTTCTTCTTCTTAAGAGAGTGAGCTGAGGAGAGGGACAGAGGGAGGGAGGGAGGGAGAGAGAGAGAGAGAGAGAGAGAGAGAGAGAAACTTAAGCAGGTTCCACAGTCAGCACAAAGCCTAATGTGGGGCTCGATCCCATGACCCTGGGATCGTGACCTGAGCCAAAATCAAGAGTTGGACACTCAATTGACTGAGCCTCCCAAGTGCCTCAAGATTCCTAACTTCTGGCAAAGTTACCTGCTATACACTGAATGTCATGTTTCGCCAAAATTTGTAAATTGAAACCTAATCCTCAATGTGATGGTATTAGGAGATGGAGCCTTTAAGAGGTGATGAGGTCATGAGGGTACAGCCCATACCAATGAGATTAGTGTCCTTGTAGAAGACACCCAGAGAGCTCCCTTGCCCTCTTTCCACACCTCAGAATACAGTGAGAAGAAGGAGGTCTGTGAAGCAGAAAGCCAACTCTCATCAGACACAGATCTGCTGGTGCCTTAATCTTGGACTTGCCAGCCTCTAGAACTGTGAGAAATAATCATTTGCTGTTTAAACCCCCCCCGCTCCAGTCTATGGCATTTTTGTTATAGCTGCCTGAACTGACTAAAACATTGTCTGAGTTAGAAAACAAACACTAAAAGAGAATGTGACTGGAGCGCTCCTGGGTCCTTTCTCAACCTTTGCACCCAGGGTACCGAGCCACTCAGAAATCTGATGACAGGCAAAGTGCTTCCCCGGAGACCCCCCTCCACTCACAGTCAGGGCAGATGGGAATTCAGGAGCGCCCTACCCTCTCGTGCTTCCCTCCATTGCTCATCCCTGCCACGTCTCTTATAAGGTTGTTGGGCTTCCGAATCCTGCTCTACCTTACACTTCAGACTCCTCTGCCTGCCCGCATAGGAGCCTCTCCTGCTTGCTGGCCTGCAGGTATTGTATTGAGCCATTTTCATTTAATGAGCAGGATGTGTTCACATAGCGATTCAGTACATTATTAAAGCCTTTATTAATCACTCCATGGTGCCGTAAAATGACAGACATTTGGTTCCCAGAGCAAACACTGCAAACCAAGAACCTTAATATAGAGGTGGATGTAAAATTATAATAGCCAAGTGGCAAGTCCTTGGTGCATTTAGAGGATCACCTGAGGATAAAAAGAGCTTCTGGTGCCTCCCTAATTGTTTTTAAATTTTTATTTATGGTCATATTAAGCAGTTCCCTGAGAGCTCGAGCCATTTAAATTATGGTGATTCTTTCTGAAGGCTTTTAACGGTAAGGAAATTGGGAATTAGTCCCTTTTCTGAGGAGACACAGGTGCCTGAGTATTTCCTAGCAGACAATGTTCTTTCAAACTCATTGAGCGGATGACTTCTCAGCAGTTTGCAGCCTTTAGCTTGCTTCAGAATCTCCGGATGAACTTAAGAAACTTAGATTGCTGAGTCCCGCTTCTTGAGTTCTGGTACAGTAGGTCTGGGGCAGGACCTGGAAACCTGTACTTCTAACACATTCCTTGGTGATGTTGATGCCACTGGTCCGGAGACCATACTTCAAGAACTACTATTATAGAATACACTTTGAGCTAAATGCAACAGGCCATCTGTCATTGTTGGGTAGGGTTTAAAACGGTATGGGTCCTTCAAGAAGCACCTCAGTCCCTTCATTGTCTTGATCTCATAAGAAAGGCACACTGTCCTCACATTATGCTCTTCAAGTTGCTTATGGATTAGATGCTGTTGAAGGTGAAAAAAATGAATGTCTGTTCCTAGTTGTTACTATGGAGTAACAATTAATATATGCATGGGGCTGGGCCAAGTGATAGCCTGACGTTTGTTCTGGGTCACTCAGAAATAGGAGAAAATAATTGCATTGAATTTTCAAGCAAATCCAGGGATGTTTTTCTCCAGTAAGTTCATACTTCAATATACAGTTGACTCTTGAGCAACTCAGGTTTGAATTACATGGATACATTTTTACATGGATTTTTTTTGATAAATACTGTACAGTATTATAAATGTATTTTCTTTCATGATTTTCTTAACATTTTCTTTTCTCTTACATTATTGTAAGAATATAGTGTATAAATATATATAATATACCAAAGCTGGGTTAATTGACTATTTACATTATCCATAGAGCTTCCAGTCAACAGTAGGCTAGTAGTAGTCAAGTTTTGGGGGAGTCAAAAGTTATACCTGATATTTGACTGTACAGAGGTTGCCGCCCCAACCCTTGCATTATTCAAGGATCAAGTGTATTTTATTTTATTTATTTATTTTTTAAATTTCTTAAACTTATTTCTGAGAGAGAGATAGAGACAGTGTGAGTAGGGAGGGTCAGAGAGAGAGGGAGACACAGAATCTGAAGACAGGCTCCAGGCTCCAGGCTCCGAGCTAGCTGTCAGCACAGAGCCCGCCGCGGGGCTCAAACCCTCGCGTGGGATAATGACCTGAGCCGAAGTTGGACTCTTAACCAACTGAGCCACCCAGGCGTCCCAAGTGTAATCCATTTTAGAATGAACAAGGAATAACCATATATAATGTCAGCAATGAAGTCACAATCAAGGAGAATTTCTTTATGCCTAAACTCTAACATCTTTTGATTTTATTTCAGCCTATTCTCTATCATTAGATTATGATTCTTCCCCCAAAGAATTGTTATTATATATGATATTTCCATTATATCACATTTTAGGATGTTCTCTTAGGATAACATCGTTTATATGTGTTAATTTCTCAGGCTTAGGTTATTAATTTAATTTCCCATATTGATTGTACTGAAATCCATTAATTCTTAACCTTTTATTTTGAAATAATTTCAAACATACAAAAAAGTTACATACAAAAAGTTACATACAAAAAATTTGCAAGGATGGTACAAAGAACTGCCATATGACCTACACACAGACTAGCCAATTGTTCAACATTTTACCACATCTCTCTCTCCATATATACATATAAATTTATTTAATATACGTTTAAATAAACTACATACATAACCTATGTAAAATATGTACATATATATCTAACATCACATTAATTACTCTATAAAATATACATAATTTTTCTGAATCATTCAAGAGTAAGTAGCCGGTTTACCCCTCAACATTTTAGTGTTTATTTCCGAAAAATAGAGACACTCTACTACATAGACACAGAACAGCCATCGGCATTAGAAAATTAACTTTGATAGATTACCACCATCAAATGTATAGACTCCATTCAGATTTTACTGATTTTTCCAATAAAATACTTTATAAATGAGGATTCAATCTAAGATTGTTGCATTCAGTTGTCATGTCCTTCAACTTGGAATAATTGTTCAGTCTTTCCTTGCGTTTTATGTACTTAGTACTTTTTAAGTATATAAGACTGTTATTTTGTAGAGTAGTCTTCCATCTAAATGTGTTTGATTTCTCCTCATGACTAGATCCCGGGTATGCTTTATGACATGAATACCATGGCAGTGACGCTGTGTTCTCCTCGGAGTATCACATAAGTACTTACATGATGTCAGTTTGTCCCATTCTCAGTGCTGCTAATTTTTTGCCATTTAGTTATGATTATGTCTGCCAGTTTTTTTGGTACTATTTATAAATAAGTTATTAACAAGTATTTTTGATAGGATATACATTGACACTATAGATATCCCGATCCTCATCAAACACCAGCTAGTTTGGGCTTCCATAAATGATTTTCATGTCTGAACAGTGACAATTCAATTTCCTTAATTAAAATTCATGGGTTTTATGGAAAATAAGGGCTAGGAAATGACTTGAAAACAATGATCAGCCCTTGAATTTACAGTCTAATTAGGAAAGTGAGAAATAGACACAGGTGTAGAAAATGAGCTATGAAATATCAGGCTGGTGGTGAACTGAAGTCCTATAACTGTTGAGAAAAGTGTGACATGGAGAAGTAGCTTGCATCTCAAGCTAGCTGGACTGTGAAGAAGATGTAGCCTTGGAAGGAAAGGGGCTGCGGAGGCTAAGCCAAAACATGCGACATAAGTATGCGATGCTGTCATAGCAGAGGTTTTTGTAGGAAGTTTGGGGGAAATAAGAATAAAAACTTTGAACTGAAAACCTGTTGCATTGATTTTCAGGAATAAGTGCTTTGACGTATGACCAAATCCATGGGATAATCAAATAAGAAACATTTCTGGAAAATCTCAAGTCCTACAGTAGTTTCTACCGTTCTAATAACCAAGAATCCATTTTATTATCTCTTTCGCAAATTCCTGAAATGAAATTCTTATTGACCATCATTTCTCATCCACATGAAAAGTGATGCCATCATTCAAAAGTGATTTTTGTTTAGTCCTGCAAAAGCAAAGAATTTTGATAGGTTAGTTAGTCTGAGCAGTTTTATCATGATATAAACTCTAATTTTATTCAGATTTTTTGAAATATCAAAAATAGCTTGAGGATTCTAATTTTATTCAGATTTTTTGAAATATCAAAAATAGCTTGAGGATTCTCATTGTTTGTGGACTCTTAGAAGCTGTAAATACTCATCTACTTTATTAATTGCATAGTATAGATAAGGAAATAAGAGGCTCAGAAAGGTTAAATAACTTGCCCAAGGTCACACAGTCATTGACTAGACCACACTCTTGACATTAATCCAGAACCTGCTCCCTTGTCTTTCTTCCTAGTTGAGAGCTTTATTATGCTGTAACTTGTGTTCTTTTCTCTTTTTTCTTTTGCAGTATTCCTTTCCACCCAAGATTTTACTCTCTGAAACAAGGAAAGTCATCTACGTTTTTGAATAATAATGAGAGCAACATTTGTGAATTATTCCTAAACAGACTGGGTACTACATGTTTTCTAGACATTGCTCAATTAATCATTCTAACAACTCTGTGAAACCGGTATTATCAGTCTCACTTTACAGATACAGAATCTGAGCTTTATGAAGGTTAAGTAATTTGCCTACAATTATGCAGTTAGTAACGAAGGGAACATGAGTTTAACCCCAGGTCGAGTCTTCTCCAATGCTTTCGGTCTATCTACCAGCTAAGCAGCCTCTAAAGATACTCACAATTCTACATTTCCTAACTCAGCCAGATGGCCGAGTCTGATGATTTTCTGAGGTCCCTTACAATGCCTAGTTCTTAGAAAGACCTAAAAGTCATAAAAGCATGGGCATTTGTTTTCTGAAATCAATAAAATACTATAAAATATGTTAAGTGTATCAAAGTGAACATATGAAAACCTCCTATTTATTTTTATAAGACAGTTGGAAATATATTGAATCAGAGAATTTTCACATTTCATAAGATGTTTAGCATTCATCTTATTGTTTATTTCTCCTTATCAGTTTGTCCTTTGTAGGCAATTTTTCCTACAGGCAATTTTCCAGCAAAAATATCCCTATTCACTTGGCATCCTTTTGTCCATCTGTAATGCCTCAAGGGTAATGTTGGACATCTTTAATAAACACAACACTTCTCTTGAGGTTTTGAATGGTCACCATTCAGGAGCAAGGGGCCAGATGTGGGGCCTCAGGGGCCACCAGAAGATTAGGAAGTCTCACACAGATGCCTGATCTGTACTATTAGGCAGCTTTGCAACCTTAGTGGTCATTGACATGTTAGCAAACATTGGCCTTGAGAGAAGGGATGACACCAAAGCTGTGTGGGAATGAGAGAGAGCTGTTCGCAAATGCAGGATCGCTTGGCAGGAAGAACGTCAACTGAGAAATTAATGGTGCCCCCGCATATGTAATTGAACGCAGGGAATTTAATCCTGAGACATCTTGAGTCAGAGCTCACTCTCCTGTTTCCTGTCGGATTTGGCAGTGCCCTGGTCTGTTATTGAGACTGTGCCCTGGGAAGGCAGAGGCTTCACGGGGGAGGAGACACCTCTGCCTCCACGTTCCTGAGTTGTCATTAGCAAGACAGAGGCCAGACCCAGAGTTCTGAAAGCTTTTCTCCCAGTTACTGATGCATCCTCCAAGGCAGGCTTTTTCCTCTTTTTTCCTTTCTTTTCAGGTTTTTCCTTTTGTTTTCTTTTTAACATTTGCTTTAGATATGCTACACTGTGTAGTGGTTTTAACCCTAGTCATGCATTAAAATCACTCTTCTGTATTGTTGGGCTTTTTTAACCACATGAATTTATTATTTCAAAAAAATCAAGTCACTCCAGGGCACAGAAATTTTAATTTAAGTGGTCTGGAATGGGGCCAGGCACCAGAACTTTCAAGCTCCCTATTTGGTCCCAATGCTCAGCCTAATGTGATTCTCAGACGGGACCCCCAGAGGTCCTCAGGAACTACTTTGAATATTTCAAAGAGCCCAAGGACAGTCATCTATTTTACCCATGATAAACTTCTTCCAGTTAACACTGAGTCTCTTTGCTCTTGGCTGGAACTAAATAAACACCTGAGGTAATAGCTTACCACTTTCTGATGTGAAATTCTGATAAGGAGAGTTTCTAAAATAAAACTGAAATGGGAAATTAATTATTACTGTATAAATACAGTTTCTACATAGATAAAAGCTTTCAAAAATTGAGTACATCATGAGAGAAAGTAAATAAAGTACTTTCAGGTGATAAAATTGGGAAGCAATCTGATAAGTTATCTTTTAAGCTGATATTAGCCTTCAAACACACAACAACAAATCAATGAAATGCATACGAAAAAGGCACTGGCTGGCAGGCCGAAGCCAGCAAGGGGATCTTATATTTGTCCTGGATAACAAGCACTCAGATATGCAGAGGATGCAGTTCGTGATCTTTGTCTGTGGATCCACCTGTGTTCCCCTGCTGTCGGCAACCTAAGTCTCACAGCATCTCCCAATCGCCCCATCTCGCTTCTATCAATCCCATTAGGAACAGATCCTTCAAGACCTGTCTGAGAAAAATCACAGAGGGAAGCACTAGAGATTATTTCTTTTGTCTGCCAAGTTGTTCTCTTGCTATCATCCGGAAATGTTTAACATAAGTGAATCTTTAATTAACTTCAAAAAGTGCCTGTGCTTGGTTTCAGGTATGTAAACATGGCAGGACAAAAGTCGCTAATGTTTGGCAAGGGGAGTTCTGAAAACATCAATTAGAGCAAGTTGGTATGAACACCCGATGAACACCCACCTCGACAGTAGGAATGAAATTAGTGCTAATTATGAGTATCCCTCTTACCTCACCAAGCATTTGTTCATGATTATACACTGGCAAGTGAAATTAAGTACATTTGTCGTTGTATTTTATTTATTCATACATTTAATAAATATTTAAAGAGAACACACCATGCTCTAGATACTGCTCCCAGCACTAGAAATAAAGAAAGGAGCAAAATAAACAAAACTTACTATCCCCTTGAAGCTTAGATCTTGAAAGGGACTGTAGATGTTAGAAGCCACTACCAGGCAAGAAGAGTGCATGCAAAACAGCTGTTACTTAAAACTCTGTATTAAAACATTTGTAATTTATGGGGCACCTGGGTGGCTCAGTCGGTTAAGTGTCCGACTTCGGGTCGGGTCATGATCTTACAGTTTGTGGGTTCGAGCCCCACATCGGGCTCTGTGCTGACAGCTAGCTCAGAGCCTGGCGCCTCATTCAGATTCTCTATCTCTCTCTCTCCTCTCTCTCTGACCCTCCCCTGCTCATTCTCTCTCTCTCTCTCTCTCTCTCAGAAATTAAAAAAAAAAAACATTTAAGAAAATAAAATAAAACATTTGTAATTTAGACTTCTAAAAAACATACCTCCTTTGCACATACAAAACTAAAGTATTCCTTCCAACCTTTCACAAGAATAGTTTTAATTCACAGCTTACCATTGCTCAATTTGATTAAATCAAATTTCAGCTAAGAGCAAAACATAATTTTAGGTTCTTATGTTCCCCATCCCCAACAGTTTACAACTAAGCATTTACTAGATGGGAGCTTGGGTCATTCAAGTAGAGCTTGCTTCTGTAACGATGATAAGCAAGACAATGCACTGTGTTTATGGACTTAGAGGTGAGAAGAGGAAGAAAAGCACTCTTAGGAAATCTGAAAAGGAGTTTGGAGACGAGTAAAGAAATTCAGAGGACATCAACATTCAAATCAGATACTGCCATGTAATAAATATTTGCTGAATATTTCGTTGGGCAGCTAGATTCCATAGATAGGGTGACATTGTGTCTCTTAAGACGTTAGTACTTTGTATGTACAATTGTACTGTATAGGATACATTTCAGCTCTCATTTCCAATTGGTAATCCCTTGAAAAAAATCGTATAATGTGTCTGCGGCTGAGTGTAAAATTATCTTGGGTAGAGCCTCTTTGAGAGTATTGAGGCAAATGCTAATTGTGCCACCTTCTTGGCTTAAGTGTTTTTCAAGGAACAGCTATAAAGCCTTTAAGGCAGAGAAAGTGATCAAGAGTCAGAAAGTATTCTAGCAGTTGAAACCCTACTCTTGAGATAAGAGCTACCTTGCCTAAAATACAGTGAATGGCAGCTTCGGGACAAAGAATTAATGTGAAGAGATACAGACACACGTCTTCTGAAAGCCCTACACCATTGCCACATTGTTCTGAGTATTTATAAAAAGTAGTTTTCCAGGAGTATGGACTTGTCAAAGGAAGCTAAATGTTCACTTCATAATGGGTTTCCATGAGGAATTACTGAGGAATTGAAAATGCTTTGTGTTAACAAGTCTCCTTCCATTTAAACTTTTATTTTAAAGTGAAGAAAAGTATATATGTCTTGACGCTTTAGAAACAGATGTAGTGTATATAATACAAAAATTTAGTCAAATAATAGCAGACACTTACAACTTTGGCAAAAAATAGGAGACTAGCTCTTCTTTGAAGTGTCTTCCCACAGAAATGTCAGACAAATGTAACAATCAATTTTAACTGGACACTTTAAAAACACTCTCCCTGTTCATATACTAATTCAACAAACAAACATTTAAATTGGTGTCCCACAGAAGAACAAATTCGTAGGATATGATCCTTACACAAATAAAAATCGATCACATTGAAGCATGAAAAGGATTACCAGAAAAAGAAGAGAAAAAGAGAGTGGGTGAAAGTGAGGGAGGGGCAGAGAGAGAGAGAGAAATTAGAGAGAGAGAGAAAGAAGCAAGTATCACCCAAAGCAAGACTAACCCAAAGCTCGAGTGGGACTCGAGCTCATTCAAAACAGATCTCCAGCTCACCCCATGCAGAATTCAAACTCACAAACCACAAGATCATGACCTGAGCCGACGTCAGATGCTTACCTGACTGAGCCACCCAGGCACCCCGAGAACACCAAATATTGTATGAGATACACTTATACTAACAATTTTTTGCTGTTTATCTGAAATTAAAATATAACAGAACATTATGTATTTTATTTTATTTTTTTATTTTTTAAAACATTCTCTGGTTTTATTTGCTTAATCTGTCAAGCCTAAAACGGTACATCCAAATTAAAAAGAAAATTACTAGAACTCCAATTTTTTTAAACATTTGAAGAAAATATTCAACTAGAGTCTCTCCTGAAATGCTGCCAAGGTGCTACGGACTGAAGCTTGCCCCCTTCCAACTTATATATTGAAGCCCTAACCCCTGACTGGGACTTTATTTGAAGATAAGGCTTTAGGAGGTAATTAAGGTTAATGAGGTTGTAAGAGTGTTTCTAATCCAACATAACCAGTAGCCTTATAAAAAAAAGAAAAAGATGTCTCTCTGTGGGCACCATTGCACCAAGGAAAGGCCACATGAGCGATGAACAGGAAGGTGGCCATTGAAAGCCAGGGAGAGAACTTTCCCAGAACCTGAGGGTGCTGGCACCCTGATCTCAGATTTCCACTCTCCAGGATGTGAGAAAATAAATTTCTGTTGTTTAAGCCACCAGTCTGTAGTATTTTGTCATGGTCACCCAAGCGCACAAAGACAGAAGACACACTGCACTTCCTCATCATCACCCCTGGGGCTGCTGTCCTTCCCAGATTTATTCCCCCAGCAGATTGTGACCTCCATGGCGGCAGGGAGGGCAGAGAGTGGCCTACCTGGTCTTTGGCTGTGCGCTTAGCCGATTGCCCAGTGCCTTTGGCTTGTAATAGGGACAGAGTTAATAACTGTCAGCTAAAGGAGTACTGAATGAATTAAGTGACTAGAAAGGCAGACAAAAAAAAAATGTGTTCACCATTGCCTCATGTATAGAATTGTTTAATCATTATGTTGTACACCTGAAATTAATATAACTTTGTCAGGTATACTTCAATTATTTAAAATGTGTCCATTGCAATGATATTTATAGTAACAATTGAAACATTAAGAAAGATCTAAATGTCCAAAATTAGGAGAGTATTCAAATAAATTAATTACATTAATAAAAACACAATCATATGACAATATATCATGTAGTTAGTTGTTAAAAAGAGTCCTACAAATATTATTTTTAATGGTATGATAAAGGTCACATAAAGTCATGTTAAGAAAAAATGGGATATTTATGTATCTGTATATGTAAGCACACAGAGAGGAATATTTGGGAGTAAATGCAAGGTTTTTTTTTTTTCTTTTCTTTTAGAGAGAGAGAGAGAGAGCGCATGCGTCCGTGTGTGCCCGTGACCACTCACCTTGGGAAAGGCCTGGTTGTCTAGAGATTTGCAAAGAGAAATAACATTGGGATTCTCTTCAGTGGCACATGGTGGGTAGGGAGTGAGCATCAACACTACCGTTGTTTAGGATTGCCAGCTCACCATGATAATAAAATGCATACTGACTTTTAGTTGTTTATTTTTAAAGCAATTTTTAAGTTTATTTATTTATTTTGAGAGAAAGGGAGGGAAGGGCAGAGAGAGAGGGAGAGAGAGAATCCCAAGCAGGCTCCATGCTGTAAGCACAGGGGGCTCTACCTCACAAACTCTGAGATCGTGACCTGAGCCAAAATCTAAAACTTAAGCGACTGAGCCACCACCAGGTGCCCTGGCAGTTAATGTAATTTTTAACAATGGTTGTATTCAGATAGCAGGGTTAGATTATTTTTTCATTTATGTTTCTCTTTACTTTTCAAATTTACTACAAGAATTATGGATGCTTTTTACTCAGGAAGAAAATTAGTAGTCATTTGGCATGAGTTACATGGGTTGAACAATGATCTTTGCAAAATTTTTACAACAGAAAAACAAAGTTAAGCTGGTCAAAGTCATTATTCATGCAGAGTTCAGAAAAGCCTTATAAACTCCATTGAGAAAACACCACAGTGTTGAGATTAAACTAAGTTACATCGTAAAGAAAACCTTTATGGTCAGGAACCGAAAATGTGAACAGATAATGTCATTACTTGTAAGGACTAAGGCAAACCTATGTAGTAGGGATCTGGGGCAGAAAGGAAAGACCTTGAAGTGGATGCCATTGCTGCCCTGTCAAGATTCCCTTTTTAAACCTGTTATATCCAACTTACAGCTGCTGTGAGTTTGGGCTGCTGTAGGCTCACAGCTGCCTTCTTCCCGGGTGAATTTCCTTTCACAATATCACAGCCTCCTCTCCTGGGTGAGAGGGGCACCAGCATTGTTGAGAAGCTGTCCCATGTAGATTAGGATTGAAGATAGGAGATCCTCTTATAGAACTGTGCTCTCTGATAGCAATGGGGATGATTGGATCTCAGAATAGCACAGGCCAGATGACCAGAAGCAAGGTGGGTATGATTATCAAAATGCACAGCAGATAGATTAGCACAATCTGTTCAAAGAGACTTATGGAGCTACCCAATGGAAAATGGTGTTCCCAGAATGAGATTGATGGACAAACAATAAGGGTCTTGCTTAACGCATATTAGCAATCAAGATAGACCACAAATAGATGAACAGAAGACTAAGGTCTACCCACCCGGTGGAAAATCATGATCTCTTCATCAGTCTACAGACTTGAGCTAGTTCTTAGACCCATAACCTATTGCTTAAAGTAATGGTAAATTCCTAACTTGCAACACCATGGAAAGTATATACAGTAGTATTTCCTTCTTTCTACAATGGGACCAGTGGCCATTTACTCAAATAAAGATACACTGGGGAAAGTGGGCTGTTGAATCAGGGATCTCAGTTGACTATGATACCTAAGGACCCAGAGTACTCTCATGGATCCTCCTGTTAGAGAAGGGCCATATATGGGTCCAGAGTTCTAGGCTGGGTCCATCCCAAAGTACATCAGCAGAGTCCATGAACCTGCCCTTCAGTTATTTCCTGACTTGCTAAATTTAGAAACAGCATAGGTGTACTTAACTTTTGTGAAAACTCTCACAACAATTAGTAAAGAGCTGTTTACAATCGGAAAAAATCAAAGTGAATACTCCCTGAAATTTCTGAGGTACCACATCAAAAACAATATTACATTCCAGATGGAAAGGCAGCGATTGGTACCACCCTCAAAGACTTAAAAGGTGAATGGATCATGGTCTTCATCAACTCCATCTAATTCATTAGTCATGAAATAACTGTGGACAGAGTGACTCAGCCAGTTGATGTCAGTTAGCTGCTAAACACCACCTCTAAACATCAAAACCAAAGACATTGGAAAATCTGTTCCAGGATGGAGTGAATTTCATGAGGGAAACAACTGGATATGAGTGGGACAAGGGATGGAATGTCACAGAGGCTGTTGGTGCCCTGCCAGCATCCCTTTTTTATAGGCCAGTGCACTCATCGTACGGCTAGTTGAGTTGATCTGCTAATGGCTCACAGCTGCCCCTTTACCTGGAAAACCGCCCTTGACCAAATGGAAATTATCTCTCCTAAGAGGTATTTTTCGGTTAACTAACTGCAGTGAAATCTATTTTGTGGAATCATCTCTTAGCATGAAGGGAATAGAAAAATGGATATTTCTTTCTGTGAAATATAAGCTAATTCATTTCTCTATTTATTTAACAATAACTTTGTAAACACAGATTAGAGCCAACCATTGTGTTACCTGTTCCAGACCCAAGAGGGAATCAGACTATCTCCTGCTCTCTCAGAACTTACACTTTAGGGTTATGTCTGAGTTTCCCTCCATTTGTCTGGAAAGGTGAGAGCAGAATATGCTTCTGAACAAAGAAGGGAGAAAACAGGGTGGCTTTCTGAAGAGAGGGTTATAGAGTAGTTTTCCCTAGTATGGGCAACAAGTCAGTGCACCATCTGGAGAATTTTAACAGTGATAAAACCCAACTAAATGGGGGTGCCTGGGTAGCTCATTCGGTTAAGCCTCTGACTCAGGTCATGATCTCATATCTGGTGGGATCGAGCCCTTCATCAGGCTCTTCACTGAATACATAAATAAACTTAATAAATTGCTTTAAAAAAACTTAGAGTCAGTATGGACTTTATTATCATAGTGAGCTGGCAATCCTAAACAATGGTAGTGTTAATGCTTACTCCCTATCCCCCATATGTCACTGAAGAGAATCCTAGTATCATTCCTCTTTGGAAATCTCTGGACAACCAGGCTTAGCCTTTCCCCAAAGTGAGCTGGCCACAACAGCTTCCATCACCAAGGAAGGAGAGAAGTGGTTAGAAGGAGAGGTTTAGAGCCACCAGTTCCAAAATAACCTTGAGTCTCCACCCAAGTGTCCCCAGGAAAGCTGGGGCAGTTCATTATGATTAGACTCTTGCTTTTGTGTGGGGCCAGGGCTGGAAGTGAGGAGGGCTGAGCCAGCACACAATGAATTTACCTCATTATAAGCTTATATATTTTATCTAGAGTAGGAAGCTTGGGGAAAAGTAGAAGGGAATGAATGAAAAGAGGGCAGAATCAACCCCCTTCTGCATGTCAGAGGAGTTTGACTTCAGTGAGCTCTGAGAGAAGAGCTGATATCTTACCCTGTGCTGGCAAAGATTTAAAGTCACTTATTCTGGCAGAGAGAGTCAAAAGACCAACTGTTCATTCCTAGGGATTTGGAGGTAGTAACTTGCTTAGATTTTGTCAGTAAAAAGAGATAATTAAAGTTCCAAACAGCTATAGACTTCTTCCTATTCTGTGAGCTTACAAAACAAGGCTATGAATTTTAAAACCTTTACAACTTAACTGAGGACTTAACATTTTCCATCCATAATAGTCACTGTAATGGGATAGAAAATGAAAAGTGACCAAATGCATTGCTTTCTAACATTGAATTTCATCATGCTCTAATTTGGTAGAGTATTTATTGTATTTGATTAAGGGAGATTTAAATGATATGGGTTATATTTTATGTGCTGGGTAAATTTTTCATAGATGAAACTTTTCTTCAGAGGCCTAGGAATAAGAACAAAGGGAAATAAAAAGGTTACTTGGCACAACTTAGTATTGACCTGCATTATCTAATACTGTAGCCAGTAGCCACATTCAGCTATTTAAATTTATAAAAAGCAAACTGAACTAAAAATTCAGTTGATTTGTTGCTTTAGCCACATTTAAACAAATATTTTTGTTTTGAAATAATTTAAGGCTTACACAGATGTTGCAGAAATAGTACAGAGAGTTCCCCTGGATGCTTCTCCCAGTTTGCCTCAGTAACATCTTACATAAACATAGGATAATTATCAAAGCCAGCAAATTGATGGTGGTACAATACTATTAACGAAACTGCAGACATTATTTGAGTTACCAGTTTTAATATGCACATTTGGGGGGTGGTGTATAGTTCTATGTCATTTTATCATGCATGCAGATTCGTGCAATCATGATTATCATCAAGATCATCATCAACTGTTTCATCATCTCTTCGTACTCATGCCCTCCTGCCAACCCAAACCCTTAGCAAACACTGATCATCAGTATAATTCTGTCATTTTAAGAATGTAATTGGCTTTGCATCATGCAGCATAATATCCCAGACATCCATCACGATGTTGCGTATATCAACAGTTTGTTCCTTTTATCACTGAGTAGTATTCCATTGTATGATTTCTTAGTCCTTTTGGGCTGCTGTAACCAAATGCCATAGACTGGATGGCTTATTAAACACAGAAATATTTTTCTTATAGTTCTGGAGGCTGGAAATTCTAAGATAAAAGTGTCTACAGATTGGGTGTCTGGCAAGATCCCACTTCCTGGTTCATAGACAATCATCTTCTTGCCATGTCTTCACATGCTGGAAAGGGCAACAGAGTTCTATGTGTTCTCCTTTTTAAGAGAACTCCACCCTCATGACCTAAGCACCTTCCACAGACTCCACCTCCAAATACCATCACATTGGGCATTAGGATTTAACATATGAATTTGAAAACTGGGGTTCACATTCATTCTATAGCAATAGATACTTTGTTTATCCATCCACCTACTGAAAGACACTTAAGTTGTTCTAAAATTTTTAAAAAATTTTTCAATGTTTATTTATTTCTTCTGAGAGAGACAGAGCACATGAACAGGGGAGACATAGAGAGGGAGGGAAAGAAAGAATCCCAAGCAGGCCCTGGGCTCTCGGTGCACAGTCTGAGGCAGACTCAATCCCAAAAACCTGTGAGATCATGACCCAAACAGAAATCAAGAGTAAGACGCCCAACTGACTGAACCCAGGCACCCCTCAGTTTTTAATTTACAAATAAAGCTGCTATGAATATTCTTGTTCAGGTTTTGTGCTGATTTTCTGGCTGGTGGTTTATTAATTACTAAGAGAAGCCCTAGCTATAGTTATGGGTTTCTCTATTTCTCTTTTCAGTTTTTAATTTTTCTTCATATTTTTTCAGGTTCTATTGCTTAGAACATATATATTTAGGAGTGGTATGTGTTCTTAGGTAATTGACCCTTTTGATAATTTTGTAATACCATTTTTTTGTTAATTTTCTTGGCTCCAAAGTCTACTTTGTCTGACATTAATATAGGCACTTCAGATTTCTTTTGATTAACATTTACACAATGTATCTTTTTCCATTCTTATACTTTAAGTTACTTGTATCATACCTATATTTGAGGTGAGCTTCTTATGGACAGCCCACAGTTGGATCATAATTATTTGAATCCATTTTGCCATTCTCTGCCTTTTAATTGGTGTGTTTAAGCCATTTACATTTATTTATTTATTTATTTATTTATTTATTTATTTATTTATTATTTTTAAGAATTCAGCTTTTTATTGAACAGGTTACCAAAGAGATGTAGTCAAAAGCCCAAAGCCCACATCATAATCAGACTCCTCTGATTCATCTTTCTTTGCTTCCACTTTCTTCTCCTCAGCAGTGGTGGAAGGGAGCAGGCCCAGCTGCTAGGGCAGAACCTCCAGCCCCCCTCTTACAGACAAGGCTCCCAGTGTTGACATGGGCCAGGGCCTTTGCATACAAGCCTAGCCAGAAAGGTTCAACATTTACACTCACTGCTTTAACGAGGACGTTGATCTTATCCTCCCTGACTGACTCCTCATCATCATGTTGTATGAGGGCTGAGTAAATGCAGGCTAACTCCCAGACAGAGGCCAGGGTGCAGGCAAGTGGGCGCTGCTGGATGAAGTGAAGCTTCCTCAGTCAGAAGGAGCACTTTAGCAGCAGCTGAAGAAAGGGGTTAAGCCATTTACTTTTAAAGTAATTCACAATGTGTTAGAATTTAGACCTGCTGTTTGTTTTCTGTTTGTTTCCACTGCATTTTGTTTCATTTCCCCTTTCATGCATTCCTTGTTGAAGTAAGTTTATGACAGTTGCTTGACAACCTTGTCATTTAATTCCAACCTCTGTGCAATCATGGCATTGCATATGTTATTGTCTTTTCTCATTTGACTTATGGTTTTTCTGGTGCTTGGTAAAATTAATGATTTTGGATTGATTCCTGAACATTTTGAGGATTTAGTTAAAAGAATCAGGTTTCTTTTTAAATCATATATTTTAGCAGGCAATCAACCCTGAACGTGTCTTGACTCCATTTTGTGGACTGTGGTTTGAATGTCAATTTGGTTCAAAAGTTATGTGCTGTTATTTTGGTCTCCCTCACCTGTGTGCTTCTCAGAGTCGGATCTGCAGATGTGATCTTGCACCCCAACTTCAGTTTCCTAAATGTTTGCTGTGTTTATTTTGGCGGGTTTCATGCACATGAGACATTTTTCAGGGTAAGGAGTGGGGAGCAGGCAATCCAGGACTTTAATCATAGAATTAAAGGAGTTCTTTTTCTACCTTTGTCCTCTCTGTAATTCTCCCCCCAGTCTCTGCTGTGTTGTCACTGTTTAGTGCCAGCCACCATACCCACATATTAAGCCCTTAGGAGCCACATATGGCTAATGGATTCTGTATTGGACAATGAAGATATAGAAAATTTCTATCATCTCAGAAAGTTCTATTGCATAGGTCTGGTATAGATGAAAACCTTTTGCTTCATGAGTTTAAATCCTTCCTGCTCCTCTTAAAGATGAAAATTATAGAAAGAAACAAAAGATATAAAAGATGGGGAGAGTGAGAAAAAAAGAATTTTAAAATCCAAAGATTGGGGGAAAAAGTGGTAACAATAAAAGATAACAGAGAGATATTGGAAATACCCACATGGAATAAATCTTTTTTTTTTTTAGTTTATTAATGTATTTTGTGAGAGAGAAAAGGATCAGGGGAGGGACAGAGAGAGAGGGAGAAAGAGAGAATCCCAAGCAGGCTCCTCACTCTCAATGCAGAGCCTGACACAAGGCCCAAAGCCACAAACCACAAGATCATGGCCTGAGCTGAAGTCAAGAGTCAGACGCTTACCCGAGTGAGCCACCCAGGCACTCCACCTCATGAAGTAAATCTTAATCAAAAACAGCAGAGCAAACTCCTAAGCACAGAGTCTCCTAGATACTCCTGGTACTTAGATAGTTTCATGTGCCAGAGGCCAGGACATCTTCGCAAAGCTGTATTTCAGAAGCAGTAAGTTTGAGCTTCAGTTGTCATTCCCTTACCTCATATTCTGCAGTAAAAGAGATATTTGCATTCAGAATCTTAGAGCTCAAAAGACACTTTAAGACTGTGGAATTCAAATGCTACTTCAAAATACTGTGGATGCAAAAAGTACACACTTGGGTATGGCAAGTCTGGCCTCCTTGCTGGTCTTAGATTTGGCTAAATTAATGAGTATCAAGCCCCTCGCCCCCATCCCTCCCAGGGACTTCCAGGTATGGGATCCTCACTCCTGCCCAAGCCTTGATGAACTGCAACTCAGGGCTCTTTTGGTCACCAAAGAAAGAACATGGTGGATCTCTGTCCTTGTTCATCCTTTTGTTTTTTGGATGGAAGAGAGAGACCCCAGATGCTATCCCCAAAGCAGCTGGAAATGTGAGCGTCTAGCGCAGAAACAAAAGCAATCCCTAGCCCCAGGCTACAGGGCAAGAGAGAAACTACTAGGGAATTGAAACTGAAGGTCTGAGAAGTAAAGACGAAGTAAGCTAGAGAGCAGTAGAGAGAGGGGAGTAAAGAAGGGATGCCAAGGCACTAGTGGGTCAGGGGACAGTTCTGAGCTAATCTCACAAGTTCCTTTCTAAAGACTTTCTGGGAGCAGACACTGAAGGACACAAAGAGTTGGTACAAGACCTGGTTTCTTCAGAGAAATCCATACGCTAGTTTCTCCTCATAGAACTTTCCAGAACTAGGGTTTTCCTTTCCTACTACACAACTTAGAACACATTTCCTGAAAGAAGTGTTCAAAAATTGTTCTTTCTTCTTATACCTTTTGCCAAGACTTCTTGAAAATTCTCAGATTTCATCTCAATGCCTCTCCTTTTCAATACATCATGACAGAAGGGAGATACCAATCATTATAGCTGACATGTGCATTTTCACTACCAATAACATATTTAAAACATAACTCAATCTAATTATTGAAAAAGCAGGTTTTCAATCCAAATAGGATTGAAGAAAATCAATCATATTGAAGAATATGGCCACAGAGAGGTGAAAGAGATGCACGAAGCCAAGATGGAAACTAACATTATTTTAGTGTGCTTATTAACAAATCATAATGAAAAATCTAACAGTAGTTTTCAGAATCAACAGAGCTGTTTTCCAAAATGGTGCTAGGATATGGTATTAACAGTTCGAGTAAGAGTCATATGAGACCAAATAGGTTTCTTATTGTATTATTTAGTACCTGGAAAAATGACCCAAGGTGTCAGCCTCAATAAAATGGAAGTAATCATAATGCCTACCTTGTAAATTCATTATGAGGATTACATGACATGGTGCATGTAAGGTGCTTAGCATGATGCCTGGCACACTTGGCACACACTGAATGTCTGAATCTTTCCTCTTTTCTCCTTATAACCTGTGATAACATCACTTCTGTTGGGCCTTCAACCTTTCTGCTATGCATTCATGCTGCTAGCCAGGTGCCCTCTTCTCTTCTGGGCCCCCTATTTTCTTGAATAACCTTGATTATTACAACCATCATGTGTTTTGTAACTAGACATTGTTCCTATTAACTCAAATAATGTATTTAAATGAAGCAATGGGTTGGGATCCTCAATAGCTTTTTGCCTCTTGCAGTTTCCCCACTTGTCCACTAGGTTTGCTGGTGAGCAGTTGCTTCAAACTCCCTTTATTGGACTCTGTGTTCATGTTTATTTTACAGTGTTTATCTTTATTCCCAATTGTTCTAACCCACTGAAAGAAAGCAAGGCCCTTAATAAAATGGAGCATGTAGTTTCAATTTTCACATGAGTCACACTTGTGAGTAGTGCGTTCTTTTGTCTTGGGCTCAGTGCATGGGACAAATCAAAAGAGGATGGGAAGAGTTTTGTGCTTGGTCACAGCTGGAGCACGGTGTTAAGTTGATTGTATTGAAGAATCTGAAGCTTTTCTTTTAGTCTGTGTAGGGAATAAAACTAGGAAGAATCATTTTATACCCGTGGGAAGGATTTACTGGTTTATAAATATGATAAACCTTTCTTAATATTAGTGCTTTGAACTTGCTGAGCGCCTTTCAGCAGTGGATTCCAAAGCACTTCTCTGACAGTAAGCCCCGGGACCCTCAGGATGGAGGCATTATTTCCATTTTAGAGTTAGAGAAATAAATGCAAGGAGTGACTTGCTCAAGAACACAGAATAAGTCCTCTTCATGCTTATACCTCAAGAACTCAGACCAAATCTAACCTCTAGGCTACTCATGCCCCTACATAATTATTTTATAAAAGGAAAACAATGATTTCAAATGTATATTGAGTTAAGCATAAACATACATCTCTTTCCACCTGTTTTAACACGTTTTTGAAGTTTTGCTTATTTTTACATTGGCAGGATTTTTACATGATTAGCTCTGAGTGTCTTTTGTTTAAAGTGTCTTGTGCAGGGGATGAGAGAGATTGAATGATCAAGGATCTTTCCACTGTTTAGTAACTAGTTCATGTTCAGTCTCGTTGTGTGGTGACCAATAGGGACTATTCCAATCTTTTTCTTTTAAGTTTATTTATTTATTTTCATACAGACAGAGATAGTGCAATTGGGGGAGGGACAGAGAGAGATGGAGAGAGAATCCCAAGCTCTGTGCTGGTAGCGCAGAGCCTGATGCAGAGCTTGAATGCAGGAAACTGTGAGACCATGATCTAAGCTGAAACCAAAAGTCGGATGCTTAACCAATTGAGCCACACAGACACCCTGGGACTATTCCAATTCTGAGAGAAGTAATATATTGGTTATATTAACCTGGTTTTGGAGGCAGGGCATAGTTCCCAAATAAAAAAAATGACAGAATTTATATCTGGTTATTTGGGTTCTATACAAAAGAGTCTCATTGAAAACCTATGGACGTGGACACAAAAGTACAGGAGGTAATAGTCTTAGAAACGAGAAAATGAACAAAAATGTAGAATAAGTCCCAGAGAGCAGTAGAGAAAGCAGTAAAAGGAGCACTAGGGAAAGGCAGAGATAAAGAAATGAAAAGTAGCATCAGCAAGATTTATCCCACCAGTGTTAACCCGCAAACAGATTTCAGCAGAGGCATTATGACCTCATTGGACCCAAAGGATCAAAGGAAACAAGCAACTAGGTATTGAGGAAACAGGCAAGTAGGAAGACAGTTTTTATCACACTAATGTCCTAAAGAATGAGATAAAATAAAATACTAGTTCCTAGATGGGAATATGCATCTATTTGTCTAATACAGGTGCAACAGATCAAAAAGTAACTGTAAATCATCACCAATATAAAGGTCAACATTTAAACTATCAAGACTATAAATGGGGTAATAACTGAACATCATTATCCATGCAGGGCACTTCACTAATACAGGCTTTTCTAATACCCCCCACCTCGTCCCCCCAATGCACAAAAGCTTTTGGAGGCAACATATACTTCCATTCAATCCTTATTTAAGGGAAGCATCAGCTTCAGCACCCAACAGGTTGCTCCCTAATTCTTCTTTCCTTCCTCGTAGTTTGTAAGATCTGGAAACAGGAAGTGATATTTACTCCTTGGTCTCAACAGAACAATGATGGACACTGAATATACACCACTCTAAATGCAGACCACAGCAGGGAAACATCCTCACAGGAATGTTTATAAAGCTTGTGATTTTCACTTTTGAACATCCAAGTGGTGTTTCTTGTGATTTTTAAAGAATTAAGGATGAATTGACATTTCAGTGAAAGGAAAATAAGCCTCACAGAACCAGAAGAATCCACAAGAGCCTTGTCCAGATACATTCATGGTTCTGAATCTGAGAGAAGGGATGGATGCAATTTTATAATGCCTTTAAAAAAGGGATCTTATGCATAAAATGGGTAAAATATGTTTGAGACCATCTCACTCAAACTTGATTCAACATTCACTTGTCTCATAGAACACTTACGTCTGTGTCACCATGCAAACTACAGGTCTGGGGTTTACATTTACATTTTTTCCAGAAACAAGGAAAACAGCCATGTCTTAAGCAGAGCTTCTATAGCACTTCTGCTGCTCTATTCCTGTGACCTTCCTTTTGGAGAAAGTCATACCTCAAGCCATGGTTTCCATACTTGTTTAAGAGCACTTAATACCCCAGCATAGAAACGGACAAAACATTATTCTACTAGTGTATTTCTTCTATATAATTAATTTACAACATGACTTCTTATTAAACCAATCATTAAGCACAACCAGTATTTTGATTTAGGAAATAATTCGAAATCAGCCTCAGTATTTCATTTTTGCTCTACTTCATTTTGGTTGCACAGTACTGAGACAAATCCTAATTCAGCCATAGAAGTCTTTACAAAGGCTGACACTCTTGCAGAGCCCCCCTTGCAATCTCAACATACTCTTTGAAAAAGTGAGTGGGAATAGTTGATGCAAAAAACTGTATCATCAACAATACATTAATAACGGTTCATTCCTTCTCATAAATATAAAAGCCAAAAGAGAAGCACTCAAATTTACAGCTTTAGAACTGTATCAAACAAGGTAGCTTGTCATTCATTTTTGCACAGCTGTGTAGCTACATAGTGAACAGAACAGAATCTGGGCAGATCCCCAGCCTGGCATTTAATAGAGCCCAGCATTCATGTAACTGAGCCCAGCATTCACAGAAGACAGCCGTGTGTTTGTACAGTTTTACATGAGTACACATGAGTAGGCCTGAATTTTTAAAGGAACATTTAAGCACCATTACATTCCTAATCAATGGCACATTTAGAAGTGAAAATATTTTCAGAGAAGGCAGGAGAAGCTATATTCTGAGTCTACACAAAAACGAGTTAACCTGAGTGCACGAGTAAAGACACCAGTGGTATCAAGAGTTAACTTGAGGAGTGCCTGGGTGGCTCAGTCAGTTAAGTGTCCGACTTCAGTTCAGGTCATGATCTCACAGTTCGTGGGTTCGAGCCCTGCGCTGGGCTCTGTGCTGACAGCCAGCTCAGAGCCTGGAGCCTGTTTCAGATTCTGTGTCTCCCTCTCTCTCTGACCCTCCCTTGCTCTCTCTCTCTCTCTCTCAGAAATAAATAAAACATTAAAGATTTTTAAAAAAGAGTTAACTTGATATCCAGCACACAGAACACGCATGCCACTTCTATTCTTTTTTTGAAGAAAATTCAAATCAAACATTTGCAGCTTCCTGAATCATTTTCCAGAATTCTTCTAATATTTGACACACCACCTGGCCCAGAATCAGTAATAAATATTTGTTGCATGGATAAGAGACTCTAGTTTGAAAATTCACTCATATAATATAGCAAAGGTTTTCTTTCAAGACCCCTTGTCCTCTCCAGGGGAGATAGAAAGAAAACCAAATCATTCTGCAGTTACCTACCTCTGGTACTTAAGTACTTTCAAAGCTGATTTCTCATGACTACTTTACAACAGAGGTTTTTACACAAGTACCTGCAGGTCTGTAAGGGAGGTGTTATTGTTATCCTAACATTAGAGTTCAAAAGTCAAAACAAAATAATATTTATTAGGGTCTATTAATGAGTGAAGTGTGGAACTGAGATTCAGAATCTGGGCCACAAGTCCCCTAAATCCATGCTTCCCCTATTCCTTTTTCCTGTCTTTGGCGCTCTCTACCTCTCCCTCAATTCCCTGCCTCTGTCACATGCTAAAAGCACTACATATAATTTAAAGCCTACTTGGGCTTTGGGGTTAGTCAAAAAAGCCATTGGGTCTCATAGTTGCACTTGTTCACCCGTAATGTATATCAAGTATACTATACATAAACTTTATGATTAAAAAGCATAAACATATAATATATTTATACATCCTATGTATAGAATAAGTTTCTTAAGGTTTGGCATAAAGTACATGTCTTTCCATATCAGGGCATCTCACAGTGAGAGCTTTCCTATTCAGAAACGAACATTTTCTTCTTTCCTGTAACTTTTTGTTTAAAGAAAGTTTTTTGAGTGTTTTCTTCCTTTAGATAATGGAGAGTGTACTAACCAAATAAACACATAGGGTATTAAAATGGCCCTGCTGATAATTTTGCTAAAACACCGAAAATTCATTTCTTGCATAAACAAGACTAGACACAATAGTCAAGGATCAGGGTTTCTCAGCACACAAAGTAGGCTTTGTCCAGTGGATGTTTTCCTTGGTTTTTTTTCCCTTGATCGAGTGCTAACAAAAGTATTACTTTCCCACTTTGTTGTAGAGATGGGGGGTTGAAGTCTAGTGAGGGCAACTTTGTGCCTTATCTAAGCCTTTCATGGTGGGTCACTTATGAGGGAAAGACCCCATTCATGGGTCCCTGGACAGGAAAGAAGGCCCGCAGTGGGGGCAAGGAGCAGTTCTGTGCTTCAAGGGGTCTGGCAGGTTTGCATAACAGAAGATGTTTATCCGTGTTTATGGTATATCCCTTCTCCCTTTATATTTCCCATGGCTGATGTTACTTTTTATAGCATATCTAACTGTCTGAGAAGGAGATTTGGAGTTCCATGCCTTAGAAAGCAAAAAGAAAGGGATAGAAACCTTCAGTTACACTATCTGCAGGAGGTTTTCTGGCTTTCAGAATTTACAAAGATGATTTCTGTGTGTGTGTGTGTGTGTGTGTGTGTGTGTGTGTGTGTGTTCAATGAAACACATATGCGGTATATATGATGTGAGAGCTTTTCAAATCGACAACCTAAGTGAAAGAATCAAAAGCTTTTCTTTATATACTCTTGCAATTCCTTTAGTATATTGAATACGTTGTCAAATGAATATTGATTGTTAATAATTAGATTCAAATTTTATTCTAATATGTCATTTTCTGTGGAATAATGAACTGAGAGGATCCCACTGTCTGAGTTTTAAACATACCTATGGAAAATACCAAAATTCCTGTGATCTACTTTTTCTTTTATCATTGACCTTATGATTTTATAAGAAAAGAAAGGAAACTTCCAAGCAGAGTTTAATTTTAAAGAGGATGCAGGGTATCTTTTAGAAAGATTTTCTTAATCATCTGGATTAATCCCGACTTTCAACTCCAGATAAGAAATAGGATATCCCATAAGAAGGATTTGCAGCATGTAGGGAATTTTTTGCCAACCAGGAAAGGCTCCCAGGGTCTCAGTTATTAAAGTTAAATTTATTGGTGATTATGTCTATTTCCTGTATAAATGAAACTTCAAAACAAACACTTGAAAAAAGTCAAAAGAAGTCAACTAAATGGCATGGTTTTTACAAGTACAAAAGAAGTGGACATTTTCAAAGGGTCTCACAACTTGGCAGATTGAATAAAATGAATGTGAGAGCTTACTGTTAACCCCCAACAAATGCTGACACAGTTGTAGCACCCACTCCCGCCCCTGAAACACACCCTGTTCACAAGAAATAATAGACAAACTGCCCAGAGATACACAGCTTTAATCCCATTAAGGGGCTCTTGTGACATTGTAAACCAAGTAACTAGAGTTTGAGTCGATGAGGCTGTCCTAGACCTTCTGGATGGGATTAATTCCATGTAATTCTCTACAGCCTTTTCTAATTGGTTAAGATGTGTGAGATGCCATGCGTAATGGAATCACTCAGCCATCTGCCTCTCACACAAGTCACTTCAAATGGAAAAAAAAAATATCGCGAGAAGCCAGCAATTGGCTCTACCTTGTAGGAATGTAGCACTTACTCTTCTTCCAGACATTAGGACAAATCAGAACAGAGAATATCAATGTTGCAGAATATCAATCAGCAGCCCCACTTGTGGTAGATGGAACAAGTATGTTGTACATGAGCCTAGATCATGCAGAGCCAGGGGCCTCAATCTGCATGTGGAGTTTTACATTTTGGTCAAGTAAATACCAAGACTTGTGCAAGTACACACACTTGTTCTATATAAAATAGATCTTTAAGAAGTTAAACTGTAACAAAAATAACATACATCAGAGGAACTCCCGTCCAGCCCTTGTCTGTACCTGTTATCCCCTAAAATACTTCACTCATTTGGCAAAGTTAGAAAATAATAAAATCATCAATACACCATCAGGCCATTACTTGAAGTTTTTTTTTTTTAATTTTTCACCTTGTTTGTTACAGTGCTATATAAACACAACCTGAACCCACAAGCCATTATAATTGCAAACGCAAACAAAAGCATGCTCCAGTGTTATACAATGACCATGGGACCACTTAAGGCTTGTTCCTTATTAACCTGAATATATCTAAATGAACACTGGACACCTACAGGCAATTGAGACCAGGCATGTATCCATGTGCCTCTAAATCAGTGAGTTTACACATGTGTTTGTAATGCCCAGAGACCTCAATACAATCTTCACGACTTGGAAGGCATGCCTATAAAGATCTACATTTTTGAGCTAAGTGAATTTAGTTATTTGAGTGCTTGAGTGCTTTAGATGTGATGATTGGAAAAGGTATGAGAGAAAGTATGGTTTTCTTAGTGAATAGGACTGGAAGTTACAAAAAAACATAGGAGTACATAATAAGACAAGGTGATAAAGCAGGCTTAATTTTTATAGTCAACTATAAGGGACACCATTACTCATAAAAATTAGAATTATAGAATGAATCTATTTAAGAGCGATGTTTTCTTCAGGTATGCTCCTTGAGCCTGCTCCATCTGAATCATTCAGTGTCCTTATTAAAAATGACCCCCCAATACCTTTTTTGTCCTCTCTGCATGATTGACTCCAAGTAATCCTTGTCTGTTACGTACTGGGCTTTCCCCTAAACTCACAGCTGCTTTAGGATGAGCATTGTGCTTCATTGATATCTGCAGATCTTAGCACAGAGCCCATGTTGAATAAATTAATATCCATGTTGAATAAATTAATGCTAATTTTAAGAAAGTGGAATTTCATTTGATTTCACAACTAGACCTGAAATAGTTAATATCATGCTGTGAGGCCTGAATACCTGAGCCAATGCTCACACCCTATTCATAGACAAGAGAAAAGGAACAAATGTGCATCAGGCACTAAGTGCTAGGAACGATGATGGTGGCCTCAAACAGTGTCTCATGCAAGCCTCACAATCCCACTAGGAGAAAGAAATTGCTACACATTATAGAGCTAAGGTAGTAGAAGCTCAAGGAGATTAGGCTACATACTCAATTTCTCAGAGCTACCAAGTAAATAATGAATGATTGACTATACCCAAGAGACCCTCTGTCCATTGTTACAAGTTAGGATCAAGTGGATTTTACCCATGTCTCAAATATCTGATTATCCTGGACCCTCTCCCCAACTACCACCACCCTTGAAATTAAGAAAATTCCCAAGTCACGACAGTTGATTCTATACACCATTTTCTGGGTTTTACAATTAGGTCAAGCAGGTTTTCAAAAGTAGTTATTTCTAAAGTGTCACCTTAGAGCAGATGGGAAGAGACCCCCTTACTCCCTGGCCCCCATTCATCCCACCCACTTGCAGCTGGGCTCCAACCAGGATACCAAAGGGCCACCGGGTCACCCCAGAGTTCTAAGCTTCAGGCAGATGTCTCCTCAAGTGTTAAGACAGAACCTAGATCAGCACACAGGCCGGAGTTTCATGGTCAAGAGTCTGTTGCTCTGTAAAGGAACAAAGAAACCATTAAAGCAGCCCTGGGCCATTTTCCAAGAGATTTGGAAGGGGGAAAAAAAGGTTAGTGGTTATAAGTGAGGAAAAATAAAATCTATATTTTCTAGAGACTTATGTATGCATGCAAATATCTATGTATATATGCATGCATGTTTAATTCCAGGGACCCAATATAGAACAAATAAAGTTTGTTTGGAATAGGTTTCCTTTTCTTGTTTAAAACCCCCTGTTTGATGAGCATGTAGCTGAATAATCCATTTATAGTTGACACATGTGCTACTAGTTGAGAGGTCTTGACATATTCACGGTTAAGATCCTTCAGAGTCCAGAACAGAAAAGCACCACAGCAGCCCAGAAAATGCATTCAAACTTGTCTCATTTCCTTAGCAAGGGGTCTTTCAGGTAAGATCACACTTACAGAAATGTCATTACAGCAAAAGAATAAAAGAATAGAGAAAATTTTTATATTCCTTTTAGATTACATTTTCCCCTTATCTCATGAAAATAAAACTATTTTAAAAAGATTCTAGTTACAAGAGGAAGCACCATCAACCTTAATTAATATTGGCAATTGGCAATGCTCCTTGAATTATTACTAAATGTTTCTTTAAAAATTGGGATTTTTTCCTTTTTTCTTTTTTTCCTTCATATTTTAGCCTTCAAGAAGTAAGTATATCTAAGATTCAACTTTCTCGTTTTCAGGAACATATGTATACCAAAATAGGAGACCCCACTTACCAATTTTTCCCCACACTTTCTTTTTTTATTATTATATATGCTCTTTTTTTTAAAGCTTTCCAACTGTATTTACATAAAGTTTGGGGAAGCAGCAGGCAATTGTAGGGTATGGGGAAATATACCAAATTTTGTAGTGTTTTAACAGGGATTTCCTCTGCCAAAAAAAACTCTGTCGCTGTTCACTGGTGCGTTGTTGGCTCAAGTGGGCAAGAGACATATCCTCCCTTTCTCCTCAAAGGAGAAATCTTTCTTGGGTTAATAAACAACTGACTTATGAGAAGCACTTTCCCATCCATAACAATCCACTACCCTCTAAAAAATTCACACTTTCCTTGCAAAAACCAGCTTAGGTGTCATAGAAGAATTCTAAACCACAGTGTTTTCCTAATCCAGCATTGCTCACCAAAATCAGGGCTTATGGAGATATTTTTGGTAACCTTTGTCTGCCTCCATCCTAAGAAGTCTATATTAAACAACACCCGGAATTGCCCAAGGAACAAAGCTCCCAGCGGTGCCATGGGATTGTTTCCAGGTCAAGCCCACAGCACTGGCTTTCCCTTACTCATCTCCTCACCTCGGAGAGGAGGTGTATGTATCCATCATAAGTGGACTTGGCAGTGTCCTTCCTCCTTGCATTGACTATAGAACCGAGCAAATTCCCCCAGTTCCATCTGCCTGGAATGCTTTTCCTTCACTTCAGTCATGCTGATGCCCAAATGTCACTCAGTTACCAGAAGGCCTTCCCTGACCACCCTGCGTAAACTAAGCCACTACCACCACCTCTCTCAACATCTTACCCAGCGTTAATCTGCCTCATAACTCTGACTCGCTACATTTATTTGTTGGCCACTTGTCCACAGTTAGAATATCAGCTCCTTGGGGACAGGACTCTGCATTTTTTGTTTGGTGCTGCATTCCGAAGGCCTGGAGTGATGCCAGGACATTATTAAACTATAAATAAAAACTATTTTAAATATAAATTAATTATAGATTATAAATTATAATTTAATATTACATAAATTAAAAAGGACACCTCCATGAGAGATTTGTTTTACAAACCAACCAATGACGGTAAGACATCTTTGCTTAGAGTTTCAGAAAGGTTTCTTGCCATTTATTGATCTTTCATGGTGTATTTTGCTCAAATTTTGTGTGTGGCCCAGAGGCAGGGCATTACACCACGGGACCTGGGGACCTTCCTTCAGGCTGTGGATAAGTCTAGGGTTGGTAAGTGATGGGTGAAAGGATAACATCCCCACAGACTGTGGCCTGATAACAGTGTAAGGTCTAGTCTGCAGTCAAAACCCTGTAGAGAATAGCCTTCCAATATTTTCCAGCCTTCCCTCCTGGGGTAAACATATACATTCTTACCTACCTACAGCGAGCTATTTTCTCCAGGTGTGTTCACCCCACCACTGTGCCCTACTTATAATATTTTATTTGCCCCCAAACTGTTCTTTCTATCATTCCCAGCCTCCCTGGCACCTCTTGCCATCACCACACATCTCAATTTCACCTCATCCACCCTCAAGGCCTCCTCTAGGAATTATGCCTTCCCCAAGGCTCTTCTTCATATGCCCACCATCACGATCGCCATTGCTCTGGATGGAAGAAGCCATTCCCCTCTGCTCTCACTGATTTAGATCCACATCTCTCTGATTATGCAATAACAATCATCACTGTGTATTTGGAGGCTTTGGTTGGTTGTTTTTATTCTTGTTGTTTGCTTATTTGTTTTTTGTATGAGTCTTAGCCTTGCAAATTAGGCTAAGAAAGAGTTTCCCTGGTTTTTATTAATCTGCCTCCACCCAGTTCAAATGCCAAAAGCATTCCTAGTCCAGGATGATTATCAACTGCAGAGCACAGTCGGAGGTGGGAAAAGTGGAGGCAGGGACAGTGAATGTCTGAGTCTATGGTGGGGAAGAACGTATCCAGGCTTAAAGAGTACCCCACCTCTTGCTACCAGACTCCACGATTTCTGATGTTCCAAGTAACTTCCAAACACCTGAGATTTGCCACAGTAGACTAGAAGCAGTTTGTGTATTATTCACCATTGCATTTCCTACACTGTCTAGCACAATGCCTTGAACTTTTTTTAATGTTTATTTATTTTTGAGATAGAGTGTGTGTGTAGGGGAGGCTCAGAGGGAGAGGAAGACACAGAATCCAAAGCAGGCTTCAGGCTCTGAGCTGTCAGCACAGAGCCTGATGCGGGGCTCGAACGCACAGATCATGACCTGAGCCAAAGTCGACTGCTCCATCAACTGAGCCACCCAGGTGCCCCACAATGCCTTGAACTTACTGGGTGCAGAAAAAAAATGTCGGAGGAATGAATGAATGCACCCATGGAAAATCTTTCTGTTCCCTTGTACTTAGCACCTCCTTGATCCCAGGTTTAAAACACACATCCTTAAGGCAGGCTATAAAACATCTTCATCTTTAATCCTTATCCCCCTGCACAGCCACACACACCCTCTGACCGAGCATTTATCTCAGGGCACAAAATGCCATTTGCGCGCTGATCAAAGGCTGTGGGAATGGGGGCATGAGCCGAATGGCAGCTGCACTCAGATCCTGCCCACACCCTTCCTGTTTGCGGCAGCCCACCCCAGGGGCTATTATGTTTGCAGAAGGCTAAGCCCAGCCCCTCCTTCCCTGGTCCTTATAGACACTCTGTGGGGCTGAAGTGGCAGCCCCTCGTTCTTGGAGCCTGTTTTCAGCTTTTCATTGTCCCTATGCAAGGCACAGATAGCAGACCAGACGCTCCTTTCCCCTTTCCTGGGACGCTGATAAGGCAATGAAAACAGTTCTCTATTTTCCTGCACAAAAGCTAACTTAGAAGAATGGGGTGGAGCATAAGTGATAACCAGCCAGAATTTGTTGCTTTGTGAAAAGAAATGTGGCGGGGAGGGACAAGGGAAGACTGAAAGCTTTGAGTTTTTGCTCTGGGTTGTAAAAGTCAGCCACCATTCAATGACAATGTCCCCTTTCCAGCCTTATAGCCTCATTTCACTTCTGTAATGGAAAACGCTGCCCTCAGGTCAGAGGGCCACAAGTTTCTCCTCCTGAGGGTGGCTGGGCCACCTGGGAGGCTCTCATGTGACCCACTTAACCACAGTGTAGCTTAGGGGCTGGAATTAAGGGAAAGGGTAGAAGACAAGAATGCCTTCTTGTACATTTAACCCATTCCAACCTAATTTCTTACCCTTTTGAACCCACCAGCTTGGTCAATTTCAGCTCAAGATGTATGTGTGTGTGTGTGTGTGTGTGCACGTGCGTGCGTACGTGCGTGTGTGTGTGTTTATGTGGGGAGCTTCATCAGCTTCACATGATCTTGGTTTATCCCCAGTGTCTCTGGTCAGGGACTCTTTAAATAAACAACACAGCCTGGGGTTTCCAAGTTATTTTGCAAGAGAAATCCTTCAAAGATATAGTTAGTGTTTGGTGAGTGTGGAGGCAAAGAAATGCCATAAAAATAGAAGATTACTATTTCCATCTGGAACTGAAAAAAAAAATTAATGAAGGAGAGACATGAGATTTTACCAAAATGTTTCCTGGTGGGAGCTCTCTGTCCTGAGGCAGGCGCTGGCCTCCCTCTGCCACCACTTGCTCTGGAACGTGGTGTAATTAACAGAAACTACAGTCCTTTTGTTTGTCAGAAAAATAAGGTAGTTTCCATGAGGCCAATTCGAGGAAATTAATTGGTCTGGGGTAAAGTCCCAATATTGGCATTGTCTTTGAAAGCAACCAAGATGGCTAGGATTCTAATGCACAGTCAGGGCAGAAAGTCAATTTCTTGACAAGATAATCTTGTTCTTGACAAGAACAAGACAATCTCTAAGGTATCTGCTGGTTCTAAAATGTTACAGGTCCACAATGCAGGGTCCAAGTTTCTCCATTTTTTTTCTTTTTTATAATTTAGATGTAATTGACATACAACGTATTAGATTCAAGTGTACAACATGATTTGATATTTGTATATATCACAAAAATAATCACACTAAGTCTAATTAACATCCATCTCTGTTCATGTTTCTCTCATTTACCCAAAGACTTAATTCACACAGCTCCTTACTAGCCTCCACATCATTCTGAAATTGTTGGAGAAAGAAATTCAGCAACTGGCTGCTGCTACTTTTCCCACTCTGCGACATAAATGCAGGTAACTGAGCGTTGCTCAATCCCCCAGGGACCAACTTTCACAAGGCATGGAAGTTTGGTGGGCTCTGAGAGGATTAAGGCAGGTTCATACTCATGAGCCGAACCTACCCAAGAAAAATAAAGAACTCCACTGAAATAGCAGCGATGAGGAGAAGAGAACCCAGCAGTAGAACAACCCTACTGGACAGTTTAGACTCTTACCTATTTTCATTCTGAACAAGGCTGTACAGGACAAACACCACCCCATTAGTCACTGACTGTGATGCGCCTCCTTCAATTTCCCTGAGAAAACACTTGATTATTTTTTACAAATCTCACTCTCTGCTTCCTAAATAGCAATATAAATCATTCTTATGGTCTCTCTGTTCCCTTTTCTGCCTCCTTGCATCAAACTCCCTGAACTGAGTTTCCAGGATCCATAGTCCTGTTTTTACTCCAGGCTTGCTCATCATCCCCCTAGGGAGGCTCTTCCTCCAGTGAGTTGTGTTGGAGGGTGTGGGGAGGGTCTTGGTGACAACTGCCTGAGGCATGACCAGCTAATCTCAAGTGGTTTTTAAAATCAAGTATGCAGCTGCATAAATGCAAAAGGAACAAGCAGCATAACATTAAGGAAAATGCTGAATATCTCATACAAATGGAATAGTTACACAATAAATGCAAAAAATAAATATGATTATGTTAACTTAGATCTTTAGAATAAAATCTCAGGAATTGGAAATGATTCTATTAGCCATATAGGCCAATTCCCAGAGGATGCTCTCTTCAGCATCCTCAGCACACAGCCATTGGGGATCTGACTGAACATCCAGTGATGAGGTTCGCTCTCTCACAAGGCCTCCCGTTCCAGTTTGGATCCATTTTAATTACAATCCAGTTGAAGTCAAATACCCAATTAGAAGCACTGTGAGTAACAGCACAACTCTGATGTAAACATCAGCCCATGGACAAGAAGAGAAAAAACACAAATTGGGAAGGAAAGTTGTAGAGTAGAATGAATAACGATGGTCTGAGGTATTTATTTATAATTCTCCCTTAGAATCACTTTTTTTTTTTTATTTGAGAGCAAGAGTGTGTGTGAGTGGGGGAGGTCAGGAAGAAGAGACATAGAGATAAAGAGAGAATCTTAAACAAGCTCAGCATGGAGCCCCAGGATCACGGCCTGAGGTAAAATCAAGTCCAATGCTTAACCCATGCAGCTGCCCAAGGGCACCCCCCTTAGATTCACTTCTGGGTTGCACATTCACATGGCCTTTGCATGTCCCCATCCAAAGAATGAATATTTTCATTTAGCAGCTTTGGCTGTTAGTTAAAAAAATTGATAGAAATAAAATATTTTGAAGTAAAAAAAATTGATACTATCCTCTTGCTGAAGTGAGATTTTTATTTATTTATTTATTTATTTTTAATTTAAAAAATTTTTTAAATATTTTATTTATTTCTGAGAGAGAGGGACAGTGTGAGCAGGGGAGGGTCAGAGAGAGAGGGAGACACAGAATCTGAAACAGGCTCCAGGCTCTGCACTAGCCGTCAGCACAGAGCCCGATGCAGGGCTCAAACCCACGAACCGTGAGATCATGACTTGAGCCGAAGTCAGACGCTTAACCGACTGAGCCACCCAGGTGCCCTGTGAGATTTTTTTTAAAAAATAAGGAATTTGTTTTTTGAAGCTCCATCTATTTGGTAAAAATTATCTCATCTTTGTGTTCTAGTTATTTAAATGTTATGGATAAATTGGAAGTATCTTAATTATCTCAGCTCCTCTCCTATTCTGTAGGAAAACTGATTTAAACATGTATAGTGATTATACAAAAACCATGAGTATCCATTCCGATCTGATCCTTAAAAACAAAGTTTTAACCAAGATACTTTAAGTAAGTAATGTAGATGAAGAAAGATGAAGACTTATTGAGGGATAAAATTTGCACTCTGGGATTAATTCCAGATTTAAATGCATGGATTTCATTCCTTTAACCAGAAAATCTTGCTTTTTTGGTCTGTTGTATTAATCAAGATAAAGATATCCCATACACATATTGTTTTCAGTATAAACTAAGACAGGTGCAATTGGTCCATGTAGTATTCTGAAATGATGATACCTTCTGAGATAGTAAAGAAATAATAAGGGCCACCTGAGTGGCTCAGTAAGTTAAGCGTCGACTTTGGCTCAGGTCATGATCTCACAGTTTGTGAGCCTGAGCCTCCTGTTGGCTCTGTGCTAACAGCTTGGAGCATAGAGCGCGCTTTGGATTCTGCATCTACCCCTCTCTCTGCCCCATCCCCTGCTTGCACTGTCTCTCTCTCCTTCTCTCAAAAATAAATAAACATTAAAAAAAATTTTAAAGAAATAATAATAATAGCAAACATTTACTGAGCACTTACTACAAGCCTGGGACTATAATGGGAGCTTTACATATATCATCTCATTTAAAGAAACAATCATGATTTGCTTTATCTGAAACCACTTCCCAGGTACTAGAAAATTGAATCAGCATCCACCCAGCCTTTCCAGAAGCATATCATTTACATGGCACCTTAAACTTCTCAGAGTATTTTCATATCTATAATCTCTTTAGAATAGGTAGAAATATGGAGTAGCAGAGTTAACAATAGAAGACGCTTACTCTGTCTTCTACCCTGATTTATAAAATGAGAAAAACTTGAAGGTTACTTGAAAGTTTCTTTCTAGTTTCAAAATCCCTACCCTCTATGTCTAGGCCTAAGAAAAAGAGGTAATCAGCTTTATTAGCTTTCAGAGCATTTCGAAAACAGTGCTGTGTTCATCAGCTTATTGTCAAATCTAGACCCATCTCCACCTTCACAGATCTGGAAATGGGTCTAAATTTTAGAAAATCACTTTTAATTAGGGATGCCTGGGTGGCTCAGTCTGTTGAGCTTCCGACTTCAGCTCAGGTCATGATCTCTCTGTTCCTGGGATCAAGCCCCATGTCAAGCTCTGCGCTGATGGCTCTGAGCCTGGGGCACCTTCAGCTTCTGTGTCTTTCTCTCTGTATTCTTCCCCTGTTTGTGTTCTGTCTCTCTGTCTCTCAAAACTAAATGAACATTTAAAAAACATTTAAAAGAAAAGGAAATTCACTTTAATTCATCCAAATGCATTGTTGTACATGGGCTGGGCATTTGAGAGATAAATGAACTAACATTCCTAAGAATCAAAGTATCTTTTGGGAAGATGCAAGAAAGAGATAATTCCAGTGGAGAGAAATGGAGACACCATCAGTTAAGTCCAGTAAATATGAGCAGCATATCCAGGGGCTGGTTTTTAGCATGATGAAGCAATTCGCTTTTTACAGAGCTGAATTCTGTGGGCCAGCTCTGTAAGTTTTGGGAACTCTGTCTGAGAAGCGTATCCTAATGGGGAAGTTCCGTTTATTTGTTTGCTTTGCATCACTCCAGGTGTCTGTCCCGTGCTCAGCTCGTGCTCAGGAACGAGGGTCAATGTATTTTGTGGATTTTTCTTTTTTAATGACTGGATGCTTAAATTTAAAACTTCTAAAAAATCAAAAGTGTTATAAATGTATCTATACACCCCTTCAACAAATAGTTATTGAATATAACTCTGGCCACAATCCTTGCCTCCCTTCACAAACTGTGACGTTTGTAATTCAGTGAGAGGGACACACATTAAACAACGAATCACACAAGTACTTTGTGCCTGCAGTGGTGGTTTTTCCCTCCATCCTAGGATCACTCCCCTCTGTCTCACATCTGCCTTTAAGTCAACCAGCTGACCACTGTTCCTTGACCTGAGGGCTCCTTCCTGCTCTGACATGAGCCACGGGCCATGATTTAATGTGGCTGCTATTTACTGAAGACCCCTGTAAAATTCTTTTCCCCGTCAAGGGCTCATGAGGAAGATAGAAGCATATGAGGCAGGCCTCCCTCACCTCACCTTACTGGCCCACTTCTTCCTTTCTCCATAACTTCACCCCACAAAGATGTGTGGGAATGTAGATGTCACTGAATAATTGGATGTCAAAGTAAATGCTAAATATGACTTCATAGCTCAAGTAGAGATGAGTCCCAAAGTGAAGCCCTCTCTAAGGGGGTAAGCTTTTTCTGAGCCACATCTTCCTGGCCTCTGAGAGGACTGCTCCAATTCTCCATATACCTTTTAGGAAATTCCAGCTCAGATTGGCATAGATTTTTTAAATTATTTTATTAATATCACATTTATAAAACTAGCAATAGTCACACAAAAAATAGTGGATTTAAAAATGTGTTGTCTTATCCATGATGGCTTAGGAAAGAGGGCAGTGGGGATATAGGGCAGCTCTAGCCATTACCATCCCCCAAGCTACCCTTGGAACTGTCCCTGGCTGAATCACTTCCAATGGGGGTTGGGGGACAGGGTGGGGACACCTTCCAAAAATAATTCCACAGAGGAATATTAGCAATGGCAGCATTCTCCAGACAGTGGCCCTACTCCTAAATGCTACCCTCAAAATAGTTAGGGAGTAGGCAGAAGGCATTTCCGATTGCTCTGTCAGAACACTCCCTGGCCCCTTTCTGGAGGAAATTTGTAGAAAAAAAGAGCAACTAGAATCTGCAAGTGGCCAAGAGGGGTCACCAGGGAGGAGCCAGCATCAGAAGCCTCAGGACAGGAAGATTCTACCTGGGAGCAAGAGTATCGGCAAGGAGTTCAATTAACTTCACGTCCCATGCCTTTCCTGAGCACCTACTAAGTTCGGGCACTGTGCAGAGGTCACGGATAACAGCGCTGTGCAAGCAACGAGTGACGATAAAGGCATACACAGGATCGCCTGTGTGTCCCAGTCATTGTGGAAATGGAGATGCAGAAGCGACTAAGGCAGGGATCTACCCCAGAACGACCAGTTCCTTAACCAGGAAGGACTAAGCAAGGGTGCAGCCTCAGTTAGGGAGGCCGGGACTTCTACCTTTTCGCAGAAGACAGCTAGTGAGCGGGCTGTTCCAGAGAGCAGCCCCCATCCCAAGGCAGGAGCTGTGCACTCAGCTGTGTGTATTCCCTGCTGTGTTGTGTGGGAGGGCAGAGGAAGGGAGGGGTTGGAGGGATGAGGCAGCTAGCTCCTGACTCCCACAGGGACCGGGTGAGCCTTCACCAAGACTCTAAACCCCAGAGGTCAGTATTTTCTTAGGTTTCTTAGTTGGCCTCCTACTGCCCCAGACTTCGGGAGCCCCTGTAGACTTGGTCACCAAGGTGCCACAGGCGCCAAGGACCCTGGCTCTGCTGCTCTGGCAGAGGCCCCTGCTCTGACCACATTCTCCCCGGGGCCCAGTGGCTGCTTTCTCCGGTTTTACCTTTGTTTTGCTAGTCTGTTCCTCCCTGGGCTTGTTTGTGTAAGAAAACCTCTCTCCCTGTTTCCTGTGTCTCTGTCATTTCCTCCCATTGCCATTCTGCACCATGGCACTGAGGGCCATTGTTTTTCTTTCTAACCACATTCTAGTTCCTGGGAATGGCCAGTAGGTACGGGACAATGTAGAGGAAGGCAGGTCTGCCTGGGCTGCTTCAGAACCAGTCTCAAGCACCAGAATACCACAGTAAACTGGCGGCAGTGGTGTTTGCTCGTCAGCGAGGGAAGGAAGAAACTCAATTATCAGGAGACAGCCTCTTGCCAATTAATCCTCAGACACTGTCCAAACGGAGGCGAAGGCAAGTTCCCAGGGGTGAAGACCAGAGATGTCTGATAGCGCTGATAACCATCTTTGGGAAAGGAAGCTCTGAGTGTCCCATTTGCTTTTGGGTTTTCTGACACGTTCTTATTGCTTTTAAATTAACTAGAAGATTGACTGAAGCTTATTTAAAAGGGGAGCTAGACAGATGTCTGAAATCAGGTGCAGTATACACGGATGCCCAGTGAAACGCACTTAGGGATGGATTTCCTTGTGGTTGCATTCAGTAGTCTGACCTGTTATCCCTTTTGATCAGCCCACTATTCAGGCAGCCCGCATTGTAGTGTAAGGTAAACGACTTGGTGTTTTCTTGGCAGAGCTTAAATCAGGCAGGTTCTCACAGGAGCTCAGATCCTGAGTTGTTTTCCCGAGCCCAGGCAGAGAGAACTGTAAAAGTAGCTGGCCTGAGGAAAGAGGAATGTGATGCTTTTTATTTACCATTGAAATGTTCAATGGCTGTGTATGTGTTGATTTCCAAATACAGATGTGAGGAACACTGAGGTCCATATCCCATTAGTGACTAAGTGTCACGTTGGCTTAGTTTGGGAACACTGCCTTAGGTTTGAAACCAAAGCTTTTTTTTTTTTTTCAAAATCTCAACAAAGTGAACTGAGCAAGATTTGATATAGGATTTCAGCTTGGTTTTCCTAAGAGATGTATTGAAAAGCACATTTATTTTGTTGACTATCACCTAGCAGAAGCTGTTGGTTCTTTTTTGGATTATTTGTTTCATAGAACTTTTGTGGTTTTTGCCAGCTTCTTTCATTACACTGTTCCCTTCAGTTATGACACTGAGACTCCCTCATCAAAGAGATTTTGTTTATTTCAAGTCTTAAAGGACAACGTGGTTGCCAGAAACATGTAAGCCTCCAGGTTTCTGTTCGAACAGTAGAAAGTTATAGAGCACAAAGGCAATAAAAACATTTCAAATTCCCTTATTTCAAATAAAATTTGTTGTTTTTCATTAAAGGATTTAAGCCTGTCCTATGCCGCACACGTGCTTCAAAGCTGCTTGGGACACAATTTAAATATCAGCCAGTCTTGGGGTGCCCTGGTGGCGCGGTGGTTAAGCATCCGACTTTGGTTCAGGTCACGATCTTGCTGTTCATGAGTTCGAGCCCCATTTCGGACTCTGTGCTGACAGATCAGACCCAGGAGCCTGCTTCAGATTCTTTGTCTCCCTCTCTCTCTGCCCCTGCCCTGCTCGTGCTCAGTCTCTCTCTCTCTCTCAAAAATAAATAAACATTTTAAACAAACAAACAAATGTCGACCAGTTTCTGGGCCAGGCTCAATCGATTAAGTGTCCGACTTGAGCTCAGGTCGTGATCCCAGGGTCATGAGATCAAGCCACGCGTCAGGGTCCACACTGAAGGTAGAGCCTGCTTGGAATTCTCTGTCTCCCTCTCTCTCTGTCCCTCCCCCACTCGTGGTCTCTCTTTCTCAAAAAAATAATAATAAATCAACTTAAAAAAATGTTTAATAATACAAAATAAACTCTCAAGCATACCGAAATATTTAAGGATGAGATGCAAGGATTTCCAAACAACTTGATATTATTAACTCAGAATTAACTTATTCCCTAGAATAAAATCTATAGGAAAAATATAAAAAATGACAATGTTAGTGAATAAATCTGAGAAATGGGTTTTTTTTTTCCCCCATATCTGGCTCTAGAACAAGCAAATACAGACAAGTTTTGCTGGAAGTGTTCCACCATTTGCGTCAGTGGGGGGAGGTCTTTTTAAGAAAAGAGAAAGTTTCTCTAGCATGTGAAAGAGGAAAGGCCATTTTACTTCCAGAGACAATTCTTGAGCCATGTTAATCTGTATTTTCTGGGACTACATCTCAGACTCCTGTCAGTGTTCCTTTTCTCTGTACTGCTAAGAACAGTCTTGTGAATCAAGATTTTTTCCGTTGCCGGTTTGCCAATTGGATATTACAACATCTCTTTCCTAGAATATTTTATTTTTCTTTTATCTATTTTACCCAAATTACATTTATGTGCACATATGCAAAGAATGCACTAAACAATAAATCATTGAGATAATTTTCTCATTTCAAACTGTCCTGTGAAAGATTCTTAAAATTTCTATGGCTAGCAAGTAGGCCACATACATAGGCAAAAGGAAGTTAGGATCCTGGCCCAGAGGCAGTTAATCAATTATAACTTGTGGTCCAGATGAGGAGCAGATAGCATGGCCCAATATTTTTGTAACTAAGCACGTATGGTATTTAGAATTTGCCCTCCCAGAGGAGATTCATCAACAGGCCCTCAGCCTTGCATGGAGAGATTCCTCACTTTGGTGTATGCTGTATGTATATTTTAGGCCATTAGAGACATAAGCTGTCCACTAAACTAGCAGAAAGGGAAATGAATCCCTGCCTCTGTGTGGGTTAAATAAAGACCACAAGCTGCAGCAGTTGGCCTCAAAGAATTGAATGGGCCTCTCCCCAGACACTCATTCTGCTTATCTGGAATCTTAATTCCAGTCTGCACCTTTTGATCAGGCAAGCCCCAGACCACGGGCGACTTATCGAAGGGGCTGGAATTTGCACTGTGCCCCATGCACTCCATCTTACTGGCCACTTGTAGGCTGGATTATGGGACTAACACTTCAACACTCACAAGTGGAGGCCTGGGAGCGGCTCCTGGTGTCCATCACAGGCGAGGTGCCACGAGTCAAGTGGGAGGTCAAGCGGAACACGCCAGAAGGCCTCTCACAGCCTCTGTGGCTCTTCCCAGCTCTCTGTGTTAACAGAAACATCCTTCCTCACCATACAGCAGCAGGGTTATTTTTCCTTTTGAATGCAGGCATGAAGCTCAGTTTCCCCGTCTCCCTTCTTCCCAGCACATCCTTTCCTTCCCAGGGTGGTCTCCTGCTGCTGTCTCACTGACTTCCCATCTCACCCCAGGAGGCGGCCCCCACCTATGCGACAAGCTGGTGAAGGGTTTGCAATCTTCCCGCCTGCCTGGATTTTCTGTTATCAGCCTCAAGGCCTGCCGGCTCCCAGGGTCCATTTTCAGGGACAGCAATAACTCCAGGTCTTCAACCCATTTCCAAGTTTAGCTGGACAGTTACTAACATTCATTCCTACCCTGCTCACAATCTGATTTTCCCATCACTTGTGCCCCAACCCCTATTTCAGAGCCACCCTTAGCTAAAAATTATAAAATAAAGGATACGTAAACCTTTGATGGTCCCTGTCCCTGACCTCGCACTTCTGTTCCCCATACCCTCACAGGAGCTTGGGGAGTAGGAGAGGCCCCTCACGGTGAGTCCCCACCTTGTCCTGCCATTCTTGGGTAGTTTCTTCTCTGAAACTTTCTTTTCACTTTCCAGACTATCAAAATCTTCTTTCATTTCACTGCATTTCTTTCTGTCCCATCCCAGTGACTTGTCGCATGAAAAACAAGTTTCAAATTCTAATTAACACAAAGATGTTAAGAGATAAACAGGGCTACATGTGTGGTAGAGTGATGTAAACATAACAAACGTTTTAATGCCAGAATTCTTAAGTACCCAGGGAGATGACTGGCCTAAGAAAAACTTATTTGGCGACGCATTGTCCTTTCTTGTCACTTACTTATTTCCATATGATACAGCTAACCCTAGCTCTATGAGGTTGCTTCTGATTTGTTTCCCATCAACGTTCTCTAGTACTGTATGTTGTCTACCCGTATTTCACCTGTAACTCACCCTTCCAGATCTGGATAGCTGTTGGTGCTGCTGCTGTCTGTTCAGGGAGACAGTATGAAGTAATGGAAAGAACCTCAACTTTAGAATCAGACCAACTTGAATTCCATGTGCAACTCAACCACCTACTAGCCTGGTGACATTGGCAAGTTATTCATTTCTTTGAGCCTTCAGTTTCCTCATCTGTGAAATGGGAATATATCATTTACTTCCAAGTTGCTGAACAAAGTAAATGAGACAACACACGTAGTTGTTTAATGCAGCAGTTGCCTTTAAAGCTAAGTATACCAGTAGTTACTTGAATCACAGCTTTGAACAAAAATGTCATCTGTCTGCAGTAAATATGGGTTAACTTGCTGGTCACTTCTCATTTTCCATTAATAATTGCTTCATTCAACACTGTGGAACTAGCAAAGAGCACCCTGACTCTTGACTTTAGGTGCTTGAAAACTTAGATACTGAAACCAATCGACAGCCAATTTTTTGCATATTCTGGACTACTTCATCTCTATCATGGGAAGCTGAAAAATAAATGGAAAAGATGTAGAAAGTGAAAAAATGTCTTAATATCACTCTTCCTGCTGAAGGCAAGAATTGCCTCCACACTAAAATTTTGAGTTTAATGCCTAGTATAGTTTTTAAATAGCATAAACATTGGACTTTCCAATCAGTCCCTTAAAAACATTCATTATAACGTGATAAGGCTTGCTATAAAAGAAGTCTTTCCAAGTAACACATGAAACTTTCCCTGCTTTTTGACAATTCCAGAGGATCCTAAAATATCTGTGTGTGAGCTAGTGAAATGTCCTATTTCTATGTAAAAATAGTTATCTAAGCACACCTTGAGAAACGATAACATTTATTGATTCATTAAGCATATCAGGAAGGTAAACGTATTCGACTAAAGCCATGACCTATTACACTAGTTATTGCTCTCTCCTCAAAAAGCCAGTCTCTCACAATTTAATTTAACAAATTCTTCTTTTAATCACTTTGTGCTTTTCAAGTAAAAGTCAAAACTTGTCTGCTTCCTGGGCTGGAAACCTAGATGCCAATACTTGCTTTATTTCACATCCGGTCACTGTTGTAAATCTGAGACAAGTTGGTCAACTTGGTTAGAAAGCTTAAAATAATGAGGAAAAGGGTGGATATTATTTTTTCCACCCAATTCAGAGTTGAGGCTTCAAAGACTCCAGGGAACTCTGGATGTGCCCAAGGTTGCCTGGTCATGGGTGGCAGACTTGAAACTCAAGCCCAGGTGGATCTGATACCACATTGGTATATTGAGGTTGGCAGCGCGGACTGGCCTTGTGGGAGCCAGTCACCTTTTGTCGTTCACTTCACCCGACGCCTGGCCAGCTGTCCTTCCGGAGTGTGCTGTTGTCACAAGTGGTGCCAGTTGGAAAAGTGAGAGGGAGAACAACACGCATAGCCCCACAAGAATCAGTGCCAGAGGCAGCATACTCTGAGAAGGAGGCAGCAGGGTCGACTTCTGTTTCTCTGTTCTTTCGGAACCCTGGTTCTCCCCACCGTGCTTCAGTTGCAAAAACTAACCTGCAAATTCTCCCATATGCCTTACTAGGCTCCTCTTCAGGCTTTATTCACCTTTGACAAACCCTCATACTTCTTTCCTCTTGCCCAACACATCCCAGCCATTCTTCCTTTCAAAGATTTTCATGATCCATTCCTTCATTTCTACTCCTGCCGTCTCCAACTGGGTGCTGTGTTTTATAGTTTCATATCCAGGTTCTTGCAACAAACTGTGAACCGCTTCCCTGGTTCCCGGAACCCCCCTCCCCCCACCACACCCAACAAAGAGATTGAATCCCAACCACACCTCCCAGTGTATTCCTTACGGTGCACCCAGATTTATCAGCCTAAACTCCTGCTGGTGTGGCGGAAAGAGCAAAGTGCACAGGGTCAAAAGATTTGCTTCTAGTGCCTGCTCTATCGCTGACTTTAGTTCTTTAACTTGGGTTGAGTTATAGAAAAGGTGAAGGCCTTTCAGTGAAAGGCTGAAATAAATTAAGTGGTAAATTGAGTGAAGGTGAAGTCCCAGGTTCACACCCAGGTGGCTCAATCTGCTTTTCATTTTTCCTTAGTCCTATGATCTAAATCTATTCTATGCCCTGTCCTGTGTCCTGGAAGGCTGACCCCTATGGAGAATCACTAGATTCTCCTCCAGCTGTCTTCCTCTCCACCAATGGAAGGGAGGCAGAGATGGGAGCAAGGGAGGAGAGAGAAACTACGGTATTTGTTCCCTACTGTCTCCCTCCTACTTGGCAGACACTCCTACAAAATCCCAGCAATCACTGGACTCCAGTAACATGATCTTCTTCCCTTGCCGTTTTAGTCCTAAAGGTGCTAATTCTTTGAGAGATGCAGCTCTCAAAGTATGGTCCCCGGGACCAGCAACATGAGCCTCACCTGGGAACTTGTTACAAATGTCCATTTGCAGGCCCTGCCCCAGATTTAATGAATGAGAAATTGAGAGGATGGGATATAGTCATTTCTGTTTTTAACAAGATCTTGGATGATTCTGATGCTCAATAAAGTTTGAGAGTCACTGCCAGAGAGGAGATTGCTGGAGCTGACCCTAAGCCTCTGGTTCAGTAGGTTAGGTTGTGGGGTCCAACACTGTGCATTTCTAACACAGATGAAGCCTTAGCTGCTCTTCCTAAAAGTACAATTTGAAAACTACAGCTCTCTGGGGCACCTGGGTGGCTCAGTCGGTTAAACGTCCAACTTTGGCTCAGGTCATGATCTCACAGTTCATGAGTTCAAGCCCCACATGGGGCCCTGAGTCAGCACAGAGTCCAGAGCCTGCTTCAGATTCTGTGTCTCACTCTCTCTCTTCTCCTCCCTGCTCATTCTCTCTCTCTCTCAGAAACAAACATTAAAAAGATATTTTTAAATTAAAAAAAGAAAGGAAAGAAAACCACAGCTCTAGATCAGTAGCCAAGTGTCTCTTCCTCCTGCTAAGAAAAAGGAAGTTTTCCCTCACTTATAGATCTTCCAGTGAGTCCACCCACAGCAGATGCTGCCTGAAATAATGTCAATTCTTCTAGAAACTTACTCAAATCCCCCCAACACCCAGCACCCCTACACACACACACACACACACACACACACACACACACACTCCCTACAGGCTCACTAGGAGTGTTAAATGTCAGTGTGACTTAGAAGAATTCCAAGGTTTGCTCCTGAAGGAAACCCAACTCATGCTAACTAAAGGAGTTATAAAATCTTACAAATTTTTATAAACAGTGTATTAATTTGTTAGGGCTTCCATAACAGTGACCACAGACTGAGTGGCTTAAACAAAAGAAATTGATTTTTCTCACAGCTCTAGAGACCAAAAGTCCAAGATCAAGGTCTTAGCAGGGTTAATTACATTCTGATGCCTTGGCTTCTAGATGGCCATCTTCTCTCTGTGTCTTTACATAATCTCTCCTCTATGCATGTCTGTGTCTTAATCTTCTCTTATTTTAAGACTATGAGTCATATTGGATTAGGACCCACTCATAAGACCTCATTTTATCTTAATTGTCTCTGTAAATGCCTTATCTCCAAATACGATCACATTCTGAGGCACTGAAGGTTAGAACTTCAACATATGAATCTTGGATTGACATAATTCTATCCATAACAAGCAGAATCTTGGGAGATATGCGTAGAAATAGATTGGACCACATAAAAATCGGGAAAAGGTATTTCCTCGAGGAGAAAATGATGAATAGAAAAAAAAAGTAATAATTGCCTACCACAATACCTACCCAATAGCTATTTCTATGTAATTAATTGACTATTTGATTTACCATTAACATTTCATCTCGCTTTATTATTAACAAAATGATTTTCACATATACTATCTAATTTAATCTCATTTTAAAACTCCTGAGTTAGGCTTTGTTTATATTTTCCTTTTAGAGAAAAGGCAACTGATTCTATGAAAAGGTGTCACTTATACAAAACTGAAATCCAGATCCAGTATAAATTTCAAGCTCTTTCCATTATATAACACCATTACCTTAAAAATAAGTGTGTTTTTTAAGATATGATATTTTAGAATCAGGCTTGGATCAATTTAGACTAAGCAAATGCAGTATTCTTCCAACATATGAAACTTCTATAATAATATGAGCAAAAAATAAGTAATGGTTACTACTTTGAGATCCATCATATGCCAGACTTTACTCAATTAAGTTAAATTCAATAAATGTAGTTAAATACATAGGATGCATCCCAGATGCTAGGGAATCAAATAAATATGAGATCCAGTCTCTGTACTCCCATAGTTCAAATTAGGTCATCTAAATAAATAAAGTAGACATTTAAATAAATAAGTACAATAGAGATACTTCAGGAACATTGTATTTTAATCGTCTATTTGCTTCTATTCCCTGGACCCCAAGCCTCTTGGGTTGAGGGGTCATGTCTTTTTTGTATTCCCAGCACTGATCACAGTGTCTGGGACCAAGTAAATTCTTGATAAATATTTATAGAATTTATTTATTTATTTATGAAAAAAGATAAGTGTAATGGAAACTCAGTTGAAGGAGAGATTATTTTTATTTCTGTATTTCAAAAAGCTACATTTTGACATGGTAAGATGACTTCCGAAAGAATCCATGAAAACGACTCATCTGCACACTGGAGTTGTGCTGTGTACGTGTGTGTTCTTTGTCGTGCTCATGACTAGAAAGGCCTCAGCACGATAAGGAGGGCTCACCATACTATAGAAGGTACTTTTGCATTGTTATATCACAACCAGTAGATACTTCTGTTCTGACAGATACTCCAAACAGTAGATTTAGCTTTGCTCCGAAGACATTCTTCCAATCTCCTTACAACTGCTGTGTGTAAATCTAGCGCCATTGCAAACACGTCTACAGTCTTAATTTTCTCAAACTGTCCATTTTTACCATGATATTGCTCACACAGACCCTATATTGTCAATTTTTTTCTCATGGAAAGTACACTTATTCATTTATTTACTCATTATTCTGCTAAGCATAGAGCCCTCTACTGGGTCCACTGTGATTCTGGGACCTACATCCCTCCAACTCAAATGCAAAAGGCCACCATCATTTCTCTCTGAGCTCCTCCCCCCTCCTCCTCCACAGAATAAATACATTGTTCATTAGACATTCAGCAAAATATTTGCCATCTGACAGGATAAATGAAAGCATCTTCTCTCTTAGAAGAAGTTCACCATGAGGACAGCCAGTGTCTTTGTTCCAGTCTAGACAGACCCCAAATGATATGTGCACTCTAACTCAGTTAAAGTCAAAGAGGCCAAACCTATGGAAGCTACAGAAGAGTTGAGAGTCACTTGAAATACTCTGACATCTCTTGTCAGGTCACCAATTGGAAAAGGGGGTTTTTGAAATACCTGGATCTGGAAAGCTTGGAGGTCCTGCCTATGGGACCCAAAAGCATGCCAAAATTAAGCTGCTGCTTTGGACACGCTTTGAAGGAAAACATTTTTGGTGGCCAGTTTAAACGTTTGTCTTTGATTCAGAGCTCATATTTGATCCTAGACCAAAATATGTATCCCACATTACAAACAAAGCTGTTAAAATATCAGAGGGACCACGGGGGCTAGTCTTCAGAGACAGATCCAAGGGCACATGTACAAGCAAAGCCCCGTGGCCACTTCACAAAACTTTTTAAGTACCAACTTCAACTCAAAACATATGGCAGTGCAGGGTATGAAAAGGAGCCTTTCACTTCCTGGAGAGATGCCCGTCTTCTATTGGTAGCACTGAGAAGCTGTGCCACTGGAGATGCTCCTGGGAAAATGCAGTGGCCCGTGTGAAACACATTGGTGGTCTGTCTCCTTTCTCGCTGCCAATGTATTAACGATGGAAGTTGTCCCTTCGGTTGGCATGAATTGGTATTTTTATGTTGCCTTAAAGAAACTTGTAAACTACTGTATTCTCATCATTTTGATGTAGACCTTCTCATGTGGGAGACTATTTGAGGCCAAGTGAGATCCATTAATTAAGTAATTATTAATAAAAATGAATTCTTTAAGTCAATAAAGCTTGCGGCCACAAGGTTTTAAGCCCCAGATTATCCATAAAGAAGGCCGAATGCAGTGTTATGTTAATTAGATCTTCTACTTACAGAGTTGTTTAGATCCCATCCAGACCACCAATTTCAAACAATAGAAGGCAATATGCTCACCTAGTATGAAAACTATACTGAGCAAAACCATTCGTGGTTCCGAAGTGCCTTAGGATGTAATGGCCTTTAGGGTCACCATTAAACATGTCATTTTTAAGAGCTGTAGAAGAATAAACTCACTCCCCACAGACCTACCCTGGGATGTGCACAAATTCTTCACATTCACTTAGTTACTTGTGATTTATTTCTTTCTCGTAAAATGAAACTCGGTGTATGAAAAAAGAAATCCTATTGGTTTGAATGTGGGAATCTAGATGTAGAACCTCAGATTCCCACGTCCAGATATAATGAGCTTTTTTTCTGTACATATTTTTACATGGTTGAGATGACGCTACACTGAAAAATTATACTCTTTTCTTTTCATTTAACAGTCTGTCCATCATGAGACTTTTTACATGTCATTGAAATCATTTATTAAGAGGTTCTAATTGCTATATAATATTATGTAAAAAGAGTTAGTTTGTAATATATAACTCCTCTTGTAATATATAACTCCTCATGTTTGGACATTAAAAAACTGTTTCTATCATTTAGCTATAAATGATATACATATCTTTTATAATGATATAAATGATATAAATATAAATATTGTTGTGATAATTTTAATGTGTTAATCTTTGTCTATTCATTTCCTTAAAATAATTCCCTAGAAACAGAATTACAATTAAAATTTTTCGTTCTTGGATACTAACTAAACTGATTGTGGTATTCATTTCACACAATATACATATATTAAATTACTAGATTGTATACCTTAAACTTATACAATGTTATATGTCAATTATATCTCAATAAAACTGGAAAAACTGCCAAAGTATTTGGTTCTTGATATAATTTCTTTACAAGTTTACCAATTTACACTTTATATATAGATATGAGATGATATAAATAAATAAATGATATATATTTATATATCAGTAACATATATAAATAAGTGCTATGTGTGTGTGTATAATTTCCCCCACAAGTTTGCCAATTTATTCTTCATTAGTAGTATTTTTATTTTAATATTTTTAATGTGTATTTTTGAGACAGAGAGACAGTGAGAGGGAGAAAGAGAGAGTGAGAGAGAATGAGTAGGGCTCGAGCAGAGAGAGAGGGAGACAGAGAATCTGAAGCAGCCTCCGTGCAGTCAGTGCAAAGTCCAATGGGGCTAGAACCCACAAATCAGGGAATCATGACCTGAGCCAAAGTGGGACGTCAACCAACTGAGTCACTCAGGTGCCCTCCCTGTAAGTAGTATTTTTAAATGTCCATTTTACCACCATCACCAGCACTGAAAATTCACTTTAGTTTTTAAGTTCTTTTAAGATTTAGTCATTGCTGTCACACATTGCTCCTGGTAGGTTGCCTTGTCTAATCATTCATAATAACTGATTATCTGGCAAGTTCTTCTGAATGCCAACATTTAAAAAAAAAAAAGAAATATGTTATAGACCTACAACATCCTGTGAGGTTACATTGTCTTCTGCAATAAAACAGGGTTATTTTTACAACTCTATATGATTGAGAAGGAGGTTGTCACAGAGATGGAACACACAAGATTTCAGTGACTCTGATAGATTTAAAGCGTGACACGTAAAGACTATTACACTTTATTTAGTATTTTCTGCAGAAGGGATATATTTGGGTCCTCACAGTGCTTAAAAAATTTTATCTGAAAATCCACATTCCTTTTCAAGTTATATTCAAACACTGTAAGACAAAAAAGAGGACATGAAAAGCTCAATAAAAAAATTAAAGTCCATGTTTTCAGTCTTTGAATAGGTATCTCAAGGAAAAATAAAAATCTCGGTCAAACTGAAGAGGACAGAGCTGTGTGTCTATTTTGCTCGCCTCTCAATCTCCAGGTCCCCCAAGTGGGGTAGTGCTGCCTCAAAAAGCAAGGGAGAAAAATTTCTGGAGATTAATGTAGGAAGGTTGTACAAAATGTAAATATATCTAATGCCACAGAACACCTATACTTAAAAATGGTTAAAATGGTAAAATTTACATTATGTATATTTTATACCCCTCACACCCACCCCCTCCAAAAACAGCAATGCAGGCTCTTGGTTTTTTTCTTGACTTTTCCGAGCCCCCTGCTGTCTGTTAACCAACTCATAATGAATCTGCCACAGACCCCTAGCTGCTGGGAACTTCAAATTATCTGAGAACTCACAAACTCTGCCCCAGTTCTTCTTTTAAATTAGCAGTAACGTGAATATACACTTTCCTCAATTTATGGTGGGGTGTTGTCCCAAGAAACCCATGATAAGTTGAAAATGCATTTAACACACTTAACCTACTGAACATCATAGCTTGCCTGTCACACCTTAAATGTGCTCAGAACACTTATGTTAGCCTAGAACTGGGCAAAATCATCTAACACAAATACCATTTTATAATAAAGTGTTGCATATTTCATGTACCTTATCGAATACTGTACTGAAAGTGAGAAACAATGGTTGGATGGGGGACAGAATGGTGGCAGACATATCGGTTGTGCATTCTCGCCATCGGGTAGCTGACTGGGAGCTGCTTCTGCCGCAGCTTCTGCCCAGCATTGCCAGAGAGGGTCTTACCATACCTCTAGCCGGGGAAAAGATCCAAATTCAAAATTTGAAGTATAGTTACTACTGAATGCATATCAATTTCACAGGATCGCCAAGTCGAAAAACTGTAAGGGGAACCATCGTAACCCAGATGAACAGAACCATCTGTTCAGGCGTGAACGTAATTTGAAAAAAGAAAACCAGAATAGCAGGCGCTGTTTCACTACTGTTTGGTGTCTGGGAGACATGGTTTAAACCCTGCCTACAGGCAAAGTTACTACACATGGACCCTACGTTCTGTAATCAGTGTAATTCTGGAAATGTAGTATGTAAATTACTTTTTTAAAATGTTTATTCAGTTTTTGAGAGAGAGAGAAAGAGAGAGCACAAGTGGGGTTAGGACAGAGAAAGAGGGAGACACAGAATCCAAAGCAGGCTCCAGGCTCTGAGCTGTCAGCACAGAGCCCATTGTGGGGCTCGAACTCACAAACTGTGAGATCCTGACCTGAGTAGAAGCCAGACGTTTAACCAACTGAGCCACCCAGGGGCCCCATGTAGTATGTAAATTAAAATTAACAAAATGAATCATTTACACAGAGATTAAAATGGCAGTATTTAAATTATATAAATAAAACAAATGGCACAAGAGTCTAAAATACAGAACTCATCCTGTGCCCACCCCACCCACAAGAAGCCCACAAAAGTCAACTTATTTCTTGGCAGAAATTAAATGAAAACACAAATAAGTGTAAAAAAAAAAAAAAAGAAAACACAAATAAGTCTAAATAAAATGTTATAATAACTATATAAGAATATAGCTATTATATTAAAGAATTAGAGAAACCATTTTAAACACAAGAAAAATTAAAATAGTATATGTGTAACATTAATGTAAATATGCTAAGATCTAAGAGGAACTAAAATGTCTGGAGCACTTACTCTGAGCCAGGCAATGTCCCCAATGCTTAATTGTATTTACCCTTCATTCCTAACATAGTCCTTACCTGGTAAGGCACTATTTGTTAATATCCCATTTTACAGACATGGAAACTGAGAGCCGAAGAGTTTGGTAATTTACCTCAGGCTTGCAATTAGCTGCAATGTTCTTAAGATGTACACAGTACTGCTTTTTCAGACTCTACCTAGGATCTTACCCTGTACCTAAGTTGGCCACAACTGGAAAGGAGAAAGGCCACAGCTGTAAATAAAAGCATCTGCTGGCTTTTGCAACCTCTACAAGCATCTCTTTGAAAAATGACCATAATTCATATCTAAAGAAAACTGAATAGAGAACGAGTTTATCTTCTCCTGACCCACAAGTTTAGGCAGTTAGACTACTGCTATGCCTCCAGATTTTCCTTGTGATTAGAATCATTTCTTAGAGGCATCAGTTGAGGCTTGGCCGAGGAGTGATGAAGAAAATCATACTTTACAAAAGCTTAGTCTGATGTGGCATCTTTCCCTGCATGCTCAAATCCTGGACAGGGTTACTTCCCGTCATGACAGTCCCCTACTGGAATGATAGTGGGGGCAGAGGACTATTCACATAAAAACTCCTCCTCTTCAGATCCTGTACATTAGAAAGGACAGAGCCCTTCAGACCCTATTTCCTCTGTCTGGAAAGACTTTGTTCTTTGCCTCTAACTACCCTTCACTCCCACCACCAGCCCCAGGCTTTCTACCCTTGGTACAGTCTAAGAGAGGAATCAGTGAGGTCTTCAAACTTCTATTTACTGAATTCAACAAAGGCAAGCTCATGATTTTGGGGGTGGGTTGGAGGTGATGAGAATAAATTCCAATTGGGCCCTTCTGCAAATACTTGGAGGTCCAGGTCACATCTGGTTGGGGAGAGGGCTTGGAGTGCTAGTAACTTATCAGTGCTCTGTGTTATTCAATTACACCCGTAAGTGTCCTCTAAGAAGGCAGCCCGTATTCCCTCCTCTTACCTCAGAATGAAAGCACATCTGACAAAGCTGGTGACTCAAGGGTTGCCATTAGTGACCAACTTACTTATTTATTTCCTGAATTTCCATCTTTAGGACTACTTCCACATCCATAAAACAAAGAATCTTTATGCTATATTTATTTCCAAGAAAGTGATCCAGTGTCCATATGGAAATTATTACTACAGCAGTGGACAGAGTATGGGTCAACTACCACAAATTAGGTTCTTTCTACATAGGAAAAGGATTAGCAGTAGAAAGAACACCAGAATTAATTTTAATCTCTCCTTTACCTTGTGACTAGAAGCAAATCATTGAATTCCCAGAGAGGCACATTCTCATCTAGAAAACAGAGATAACACTCATAGGTCTTCTTTTTACATCTGGGTGTGCAAAAATTAAATGGAGTGATGTAAAGAACAATGTAAGTGAGGGGCGCCTGGGTGGCTCAGTCGGTTAAGTGTCTGACTTCGGCTCAGGTCATGATCTCACGGTTTGTGGTTTCGAGCTCCACATCGGGCTCTGTGCTGACAGCATCGGGCTCTGTGCTGACAGCTAGCTCAGAGCCTGGAGCCTGCTTCAGATTCTGTATCTCCCCCTCTCTCTGACCCTCCCTTGCTCACACTGTCTCTCTCTCTCTCTCAGAAATAAATAAAAAACATTAAAAAAAAAGAACAATGTTAGTGAAAGTGCTGTATAAACTATCCATTAAGGGCTCTATGAGTAATAAGCTACTACTATATAAGGTGATAAAGGAGATGTTCTGCCTATAAACACACTAGCCAATGACTTCTTAAGGGTGTCCTTAGATCTCATGTTCTATAGTTTAGTAAATGAAGAAAACATTGCCATTTAATGTAGTAAGATAGTCACATTTAATGAGTCCACAGTAGCTTAGGCCAGTCCACAGTGTTCATACCCCCTCTCCAAACACATTGCATATGCTATTTATGTGTTTCATGTGATTCAATTAATCATGTGCTGTTTAATGGTGTCATGTATTATTATTTACCTCTTTTTAAAGTTAATTTTTATATGCAAATATATATCTCATCTCTTCAATTAGACTGTAAATCACTTCAGGACTCTTTAAGAGTTTGTTAAATAAGATGATATATATTGGCATAGTATAGTATCTAGCACATGGTAAGAGCTCAATAAATAGTAGGTGTTCTTTTTTTTTTCAGAGGACTTAACATAGATTTTGGTTCAGAGTATATACAATAAGTTATCAATTAACCATTTCAAGTAGGAAACACCACACCATGGGATATTATTTGAAGACTCCTTTGAGCAATAATCATATACGACTTCAAAAGAATATTACAGGCCCCATACAAAATGACATTTCCAATTGAGCAACAATATTTAAGAGTCAAGAGTGGGCAGTGATGATGAACACAGGCTTTGAAGTCAGACTGACCTTGGTTTGAATGTCTCCTCCAACCCTTACTAGACGGATAGCCTTGGCCAAATTGCATCACTCTATCAACTCCAGATGAGAATAATACCTGCTCCAGTGTTATGATAATGAAAGGAATCAATATAAGAAAAGAACTTTCACTGGACCAATTGGTAGTTGTTACTCCTAGTAAGAGTCCAACAATTCTGTGTTCTAGGATTGAGTAGTCCATTATATGAAAAGGATAGATTAACATGTCCACAAATAAAGAGAGATGAGAATTTAGCCTGACAGTCTCTAGTCCACAAACCCAAATGTTCACACTTTGAAAATTAAGTAGAACAGATAGCCCAGATAGTCCACATAAGAACACATTTAATGCATATGTTTTTCTGTTGAAAAATGTTTAAAATTCTAGAAAATGTATATTTAGTTGTTGAAAAGCATGCCTTTTTGGTTTAGACTAAAATTTGATAATTTACCATCAGGGAAATGTAAATCAAAACCACCATGAGGTACAACCATACCTACTGGGTTGACTATAATAAAAAAGACAGACAATAATAAATCTTGGTGAGGATGTAGAAGAAAGTTTGGAATCCTCATTCACCACTGGTGGGAATATAAATTGGAGCAGCCACTTGGGAAAATAGACTAGCAAGTACTCAAAATTTTAAGAGTTAGCATTAGAATTAGCATCAGGGTGCCTGAGTGGCTCAGTTGGTTGAATGTCTGACTTTGGCTCAGCTCATGATCTATGGTTCATGAGTTCGAGCTCCACATCAGGCTCTGAGCCTGCTTCAGATTCTGTGTCTCCCTCTCTCTCTCTCTCTCTCTCTCTCTCTCTCTGCCCCTCCCTTGTTCGCACTCTTTCTCAAAACTAAATAAACGTTAAAAAAATTTTTTTTTAATAGAATTAGCATCAAAGTTACCATATACCCAGGATTTCCACTCTTGGAAACACATGCCAAGAAATGCAAACATATGTCCACACAAAAACTTGTACACAGATATTCATAGCAGCTGTATTAATAATCGCCCCAAAAGTGGAAATAACACAAATGTCCACCAACTGATGAATGGCTAAACAAATGGGATATATCTAAACAATAATTATTCAGCAGGGGGATAAAACGAAATATTGATAAATGCAATAGTATGTATGAATCTTGAAAATATGTCAGGTGAAAGAAGCCAGTCACAAAAGGCCACATATTATGTGACTCTATTTATATGAAGTGTTCAGATGGGCAAATTCATAGAAACAGAAAGTAAATTCATGGTTGCTTAGGGGTGGGAAGACTGCAGGGGAAATAGGAGTGTTCAATGGGTACAGGGTTCCTTTTTGGAGTGATGAAAGTGTCTTAAAAAAATTGATTGTGGTGATGGTTACCCAGTTGCGTTAATATACTAAAAACCATTGCATTGTACATTTTAAATAGATGAATCATATGGTATGTGAATTATATCTCAGTATAGCTGTTTGGGTTTTTTAATGTTTATTTCTTTATTTTGAGAGTGAGAGAGAACGAGCAAGAGAGAAAGAGAGAGAGAGCTCACAAGCAGGGTAGGGGGCAGAGAAAGAGAGGGAGAGAAAATCCCAAGCAGGGTCTGCTCTTGGCTCAGTGACAGTGTTCAGTCTCACGAACTGTGAGATCAGGACCTGAGCCAAAATCAAGAGTCAAACATTTAACAATCTGAGCCACCCAGGGACCCCAAGCTGTTAATTTAAAAGATTGGATTACTGCTATATTAACTAGAAAGATCTCATTAGTTTACAGAAAGATAAAAACATCAAACCAACAAAAATATCACTAACAAAGCAGTAAAGATTACTTGAAGAGTTTTTAAAGGTATAAGTACATCACTAAAATGTAACTATAGTCGACAGCTGAATTTTCTTGGGACAGTTACATTTTTAAATGTGCTACAATACCCTTAAAAACTTAGAAATATTAGAGTCCTTACCAGTGATATGTTTTAGTAAGCTACATAGCTATTAGATTTATAATAGACTATAAAACCATTTTAAAGAAAGGCAATTAATTTTAAATTGCACTTTATTTCCATGTGTTCCACTTTCTTCCAACTGTTTATATCATCAAAATCTTGATACATGGTATTGTTAAAATTTTTAGACATTTTCTAATCAATCAATAGAAATGTTATAAAAATTAAGGAAAGCAAAGGGCTACCAAAATATGTGGTTAAGAAACTGAAAAGATACAATAAACTATTTGTAAAAAATAAAAATTAAAAAAAATAAAGAAGGAAACCACTTGACAATAAACTATTTGTAAAAAAATAAAAATAAAAAAAATTAAAAAATAGAAGTGGGAAAAAAAAAAACCTAAAAAAAAAACCGGAAAGATAAAGTGTGTGCACCAATTAAATCAGATACATGATACAGTCTAAGAATTATAATCAGATATTCAAAGTGTTTTTTCACCATTATGGTGAAAGTAATAGTAACTTTATCTTTTGGAGGGGGATTCTTACATACTTTCATTAACTTACATATTGGTAATTATATTCAGGCTTTACAGCATCAATATTTAACATTTAAATTTGAAAATATCTTTCTGGGCTTTTAAAATTAAAATCTGGGCTTTTAAAAATTAAATTTTTATATTATTTATTGCCCAAAATAAACTTCACTTAATAAATATGTCTAATATGTAAATAAAATATTCTTATGATTTCTAATGCATCAAATTTTGGAAAATATACTTACAAAAGAAATAGATATTGTGTAGTAAATAATGCTACTTAATTCTGACATCAAAAGAAGATGACTTGTGGTAACTTAAAACTTTCAAAAAAGTGTATCTGTTAAGTCTTCGCTCAAGAGAGACATTTTGAGATTAAAGTCTTCAAGATTCACATTCATTTCACTCACAGAGTCTTTCTCTTTTAAATTTATAGCTGATATTATTTTAGAGGATGTTACATGCATCTTAATTTAGAATTTGGTTCTTGTTTTATTTTTATAAAAAAATTTTTAATATGAGTAGAAAATATTTAGCAGCAGTTGAAATAATACCTAAAATATTTAAAGTTGGAGGTAGGTTTAAATTAAATTAATGTTATGTCAATCTTACCATAATAGAGCAGTTTAAAAAATAAAATAAAAACAGAGATGCCTGGGTGGCTCAGTCAGTTAAGCATCTGACTTTTCAGTTCAGGTCATGATCTCACAGTTTGTGAGTTCAAGCCCTGTGTCAGCCTCTGTGCTGACAGCTCAGAGCTTGGAACCTGCTTTGGGTTCTATGTTTCCCTTTCTCTCTCTACCCTTCCCCTGCTTGTGTTCTCTCTCAAAACCAAATAAACATTTTTAAATGAAAATATTAAAACAATTTTCAGAGCAGATGTCATTATAATAAATGAAGAAAACCTCGAATTTAAAAATTTTGCCCAAATGCAAAACTTGTTTGAATGACCTCAGATTTTTTGTTTCAAATTGCTTCATATTTCTTCCACCTGTCTGCTGTCACTTTGTTATATTCCAGAAAACAAATTAGAGGAAATATAACATTCAAGCAAATTACACAATTAATATTAAGAAGTACATGTATCTCATTGTATAACTTCATAAAAAATAAAGGATTTGGTTTTCTAAATTTCTCTGAGAACTGTGTGAACTGAACACATTGTTTATGCATACAATTGTGTTCTATTTTCTTACCTTATTTAGAAAATTAGGTTGGGGCAGGAAAAATTTACATTTTCATGTGAGGAATTCTCCTAACACTTGCTTCTGATTAAATGCCCTGGATCACAGTGAATCAGCAAACATTGATTTACATGGAGCTTTAGAAAATAGCTTGACTTTCAAAGAGTGATGCTTTCTCAAATGAATCATAAAGAAAGTCTTCAAAGGTCAAGAAAAAGAGAAATTTCAGATTTTCCTCCTACCACAATAATTTGGCATATTTAAAAGTAATTTTGTAGTCAGAATACTATAGAAATCTGGAAGTAATTCTGATTTTAAAAGGCAACATTTTCCAAAGCTTGAAGTTTCTAAGTGTTAATTAAAAGCCATAGTTAATGTTTCATTTCAGTTGGAGATGTGAACCTTAACACTCATAAGGTAATAATAGGAAGTACAAAAATACATCCTAGGTACAACTTAATTTCATATCACTGAATATGCATTTATGTAATGAAAACACATTGAATATATGCAACATATTTAAAAACTACCATAATGCTATCCACACATTTTTCAAAGGCAACATACCAACTTTTCAAAAATCTAACTGAAATTGCCTTTTACTCCAATAAAAATTGGAGTTCTCAAATTGTTTAAGTAAACTGATTTATAATGGAAATAAGTGAAGTTTAGATGAGTTTCCTGTAAATGTGTAATAAGACCCACAGTTGTATATATAGATTCTTAATTTTTGAACAGTAAATTTAGGGCCAGGCAATGTCATTGGAGTAAAATCCTTTAACAGATGTAAAGGTTTTGATGACAGTTATTTTTCCAGGTCTACTTTCCCACAATCACATCTCTGAAAGATTTTCTGCATGAAGTGTCTGAAGAAGTGGTGGACATGTCACTGATCCCTCAGTCCATTCTGGGTCCCCTTTAAGGTGGAGGTGGGGCAAATAGGAGAGAAGAAAAGGTAATGCTGATAAGGGAATCTGAACCAAATGTTGTCGCATGCTAGAAATGATTAGATGGCCTTGTCATGGATCTGTTACAGAGGTCTGGGGTGAAAGAGGGAAACAAGAGGTCAAGTGTGGGCACATGAGTTTAAAAAAAAAAAGAAGTTTGTGCTGTATAGTGGAGAGAAAATGAATCTTTAATCTTCTCCTAAATCCTCTCTCCTTTTCTTTTTTAAATATCCTTTGGTCCTGTGACGGGAAGAACGGAGGTGGGTCTTGATGCTATTTATTAACACATATCAGGTTAAGCTACACAATATGTTTGTAATTAAAATAAAAGCTTTAGCAAGAATATTCTGTTCTCTTGCTTAGAAGTGTTCACAGAGCACAAGCAAGCTACTGAACTGACCTTCATCATGCAATGCAATTTTTTTTTTAATGTTTATTTATTTTTGAGGGAGAGAGAGAGTGCAAGCAGGGGAGGGACAGAAAGAGGGGGACAGAGGATCTGAAGCGGGTTCTGTGCTGACAGCAGATAGCCTTCATCAGGACTGGAACTCACGAACTGTGAGATCATGACTTGAAATGAAGCTGGGCTCTTAACCGACTGAGCCACCCAGGAACCCTGCAATGCCTATTTTTAAATGTCTATGTCTTATCACTGTACTTATGTTTTGGTGGGAGTCACGTCTTATATTCATTCAATAGCTATACATTGAGTACCTGCTAGGTGTCAAGCCCTGTTTTAGACAGTAAATAAACAGAGTGAAATCATTGCTCTCATGGAATTTACAAAATAGTAACAAAAACAGGCATTAAACAAAATTAATTGTGTAAATTGGGTATTGTGTTTCATTACCTTTTAATACATACTTTTTCATATTTTGATATATATAAGTTAGGATTCATTTTTAAATTGATGGTAAATCATATTTTAATTGGTGATCTTTTTTCTTTGTGGCAGGCCATAAAACAGTGATACACACCTTTAGTGATAACATTTAAAATTCAACAAATAAAAAGAGTATTAGAAAGTAATAAACACTTTCAAAGAAGAAGAATGGAGAGGAGCAGAATGTTAACAGTGTGATGGGGGACAGCCTCACTGAGAAGGTATCATTGGAGCCCAGGCATAAAAAATGAACCAACCAACCATGCAGGGCTTTCCAGGCAGAGGAAAGTGCAAATGCCCTCAGACAGGAGGGTGCCTGGTCACACAATGTGGCTGGAACTGAGTTGGGAATGAGGACAGCAGTAAGGGGTGAAATGCAAGAAGTAACAGACAAGCCAGCCTACATAGGGCCTTGCAGACCATTGTAAGGACTCTGACGTTTATGCTGAGTGAAACAGCAAGTTATTGGGAGGGTGTGAAGCAGACACCATGATAAGAATTCTATGTAAAGGGTAAAAAGGCACCTCTGGCTGCTGTGTTGAGAATGGATGGACAAAAGGAAAACAAGGCAGAAGCGAAGGGAGCAATTTAGAATCTTCTATTCACTGCCAAGTAAAAGGTGATGCTGACTGTCACCAGGGTATTAGCAGCAAAGGTGATGAGAGGTCATCAGATTCTGAATAGATAAAACCTACAAGACTGGCTGGTTTTGGATGTAGGGTTCAAGAAGAGGTATGTCATGGATAACCCCAAGACTTTTGGCCTGAAACACTGTAAAATGGGTTATCACTAATTATTCAGATTATAAAGCAGGGGTGCCTCACACTAAATCAACAAGTTTCCAACCAAATAGAGACTTGTGTATTCAAAACTAAAAAATTCAAATGGTAGTGACTGTAGGAGTTCTGACACAGTATACAAAAGTGCTGTTCACTGAACAAAGGGAAAGACCGAGAAAGGCAAGAAAGGCAAGAGGAAAGGGGAATTAGATTTATTGTACCAAGTGGTTCATGTATATTCTCATTTAATCCCAACAACCACCACACAGTGTCATGATTACTCTCCCCATTTCACAAGTAGAGAAATTAGGCTTTAGGTTGGTTAAGCAGCTCACCAAGGCCACGTAGCTACAGATCATCCTTGAGAGTTCTCCCCTTGGAATTGGTTGCAATTCTTTTTTTTTTTTTTAATATTGTTATTTATTTCTAGGAGAGAGAGAGAGACAGCGTGAGCAGGGGAGGGTCAGAGAGAGAGGGAGACACAGACTCTGAAACAGGCTCCAGGCTCTGAGCTGGCAGTCAGCACAGAGCCTGACGCGGGGCTCAAACCCACAAACCGCGAGATCATGACCTACGGGAAAGTCGGACACTTAACCGACTGAGCCACCCAGGCGCCCCTGCAATTCTTTAATTAGGCTTCCAAATCATGTGTCCAATTCTCAGTTTTCTTACAGCATCCGGTTCTGCTATATTTCCCTCTTCTAAAGGAATTGAGGGGGATATTTTCCCCCTGGAGATCAGTAGAAGAATATTTCAGTAGATACCACATAGTGTTCTTCCAAACAGCATCCTTCAGCCAATATGCTTCAGTCTCCAGGAACGTCTTATATTTCACCAACAGAGCTCCCTGCCTACCCAGGGCACAAGCCTTTATCCAACACCCAACCCCCTTCCACACTCCTTCACTTTTTTCCTCCAAAAGTCTTCATTCTGGGAGTCAGAACTTAGAACCTACAGATTTCTTACTGCCTTTGCTCACATCACCATGATCCTCACACCGATATGGTACCATGTCCCCTCAGACAGTGGTCACACAAGAGACCCACAAGCTGTGATGCTTGCCTTTAGATGGCAAGCCTTCCTCAAACAGGTTTACAGAGTCTAGTGCGGCATGAAGAGTGAGAGCTTTGCCATCAGCTAGGACTAGGTTCAGCTCTGAGTTTCTGACACTCTCTGAATCCATGACCAAGGTGCCCAGCTTTTTGAACTTCAATTTCTTTATCATTAAAAAGCAGAAAATAGTAATTATGTTACAGTGTTGTGCGAATTAAATGGGACAGTGTTTGTAAGCCCCTAGTGTAAGGTGTGATACTAGTAAATGCTTCTTAAATGTACTCTATTACTATTTCCTGGCTCTTCTCCCCATGATAAGGACTAGTAGAGGGTGTATACCATGCTCAATGAGCTCTGTGATTGCAATGAATGCTCTGCACTTAGAATCTCACATTCAGGGGTGCCTGAGTGGCTCAATCAGTTAAGCGTCTGGCTCTTGATTTTGGCTCATGGTTTGTGAGATCAAGCGCTGCGTTGGGCTCTGCATTGAGTGTAGAACCTGCTTGGGATTCTTTCTTCCTCTCTCTCTACCCCTTCCCCCCATCTCAAAATAAATAAATAAACATTTAAAAAATAGAATCCCACATTTATTTTTCTAATACTGCTTTTACTCCTAAAAAGCCATGGCTGCATGTTTTTTTCCTCTAGCTATGGCAACTCAGCCCAGCTGGTGAACTGTAATTAGGAGAAGGCAGGTCGCGAAAGAGTGGAGCAGCAGGCAGTGCTAGAAACCCCAGCACAGTGGGACATCAGGAGAAATGCCCCACACAGGGACTGGCACACAACCTCTTCTTTCTCAGCAACTCTGTGACTCACGGGTTAGGAAAAACTTTGAGATATGTCCATTCTATTGCTTGAAACAACTATTGTCAGTTACGTAAGCAACTATCTTGCAGTTAAAGACTTCAAAAAAGGAAATAGATTTACCATCTCGGTCAGTGTCATCATGTGGTCGATTTATTGCTGCTGCTGTTGTTTCATGAAGGTGGATGGCATTCCATGCTTCCTGGGTAATTGGTACTAAACCAAGGACATGTAGAGAAGTGGCCCAGTTACAGAGCCATCTCTCTGCCATGTCTGTGCAGACCTGTGGGAGAAGAACTAATTACTTCTTGCTCTCAGATGTCTTAGTTCACAAGATATCCTATGGGCAGCTCAGTCTCAATTTGTCTAAAACAAACATCCCCTCTCACCCTCACCTGCTCTTGCTCTGGTGCTCACAGCACTGATTAGAAATATGCTCATACCAGAACCATAAGCCATCACCACAGAAAATCAGGTTCCAAATCTGGTGGATTCAGGTGATTCTCTCTTTGAAATATTCCTCCAAAGTATTCCTTTGTGGTCATCCTCACTGCCTAGTCACCTCTCACCTGGCATATTGCAACAGCCTAGCTCAAGTCTCCCCTCATCCAAGCTCTCCATGTTCAATCACCTCAGTGAGATAGAAATTATGGCTCTAGGGCACCTGGGTGGCTCAGTCATTAAGCATCTGACTTTGGCTCAGGTCATGATCTCACGGTTCATGAGTTCAAGTCCCACATCAGGTGAACTTGTGCCCTGCTTCAGGTGAGCATGAGACCCACTTCAGGTAACCCCTGCTTTCCTCTCTCTCTCTCTCTCTCTCTCTCTGCCCTCCTGGGATTCTCTCTCTCTGTCTTTGCCCCTTGTTCACTTCCACCCTCTCTTTTATCTCTCAAAAAAAAAAAATGAAAGAAAGAAAAAAGAAGTTATGACTCTAGCCCTGTTTTAACCCTGAACTTTCTATATCCCTCACTAAGCCAAGATCTATCATACTCTAGAACTGTGCTGTCCAATCCAATAACCACTAGGGACATGTGGCTCTTGAGCACTTGAAACATGGCTAGTGCATAAGACATGCCAGACTTCGAAGACTTGGGATGAAAATAAAAATATAAAATATTTCATTAAGTTTTCAGATGTTGAAATGATAACATTGGGGGAAAGCTGAGGTTAAATAAAATGTATCTTTTATTTATTTATTTTTAATATTTTATTTATTTCTGAGAGAGAGAGAGAGAGAGACAGCATGAGCAAGGGAGGGTCAGAGAGAGAGGGAGATACAGAATCTGAAACAGGTTCCAGGCTCTGAGCTGTCTGTCAGCACAGAGCCCAACACGGGGCTCGAACCCACGAACCATGAGATCATGACCTGAGCCGAAGTCAGACACTTAACCGACTGAGCCACCCAGGCGCCCCTAAAATGTACCTTTTAAAATTAACTTCATTTGTTCCCTCCCACCCTTTTTTTTATTTCTTGGTGGCTACTAGAAATTTTAAATTGTGCATGCTGCTTGTATTAAAGATTAAAGATCTCTTGAGCAGTGCTACCGTGGTGCCAGGTCCTTCTCTGACTGAATTATTTTGCTTAGCACAATACACTCTAGTTCCATCCATATTGTTGCAAATGGCAAGATTTCATTCTTTGTGATTGCTGGGTAGCATTCCATCGTGTGTGTGTATATATATATATATGTATATATATATATATATATACACCACATCTTCTTTATTCATTCATCAGCAGATGGACATTTGGGCTCTTTCCATAATTTGGTCATTGTTGATAATGCTACTATAAACACTGGGGGGGGGGTGGCAATTGCTGGAGGGGAAGTGGGGGGATGGGTTAAATGGGTGATGGGCATTAAGGAGGGCACTTTTAGGAAGGAGTATTTGGTGTCATGTGTAAGAGAGGAAACCAAGACTACACTGTATGTTAACTAACTTGAATTTAAATAAAATAAATAAATAAAATAAAATTCACTTTCTATATGAAGACATCTCTACTTTTCGCTTTGTAAGTCCTTTTGGGCACTTTACATGATTTGAATATTTATTTAGAAATTTATCTCTTTAATGTCTATCTCCCCTCACTAGACTGCAAGGTCCACAACCTTGCAGGAAGAGAACCAACCTTTTCTTGGTTCCTCGCTGATCTTATGAATCTTCTTTAATGTCTTGGAGACATAATAAGTGTTTAGTAAACTCTATTTGAATAAATGAATGAATGAGACATTCTGATTCTCCTCCCAGGTGGTATTGGTGGAGCTGAGTAATTAACTGAACCAGCTGGCATAATTGAGACAGACTAAGGTAGTGCAAAGCAAGGCTGGTCCGCAGTCTACATCCCCATTTCTCCCTCTATCAGTTGGTTCACTGAAACCTATGTGTCTACCCCCCCATTTGGCACCAATAAGGTGATAAGAGGTATCAGAAGGAGTCCTTTCCCAACCAACCCTCATTCTCTTCTTTGTTATCAACAGGGCCCAGGGAGCTGAGCTTACACCTTGACTCAGAAACAAAAATGCCATACCCCACTTTCTCCTGGAAGGTGTTAGTGGGATGTGGGGCAACTGAAGTACCATCCCACATGTCTGCAGCAAGGCAGTGTGAACAAGTGTTCTACTTTGGCAGGTGATGCAGCTGGGCCTGGCACAAAGCTCAACACAGCCACTCACCCAGCCCTCAAGCTACACCTCAACAGAAGGCTACCTGCTAAATAAGAAAGATTAAATAGTATACAGAGCTTTATAATATAATACTTTAAATTCCATGACACTAAAAAAAAAATCAATCATGGATCACACCAAGAACAAGAAAAATCACAACTTCAATGACAGAACAGAATCAACAGATGCCAACACTCAGATGAATCAGAAGGAATTATCTGACAAGAATTTTAAAGAAGCCATCATAAAAATGCTTCAACTAGCAATTATGAATTCTCTTGAAACAAATGAAAAATACAGAAAATATTAGCAAAGGAATCAAAATTACAAAGAATAGAAATAACTTCAATAGCAGAAACTGAAAATTCCCTGGATAGGTTCCACCGTAGAGTGGAGATGACAGGATAAAAATCATTGAGCTTGAGGACAGTTCTAAATAATTTACCTATTATGAAAAATAGGAAGAAAAATAGAATAGGGGTAAAATGAACAGTCTCAGAAATCGGTAAAACATTTTTATTTTTATTTTTATTTTTAAAAAGCTAACAGATCATTTAAGTCCCAGAAGGAAAGGAGAGAGTGAGTCTGGAAAGTATTCAAAGACATAATGACTGAAAACTTGCCAAATTTGGAGAAAGACATAAACTTATACATTGAAGAGGCTGAATCCCAAATAGAATAAACCCAAAGAAATCTACACCAAGACATACCATAATTAAACTTCTGAAAACTAGAAATAAGAGAAAAAAAGTCTTGAACACATCCAGAAAAAAAAAATGACACATTACAGGGAATTCCTCATCTGAAACCACAAACAACATAATATATTTCAAGCCCTGGATGAAAAGAACTATCAATCTCCTTTTCTTTATCTGGTGAATATATCCTTCAGTAACAAAGGAAAAATGAAGACATTTTCAGATGAAGAAAAACAAGAAAATCCAGCCTTAAAGAATGGTTAAAGAATGTTCTCTACATGCAAAGGAAATGATAACAGAAGGAGGCTTGGAATTTCAGAAAGGAAAAATAAGACATAAGAATGGATAAAAATAGGTAATAGGCAAAATGGACACATATAATAGATGATCCTTCTTTTCATGAGTTTCCTATATATCATACTTGATGTTTAAAACAAAAATCATAAAACCATCTTTGTGGTGGTCAATGTAATAAAGGGAATTATATTTAAAAAGTAGGTAGTAAAACATAAATTGATACCAGTAGACTGTGTTAAATTATATATGCATGTGTAATCAGAGAACCACTATGAAAAGTATATAAAGCTAAACACCCCAGAACATTATAAATAAATCAAGACTGGAATGAATGAATAAATGAATAAATAAATGAAAACTGGTTCTCAGGAATATCTAGTTTCCAAAAAAATAATTGCTTTCAACAACAAAAAACTATTGCACATAAATTTTTAAACCATCACAATTACAAGTGATAATAATCAAAAGATTTTTTTGTAAATCATTGAATTAGGTAATTAAATTTTTTAATGATGAAAATGTGTAAAATCAGTGTAAATGAAAGATGAAATTAATCTGTGACAAAAGCAAAAAGTATGTTCATTTCATCATTAAGATCATGTCCTGATCCCATCATTTCATTCATGTGACTTCAATTTACTACTTCTAACTTGATCCAAAGCAGCTGTTCCCTTACTGGTCTTATCTTTTCCAGCCTGGAGAATAAAATGAGGTTAAAGATGCAACCAGATATAGCCCATCTCCATGAAGCTGCAGGTTGGAAGAGGGTAGGTGCAGTGCCAGAAGCTCATAAAGTTGGTTTGAAGGCAGGATTATCTTATTCTCTCAGGACCAAAGTCATTAGAACAAGGTGGATGGCCGCTGTGCATAGACATCTCCACAGCAAGTGGATGCCAGAACTCCTTCAGTGTCCTTGACTGTGGTAAACTCTTCAAAGAGAGGTCAGCTGTGCTGCTGCTCGCCTGGTGACCCCTGGTCCAAACAGATAGAAAAAGGGACATTGCCTCTTAGAAGATCAAAGCCCCAGCTTTACTCACTGCTTCTCTCGACTCTCCTGCTGTGGAGGCTGAAGGGGTGGTTAATGAGAGGGGGAGGGGGAGAAAAAAGGAAGGCCATTTTAGCACAATGTAAATCATTACTAGGTCCACAAGAAACACTTTGCTGAGGGATCACTGGCCACGGGTGATGAGATGAACAGAAATGAAGTTTGGAGAGTGGCTCTGACAGACAGAACTGCGCTCCTAAGGCCTCTCCTTCCGGCAGAAGCCTATGACTCACCCATCACCGCTGTCAAAGCAGAAGTCAAAAGGAGAAGGGGCACCTGGAGGCAGCCCACTTTTTCTCAGAGGTGTTTGCTTTCTGGTGCTTTGACATTGACATTGTTTACATTACAATGACTTTGAAGCTTCCAGGATGGGGATATTTGTCACTTAGTCTCTTTGTTCTGTTTTAGGGTAACCAACCATCCCAATCTCTCTGGGATGCACCTTCCTTGGCTTCAGTGGGGAAGCCGATTTCATTTCCAGAAAATCTGTCATGCATGGAAAACCAGGACAATTGGTCACCCCAGCTGTGGAACAGCAAGACTGAACAGTTGACTGTGCTATTTGTAGAAAGATAAGTATAGTGGATTGAATGGTGCCCGTCCCCAAAGAATTCCCACACCCTAAGCCCCAGAACCTGTGAATGTGACCCTTAACTTGGAAAAAAAAGGTCTTTGCAAATGTAATTACAGATCTGAGTTCATCCGGATTTAGGGTGGGCCCTGCGTCCAATGACAGCTGTCTTTATTAGAGACAGAGAGCACACAAAGACACATAGGAGAAGGTGATGTGAAAACAGAGGGAGAGATTGGAGTGATGCTAATACTCACCGGAAGCCGAAAGAAAAGAACAGAATCCACCTGAGAGCCTTTGAAGGGAACATAGCCCTGCCAACATGTTGAGTTTGGGACTTCTGGTCTCCAGAACTGTGAGAGAATAAATTGCTGTTGTTTTAAGCAGCCCAATTTGTAGTATTTGTTAAGGCAGCCAAGGAAACTAACATGAAAGCCTGGTGCTTGGGGGTCTGCCTGAGGCTCCAACAAAGGAAGATCTTTCTTTGAAGACACTGGGTGGTAAGCAGGTAGAACAGATAGAAGTATGCAGTCAATTAGTCTAAGAAAGAGTTTTAAGATGGATTCTTAGGAATCACCAATGAGTTTAAGGGACTGACTTTTTTCCTAAACTGATGACATACAAATTTTCCTTTAGGAAAAAAGCACAGACCTCCCTCAGATACATATATGACCCCTCAGAACAACAAAACTTCCTCAGGTCTCATGTTTTTGCCCAGTGTAAGATATAGACTCATTTTTTCATTTTTTCAAAATTTCACTCATAAATTACATCTCCCAAGATAGTTTCCCAAATTTAGGAAAAGAAAATGTTTGTGTCGATTACTAGAGGATTCCAGCCTTCTAATAATGTTTGGAAAAGGAATTGACTGTGACATAACTGGTGATCTGTGCAAGTCACTTTGCTTCTCTGGTCCCTGTTTTTATAACCTATAAAATCAAGAGGTTCAACTAAATTATCTCAAAAAGATTTTCTTATGATAGCTTTCAGAGACATGTGCCAATAACCAGATTTCAAGGGTTAATAAATATCTTATTTTGGGGCGCCTGGGTGGCTTAGTCGGTTAAGAGTCCGACTTTCGCTTAGGTCATGATCTCGCAGTTCGTGGGTTCGAGCCCCGCGTCGGGCTCTGTGCTGACTGCCAGCTCAGAGCCTGGAGCCTGTTTCGGTCTGTGACTCCCTCTCTCTCTGACCCTCCCCTGCTCATGCTGTCTCTCTCTCTCTCTCCTAGAAATAAATAAAACATTAAATTAAAAAAATAAATAAATAAATAAATATCTTATTTCAGGGGTGCCTCAGTGGCTCAGTCAGTTGACCATCTGACTCTTGATTTCGGCTCAGGTCATGATCTCACAGTTTCGAGAGTGTGAGCCCCGTATCAGGCTCTGTGCTGACAGTGTGGAGCCTACTTGTGATTCTATCTCCCTCTCTCTCTGCCCCTCTGTTACTCTCTCTCCGTGTCTTTCAAAAATAAATGAACTTAAAAAATATCTTCTTTCCACATTAAAAAAAAACAGTCTCTCTATATTAAGAACCACATATGAACTTTTCTGAGTGAACTTACTTTCATTTCAAGATAAAAGCATCCTCTAGTTTTTGCTTCCTTTTGTATATAAATTTCTTTATATATGTTTTTCCACAGATTTAGGAGAGCCAGAACAGTTTAGTCAACAAAACATTATGCTGAAAACATTACAGTTTATTGTTCTTGAAATTCTATAAAAGCTAAAAATGAGAAGGCAGAAAGCAAATGCATAAAATTTGAAAGCAACAATAATCTAAGATATGCTAGAATTAGCATCTTAGCTCATTAAAAATCATGTGAAATCACTATGGAGCACATTTCCAAATAATGTGACAAGTAGGAAAAAACATCTATCAACATCCCCAGAGGACGGTAAAGGAGGTTTGTGTGTTTTCACTCTCTATAGACCACGCTAAACAGGATTATTCCTGATCTGAGTGACTCTCTGCCAAAGCCCACCAAGAGCAGCTAACTACAACTAACAATTTATCCATCTTTTCTTCGTGATGCCTTCTCTAGCCCCTGAAGTGCAGAATATATGCCCCTTCCATTGGTGCTCATGTATCCTTACCTCCTTCTGTTATCTTACCTAGCTATCTTTTTCTCTCCCAGGACTGCAGTCCTTGATGTCAGTTGCTTCTTACTGTATGCCCAGCATTTTGTAAACTTGGCTGCACCTAGCACACTGCTTTGCCCACTACATGCCGACTGAGTTATAGCAAACCACACCAAATGCTTTATTTTGTCTGTTGGGCTCTCTTGGGTGCACACTGGTGAATGTAATCACTATATAAACTAACTTCACATGAAGACATGCCATTGTGACATCCAGGAGTTTTCCTCAAGAGCTTCTATTTTTCTGGCATATTTTTTGTTTTCTTGACCACACTGAGAGATGGATGGATGGGTGTCTCCAGAAAGACATTTTTAAACAAGTGTCTGTATTACCTAGAAGGAGAATTAGAGGACTCTAAATAGATGCCTCTATCCAGAAATTCCTAACCCAACAATGTTCTCTGCTGTGTAGGTATGTCCTATGTTTAGCATCATCTCTGCTCTCTAACCACTTAATGCCTGTAGAGACCTTAGCTGTAGCAACAAAAACTGTCCCTGGATATTACCAAATAGTCCACAGGGGGCAAAACTGCCCTGGGGTTTAGAACTACTGATGTCAATATTTTCTTATTAGCACATTGGAGGAGGGAAAATAGTAATCAGTTTACTGTCACCTTGACAAATACCTAGGGTCTTCTCCGAAGTGGGTAGCTTACTGTAGAACCAGGATAAATGGGAGGTGTACATGAGGACAAAACCCCCAACTGTTTCTTCAACTCATTCAGCAGCAAACCTGAGTTTGTCTGCCATCTTGCCTCCCCCCCACGTGGCTCCGCCCAGCTCCCAGAATGCAGTGGCTCGGCTGGCTGGGACACCTCCGAGGTCTGAGGTCTCTCTGATTGTACAGACCTTTTGGCCTCCCGGAAGTGACACAATGCCCTTCTCCCAAGAGAAGTGGCAATGTTGTATGACTGACTAGCCGATTGTAGTCCCAACTCGAGCTGTTTTGGTTTCCTCTCTGGACACCTCACGACAGATTATCAGTGTGGTTCTTGCCTTATATAAAGAAAGCCATCTTTGTTCTGCATTAGATTGTTAAGAATTCTCAATACACCACTATAAACCCACTTATCCCACCAAACTGTATTTATTTGAGGTAACAGACAAGAGATAGTTGAATTACATAGCTAAAAGTAAAACCTAATTTTAGTCCTAAATTGAAATTTAGGTAGCATTCTCTCTGCTACCATTAACCAGAGCAATGAACAAGAACAATAGGTAACTGCTTTTCCTTTTGTCATTTTTTTTCCACATGCATTATTCTGATGACTGTTGGTGGTCATCTGTAAAATGGTAAAACACAAATAGATAGATAAAAATTTTTTAAAAAGATAGGAGGTGGGGGAAGAGAAATAAAGTGCCTAGATAATTCACAATGTAATGAATCAGCCCCTGAATAATCAAGATCTAAAGCTACGGGAAGCTCAAAGTAATAGCAGTCAAAGGAGGAAAAATGAGCCAGTCACAATGGAACTGTGGAGGCCACCAGGTCCTCTGCAGGGGACCTTCTCAGCACTGCAGAATAACCTTTCTGGTTTGACACCTACCGTTCATCATGGAGTCTGAAAAACAAAATTTATATTAGGAAAGTAAATGGAAGACTAAGAAACAATCCTTTCCTCAGGTAACTGGCTGTCCACAATTACAAACATCACTGAAGAGAGGAAATAAAACTGAAAATTACCATCGAATTTGCCAAGTCCAGAATTTGCCAGAATAAAACAGAGTCAGATGGCATGGAAGCCTTACATGCCTGAATGAAAAATGACTAAATAAAACCAAATTTTGTCCCACAAGAAGAATGGGTAAAACTTTTAACTAATTAGAGAAACTCCATCATGATCAAATATGAGCCACGTAATTATTACATGGAACAGTAAACATTTTAATTATATAATTAGAAACAAATGTAAGGGGTTTTTTTTCTTCTTTTTTTGTGTGCTTGTATTTTTCTGCTTTCATGGTCAGCAGCTTAATGTAGTGATTTAATTACCTCAGAGTCAGTCAGTTAAGCTCGCTGTCTGAGAGCTGCCTTTTCACAATGCCCTGAACTGACCTGAAGTGAAACTCAAACTCACCCTTTGTGCCCAGGGTTTTCCTGACAACAAAAGAGGTATTGGTTCTCCTTTCCCCAGATACCAGCCCTGGGCTTACTTCCCAGTGCCTTCTCCTCCTCCTTAAGTCTCCTTCCTCTACCCATTCCTTGCCTTTACTCTGCCCTCCGTCCCATTCCCACAACAAAACCTTCCCCCAGCACACACACACACACACACACACACACACACACACACACACAATGGACAGGAATCCTGAATCTGCCATCTTGTTTGTCTTGTTGTCACTGAAACAAGAGCATGGAGATTGTTCTATACTTCTAGGCATGTGAAATTCCTCAGTCTTTAATCACTCTGACCTTGTCTGCTACAACCGTATAAGTACTTCAGGAGAAGATCTCACGCTTACATTTCGGAGATATATGTAAGAAGAGGAAGCAGACACACTGCTTGATGGAATGAGCTGGACAATCACATGGCTTGTTAGAAGAGCAAGAATTAGACCAAGAAGTCTTCAGATTCTGTTCCTTTGATCCAGATCCTATTTTAACTAAGGAGAAATACTTTCTCTAGAAAAAGACTTTAATGGATAGAGATGGAGTCTCTGGTGGGGCTTCATTGGCTTTTCCTCTGCAAACCATGCCACATATGATACCCAACAAAGTTAGAGCACATTTGAGATGTACCTGCTAGTAAAGGGGAAGAACGATGCTTAGGACGTTCTGCCTCCGTTTCTCACACAGAACCCATCGCCTTGTTCTCTTACCTCACTCTCCATTACCATGCTGTTGCTTTAAAAAACTCTATTAGGAGCTCTGAGTACAAATCTAGGGTAATTATACTTTTCAAAACATAGCAATATATCATAATCCTGAGAAGCAAATGAGGATGAGTACCATGGGGTGTTGGTATCAAGGGGGATAAAGGCAGTATCAAGACTTTTTCTTGAATTATTTAAGATGGGTTATTCCTTTGAATGTTTTGTGTTATTGTTGTTTTTAGTTCAATCAATATATTTTCTGTTTCTGTTGTCTAGCGCCTAAGAAAATAACATAACAAAACTTTAACAAATTGATTCTGAAATCTTCATAGTTAAGATTCTTCCATGTTAAGAAAATAATATACTACATAATGGTTCAAGGGTGTCCCTTGATTGCCCTGACTACACAAATAGAAGCTTTTCCACAGATGACAATCTAGGAACAAATTCTGTAGCAGTTTGGCCTTGCAATAGTTTTTTTTTTTAATTTTTAATGTTTATTCATTTTTGAGAGACAGAGACAGACAGAGCATGAGCAGGGAAGGGGAAGAGAGAGGGAGACACAGCATCTGAAGCAGGCTCCAGGCTCTGAGGTAGCTGTTAGCACAGAGCCTGATATGGGGTTTGAACCCATGAACCATGAGATTATGACCTGAGCCGAAGTTGGAGGCTTAACCAACTGAGCCATCCAGGCGCCCCTGGCCTTGCAATAGTTTTAAAACATACTGCCACTAACAGAATTCCATAATCTACCTCTACCATTGATCCTTTTGTAACTTCTACACATTCCTTCTATAACTTACTTCATAGAGAAAGCAGTCAGCAGGTAGACTTGTTTATTATTCCATAGTCTGAGATTCTCAGAGGCTGCTAATGTAGGGGTCCATCTGCTTAGAGACTAAAGACACAAGTTTTTGTTCTTTGAAGAGACTTGCAAGATTGGGTGGTGTAAGTGGACTTGCTGTGGTGGCTTAGTTTCCTCACCTATGGAAAGGATACTTGTGTGTGTGTCATTCTCAAAGTGAGATGGTTAGAAGTGGGCATTACAATTAAGCGTTGGCTGGTGAGCACTGGTGTTCTTTCTCATGAGGGAAGAAGGGTAGTAGTAACAGATATGGTGATCTTGTTACAGGGGATCAGACCAATATACTCGTCTCTAGGAAGATTTGATCAGAAGAGGTAAGACATTTCAGCTATAGCATAGCACAGTTGGGGGAAGTGAAACAAACGCTTATATCTGTGGAGATTATTTAAGTGATTTATGAAATATGTAGCATCTATTTTTCTATAGTTGTGATTGGATGCTTATTCCATTAATGAAGATGTAACCAAATAATAGCAGGAGGAATTCTTAGGGATAGTTCCAACACATTTACTTCATTTCAGTAGAATTGTTTAAAATGTTAAAAATAATTCAAGATTGGATTCATATTCAAATAATTTCAAACAAATATGGTTGTTTCCCATTGCATAGGTATTGTTACTGGAGTTCTAGAGAATATTTATGTTGTACTCAATCACTTATAAACTGCTCTATAACTGTTTTTATTAGCTACTTTTATTAGCCAAGGCAGTGCAATGGCTCTCTGATAAAAGCTTACTTGCAAACACTTGGCAATCCCTTTCTACCAAATTCTGCTTGGCATTAATCTGTTGTCTCTATCTTTTCAGTTAGAAAAGGGCTATGGATTTCTCTGAGAGGTACAAAATGTGCATATTTCTGCTAATATCAGGGGCTGCACTGACCTAAGCAGATAGAGCTATGAATCGCAACCTTTGGGTCTTTGACCACCTTTACCTGACAAGACAAGTAAGCTTAAAGGAAATACCGATTTTTACAAGTAGCACACATCACTTTTGTAAAAATCAAGGATTAAATAAATAAATGTGTATACTGGATTAAAATGATCTAAAATCTAAAATTGAAATGATCAGCGATCAGACTGTCTTGGCTCATCTACCTTTCCAGTCTCACTTCCTTCCCTTCCACCTCCACGTACCCTCCCAGATAGTCTGGTCTTGCTGGCCTTCCCCCAATTACACCAGGAACCTCACACTTGCTTGACATTGCTCACACTGGCTTCTCTGCCTGGAAGACCATTCCATCCTTTTCCTAATGAAATCACATTCATCCTCTAACACCCAGCTGACATCACATGCTCTGCAAAGTTGCCCCTGACCTCTCCTCTGGTGGCCAACCAACCTGAGACCAATAGAGTATGTCACCTCTGCCCCATGCCCCCAGGTTGTAGGATCCTATTTCTCTTTTAGTAGTTTTCCCATGCCAGACTCCTTAAAAATAAGTCCATTTTTCATTTTCATTCTTTCCCAGGCATGCCCCAAAGGCTAGAACATGGAAGTGCCTAAAAATATGGTTGAAATATGATAAAAAGCATCTAGCTTACCTCTTTCAGTCACTACCCAGGAAAGTATCACAGAACACTTTTGCCATAAATATCGAAGCATTATTGCGGTTACTAAAATTTTAATGCTTTTGTAATTAGAAATGATACAAATATATATACAAAAAAAGTAAAAACAATGATTTGATAATCCTGAAAATAAAAACAAGGGCAACTTTGGGGGGAAAACAAGGAATAAGAATGAGTAGTTAACCTGCCCATAAAAAGTAAATTTTTCATCCCATAAATTTGCATACGATAAAGTTAGTAGTTTCCTGCCTTTGAAAGAGAATTGTATGGAAGATCAGGAAAATAGATAAGATATTTAAAGTTTCTTATAAGGCACAGTTACACACCAAATTGGGAAAGAGGCCTAAGGCCTCCACCTTATAATTCAGCCCTCTTTTTCACAAAGACTTTGCAATTAGTTCCCATACAAATGGAAAGTTTATGGCTGGTCAGTCTTATTTCTATGGATAAGAGTAAGAAACAATGTCACACCTTAACCACTTAAAGGCAGGGAAGGAGGAGAATAGTAGAATTCAGTAAGATTAATGAGATTCTAATTACTATCTGAATGCAATGGTTTTTGAAACTTGTCTATATGGGACTGCCTTCAGTCCATGCACCAGGAATAATGACTATCTACTGCCTAAGTTGGTTTTTTAAGTGGACTACTTAGTGCCATGAGATCCTCTTGTTTTCTCAGATGTGTGTCTTAGTTCCTGATACTCCCCACCCTAATAATGCCTTCGCTTCCTAAACTCCCAACCCTCAAACACTATATTATGTCTGAGGATTTCCTTATTTTTCCCTCAAAATACAGGTTGCCAACTCTGATGGTTAATTTTATGTGTCAACTTGGCTAGGCCATGGTACCCTCCTGAGTGATCAAACACCACTCTAGATGCCCCTGTGAAGGTATGTTTCAGATGGAATAGCATTAAATCAATAGACTTGAGTAAAGCAGATTACCCTCCAAAATGTGAATGGCCTCATCCAATCAGCTGAAGACCTAAAGAGGAAAAAGACTGATTTCTTCCAAGAGAGAGAGAATTCTGCCTTCAGACAGTCTTCAGACTCAAGCTTCAGTAACAACCCTTTCCTAAGTCTCCAGCCTATCAGCCTCTCATGCAGATCTGTCAGCCTGTACAGGTGCACGAACCAATTCCTTAAAATCAGCCTCTTTCCCTCAAGCACAACCACATGTGCGCAGTCTCTGTGTCTCCTCTCTCTCTTTTTCTGTCTGTCTCTTTCTCTGGATGTGTGTGTGTATGTGTGTGTGTGTGTGTGACACATACACATATCGTAATAAATGCATACATCACATATATGTCATATATATTATATGTATAAAGCAGACATACAAATTGGTTCTGGAAAACCCTGACGAATACATTCATCTTAAAAGCTCTACATTTTTTTTTGTATTTTTTTCTGTTAAATCAGTCTTGACACCTGGCTTAAGAGTTATGGATGTGCCATTTGTGCTTGACCTTCCAGAAGACACTGCCTATGTCTTGATCCTCTTTGCCTCTCCTGCAGCACTAGGGCAGTATCTTGCATGCAACAGATACTCAAAAATGAAAGTTTGTTTAAATGTACAAGAATGGAAATAAGTAAGTCATTTATGTTTGCTCAATTGATAACCTGATATTTCTGCTTTCCTGTATACCATAAGAGGTACAAACACAGAAAAATAAAATCAATGTTTAGACTAATGTTATGGAACTCTCTAATGTCTGTGATCCTCAGATACTCCTCTTTAAAATAAAAGCATTGGAATAGATCAATAATTCTCAAACTACACTACATAGGCTCCCTAGTGCTTCCTCAAAGGGGAAGTGTGAGGAGATCCCAAATAGCCTATATGTTCTGATTGTAATTCCTACCCCTAATCCCTCCTCCAAGCACATCTATTTGGATTAATTGCCTGTGAATTTCCATGCAATATTCCACACAGAAAAAGAAAAGAAACTTTACATTTTTTAATGTTTATTCATTTTTTAGAGAGAAGAGAAAGAGAGACAGCACAAGTGAGGAGGGGCAGAGAGAGACAAGAGAGACAGAATCCGGAGCAGGCTTCAGACTCTGAGCTCTCAGCACAGAGCATGACACCAGGCTCCAACTCACAAATCACGAGATCATGACGTGATCTGAAATCAGACATGTAATTGACTGAGCCACCCAGGTGCCCCAAAAGAAGAAACTTTAAAAACCACCAGCCTAGCTCATCTCTAAGAAATCTTTCAGTTCTAAAATTCTAAGATTGTTTTGAAGCTAGTTTACATGCTTAATTTAGCTTTCCTTCTTGTTTGAATTATTTTAATCCAGCCTTGCTCAAACATGAGGAATACTGAGGCTTTATCAATAAAAGTGAGTGGTAAGATGGAAGGACCTAGAATTCTGTTGGATTCAGAGGGCAGCTGAATGTTCTAAGACTTAGGAACTGATTCATGCTAGTGTGGGCCATCCAAGGAGTTCTCTGCCCCTGGGGGCTAAGAAGAGGGCAGTCTCTTGTCAAGTAGGTATTAGAGTCACAACTTAGTATAACAATTTATTGTCAGCAGGGTCCCAAACTATGGATGGGGCTGGCAAGAATGTTGTGGGACACTAGGACCCAGTCATTTCAAATAGGGCCTTAAGGAATGACTCCAATACAAACAAAGAATCAGATAGCCAGAAAGGGAATACAATACACGGCTGAGATTATATTAGAAATAAAGGAAAAGCAAATAGACAGGAGGCTCTTTGGAAATCACCCCAATATCTCTGAATTGCTAGGCAAGATTTATTTCAGATCTTACTGGCTAGGGAAATAAAGCTTTAGTTGAACTTTCTTCCTCAATAAGATTGGCTCAGCCTTAGTCTGAAGGTACAGAGGGAGGCATCAGGATTTTCTACCCAGAGGGAAACTCATGGAGACTATTTTAAAATAAGATGTGGATGATAGTGTCCAGAATATGGCAGACATTAATTATCCTACCATATACTGAGTCAATCCAATCACTTTTGAAGTGGGTGTTCAGTCTTGGTTTATTGTGAGGGGTTATTCCAGCAGGCCTGAAGGTGGCCTGGGCTGTTTTCCTTGAAGAAGGAGATGTATCCACACTGCTCTGACCCCTGATCAAGACGTGAAATGTGCTGAATAATAGTGTTGCTTGGTAACAATGAGCAAGGCAAATTTCAGAGTAGTTCTACCAGCTTGTCAACATTGTTTATTGCTAACACTGAGATTGATGATGTATACCTGGTCTTGACAAGAGCCTGGTAGGCTTTGTCCCTGCATCCGGTTACACAGGGAAAAAACATGCCTATGAGACCAGCAGTGTATAAGAAGCTCAGTCAGGAGTCCATTCTGAGCACCTTGTTTCCGAGGTGTTCTGTCCAACCACATTGTTGGTTCCAGGTTCGAAAAAAAACATGTCTAGAATGGTCTTTACAGAGGGAGGATAATTAGAGCCCGGCCCAGACTTTCCAGACTCTTTACTGTAGGGCAAGCTTTGACTATGATGGGTATCTTTATTTTAATGTTCTTGCTATATTGTATTGCTATTTGGGGTCCTGTGAATCTTCCTTAGCAGTCGAAGTCTGTGGCTGTTGCCATAATCACCTCTGGGCATGAAATTTTAATAGGAATTGAACCCAAAGGTGGAGACCAAAATGTAGAACAATCAGAAACCATAATGAAGTGTTGAAAAAAGTAGAGAGGCTTCACGTGGGAGGGAAAACATTTGAAGAATTGTATTATGTAATAGGGTTTTGTCTATGTCTCTTTCAACTCTAAGATTGCATTAATTTTTACTAATATCTAGAAGGCAAAGCAATGCAGTAGAATGGTATTACAGGGAGGCATTTAAATATGAGAATGAATGAATCTAACAATGTTGGGACTGTTTTAACTGGAATGGACTTCTTTGTAAATTTGAAAGTTTCTAGAAGGTGTAAGAGTCTGAATGACTACAGTTCAAGTGTGTATAGATAGTTACTGTTGTCTTCATTTTTAGATTAGACACAATAGTTTCCACATTCTGTTTCAATGCTAACATAATTCTAAGTATAGATAAGTGAGTTGAAGAGTCCCTATTACAATGACATCAAGATTCATGAACTTTATTCATGATACCTTTAAAAAGTCTTCCTTCCATATTTCTGAATTCATTGTGCATTGAGTGTAACACAACCCCATTTTCACCTTTCAGCAAAAGCAAGCATCTAAGATTCATCTTAAAATCTTTTTTTTAAAAAATCAAAACTTTATTTTCTCACAGATTTCCTTGTGATTAAAATGGGAATGCAAAAAAAGAAACTGTGAGAATTAGCACTACCTCTGGGCTGGCTGTTGAGAGCTGCAATGATGTATCCAGGAAACAAATATAACAGGAGAGTGTTGGGCACATGCCTGGGGCATTGGGGGGGTAGCGAGGGGAACAAGGTGTCTGCCAGAAAAAAAACCCCACCTTTGCATATCCAAGCATCTAGGGCCCCAGCTTGGCTCCCCGAGGAGCATGCCAGATATATAGCCCATTGGGTCCAAGCATAGACAGGCGGACAGATAAGAGGTTCAAAACCAGACAACTGTAATGCAGAGTGGGGCTTCCTGAAAGGGTGAGGTGCTCTAACCTCATGCCAAGTGCAGTGGTCCAGGCTGCTGTTGATGCGGTGGCAGGGGCCAGAGGTCCCTAATCAGCCAGCAGTTCCTCATCCGGAACTTTACAGGGTGGTGGGTGGAGAAGCAAACAGCACCCCGAGTCTGAGTCACGGCCAACTGAGGGCATTTTGAAAAGGAGACTCCAAAGTGGAGCCAGAGTGGATTATGGGACTTAAAATAAGGCCAAGAAGCAGGAATATTCCATCCAGAGAAATGGATCTGGGGCGGGACAAGACTCTTGGAAAGGGGAAAGCAGCTCTTTTACTGCAGGCCGACGCTGGGCCGCGTGGGAGGAAGGACTCAGGGGCCAAGCGAGCTCTGCACCGAACGCCCACATTCCTGCTCCGATGCTAAGACTTGGGAAAGTCTTGGACTCTTCTCCTCAAAATGACTTCTGACTAAAATACGGGAGGCCCAATACGTTTCCATTTCATCCAAAAAGGTAGCCCCTTGTCCAGTTGCCTATCTGAAAAGCCTCTCTGCCCCAGTTCCAGAGCAGGTAATACCTGTCTTTACGGGAAGCCTGGGAAAAGTAGGCAGCCCCCTTGACTCAGGCATCGCAATCCATCGTGGTCTCACACTTCATAAATAACCAGAGAGGAAAACTTTCCTCATCTCATTTAAGCCAGTGAGGTGTATATAGCTTTAACAGATCCGGGACACTTATCTCAAGCTGAGAGTGTAATTTCATGGCAATAATTTGTTTAAAGTGTTGCTGATTGCTTCCTATTTCTCCCTGTTAATGACTTTTGCACCTTTCCACTGTTCCTTTTATATGGGCTGCTCTGGCAATTACCCTACAGGAGGCTGTTTAGACAACACGGGGGCCTTTCAACAGGCTGCTGGGAACTCAACTAGACACTCCCAAGATCTGAAAAATCTCTTTCATACAGATTCTTCCTTTTTTTGGAGAAAACGGATTTTGTTTTGTTTTCTAACCTTCTGTCCCTGCATTGCTCCCTCCCAATTACTGCTATTCCTGTAGCGTACATTTTCAGAAGACAACTGAGCAAAGCTAATTTGCGGTTCATAAATTTCCTGGTGACTGAAACCAGCTTAAGAAAGGTGGTGCGCAGTGCCTGGGGTTGAACATGTAAAAGAACACATCTCCTTTGGGTTAGAAGCCTAATATGGAATGCCTTGGAAAGCGTGTTAGTGGTCAGAGGGTCATTTGAGAGCCTGTTAATCTTTACATTTTAGAGCAACTTGTGCTTGCAAATTTTGGCAAAGTATATTCTTCCCCTATTGGCAGTGATTTCAAATTTGAATGATGAAGTAGCTTTTTCCATATTTCATGGAGCAAAGTAAATAGTGTGTTTCTCATGTCACCAGAGAGCATAATGCATGAAAATGCCAGAGAGTAAGGGGCACATGCAGCAAAGTAACAACGCGGTGGCAGCCTATTTTCTTCTCTTTCGTCTTCAACCCATTTGTCCTTCCCATTGCTTTTCTATGTTCCCTGCCCTTCTCTCCTCACTTTAATGCTACCAGAGGCAGGGCAGCCCTGGGACCAGAGAAGTGGACTGACAGTAAACACCCTGGGCTGCTCAGGTTCAGGGATTTGGTTCCACTGACCAAGTTTGCTGTTTCAGCCCAAAGGTGAATATGATTGAGGAACAGAATAGAGATCCAAGATACTGCATGTGCGTCAGCACCACTGTGACAGGCCAGGTTCTGAATCACAAGGCACTTTAATCCCTCAATGGTAAAGCCACCTAAGGAAAGGGATACCTGAAACCAGACCAGGAAATACTTGTGCCCGAGGCAGGGAACTCGATCCACATGGCTTTTCTCAGTCGCTAAGATTCTTATTAACAACAAGGATTAAGTCCTAACTCCAAAAACAGTGTTCTCAACCTCCCGGGTCAATCATCCCAAAATCTTACCCGGGAGAGTTTACCAGGACTGCCATCTCAAGATTCCTTTCTATACTTTTTGGTTCAGTTTCAGGAAAGTCTTGTCCTCAGGATCCAACGCTTTCCTGCTATCACATCCCTGCTGTTAGAAATGAAAGTTATTTCCTCAGCCTCAGTCTCTGGAAAGCTGATGACCCCAGTTCACTTCATAGTCATCCAGGAATCAACTTCATCATGTGTATGTTTCATTCATTAATTCTTCCAGCAAACAAATAGAAAGTTCTTACCATATGCCAGTGTTGTAGGTGTAGGGAAGTAGATCAATGAGTCTTGCCTTCAGGGAGTTTATGTTCTAGTAGTGAGTGGGAGGGACAGTAAGCACAGTAAGTAAATTACCTTATTATGTTAGAAGGCAATAAGTGATATCAAACAATTGAATAGGGTGAGTTGGTAGAGAAGGAAGTGGCAGTACAAATAGGGTCATCAGAGTGGCCTTATGAAGGAGATGCTTGAGCCAAGTCTTAAGGAAGGTGAGAGAGTTTCTAAGCAGACATCCCCGACAGAGCATTAAGAAAGAGCTAGAAGGTGCCTGGATGGCTCAGTCGGTTAAGCATCCGACTTTGGTTCAGGTCATGATCTCACAGTTTGTGGATTCGAGTCCCACATCTGGCTCTGTGCTGACAGCTCGGAGCCTGGAACCTGCTTCAGATTCTGTGTCTCCCTCTCTCTCTGTCCCTCCCCCATTCATGATCTGTTTCTCTCAGTCTCAATAATAAATAGACATAAAATATTTTTAATTAATTAATTAATTAATTAAGAAAGAAAGAAAGAAAGAAAGACCTAGAGTAAGAGCACCTGGGTGGCTCAGTCGGCTAAGTGTCCAACTTCTGCTCAGTCATGACCTCATGACTCACGAGTTAGAGTCTTGCATTGGGCTCTGTGCTGACAGCTCAGAGCCTGAAACCTGCTTTGTATTCTGTGTTTCCCTCTTTCCCTGCCCCTCCCCCACTTGTTCTCTCTCTCCCTCTCTCTCTTTCTCCTCTCTCTCTCTCAAAAATTAAAAATTTTTTAATTATAATTAAAAAAAAAAGAATGAGCTAGAGCAAATGCCCTATGACAAGAGCATGCCTAGTGTGATCCAAAAACAAGGAAGCCACCAGGGTGGAATCTGACCAAGAAGGGGATAGTGGTAGGTAATACAGTCAGAAAGGTAACAAAGGCTTTATTGGCTCTTGTATGGACTTGGAATTTTATTCAGAGCAAAGTGGAGAGTCGTCTAAAAGTTTTTGAATAGATGAATTCAATGACTTAACTTACATTTTCAAAGGATCTCTCTGGCTGTTAAGAATAGACTGTATGTGTGAGTGTGTGTGTGTGTGTGTGTGTGTGTGTGTGTGTGTGTGTGTGTGTGTTGGAGGGTGGGTGGAGGAAGCAGTGAGAGGAGTTAGGAGGCCACTTAATCCAAGGAAGAGATATTGGCAGCTCCCACCAGACTGGCAGCAGTGGACATGGTACAAAGGAATCAGATTCTGGAAAGATTCTGAAAGTAAAACTGGCAAGATTTCTGATGGATTGGTTGATGACATGAGAGTAAAAGGAGTCAACGATGACAGGGGCTGTTAACCTACAGCTGTAAAGATGGAGTTACCACCACCTGAGATGGGTGAAGGCAGTGGGTAACAGAAGTCCTATTAGAAAGATCAGAAGTTTGGTTTAAGATATATTGAGTCCAACAGATTTCTGTCATTTAACAATGATTACAAAACATTACAATAATAGTATATCCTATCCTATGATTTTACAGATTATAAACATTAAGATTTGCACTCTGTACATGTCTATTAAAGCTAAAAAGCTGTAGTTAGGAAGATTAAACCTGAAAAGCAGTCTAGGATCTGCAGACGGTGATTCTATGAACTAATCTAATCAGTAAGTTAAGAAAGTACGTTATCTTTTTCTGAGGAAACCACTGGATGTTAGACAAGCTCTTTACTTAGGGAAATTGACCAGCTTGGTTTGATGAATGTGATTTCTTATCCCCTCTGTCCTCCTGCCAGTCTCACACAGGATTTCCTGTGCACAGAGCATAGTAGAGATAAGACAACATGCCAAGGCTTACAGTTGTGGCTCTTTGGGAAAGCCTACAGAACCTGCCAAAATTAAAGCATAGATCAGAGAAATAGGGCTTTTCCCCCAAACTGATAGTTTCTATTCCAAAAAAGTCCATGCTTATGCTTGAAGTAGTAGGAGCAAAAAGGCTTCATGGTTGGATGAAACACAGTCTCTCATGGTAAAACACACAGGAAATGTCTGGAAGCTCAAGCAAGAAACTCTATGCAGTAGTTAGCTTGTGTGGCCTACAAGAAGAGTGGAACAAAGAAAATATCTATCTGCTCAGCCCCTTCAGCCCATGAGTTTAATCTTAGCCAAATCTGGAAATTAGGTCTGGGTTGGTATTGCCCAGGAGGTGAACTCATTGAAAATTTGAAAATTCTGTCCTAGTTATTCCTAGGACAAAGGAATGTTCTTCTCTGTTCTTCTCTTTGGAACAGTGGCTCCAATAAAATAGATAATTAATTCTTGTTGAATACAGAAGAAACGAATGACTGTTTTGGCTCCAGAAATCAAATGGAATCTCAAAGCTGCATTAGATAAAACAGGTGGATAAGTATGTGGCTTTCATAAGAACTACATGTATAGCATAAATTATGCTATGAATAATTGCTAAGCATTATTGCATTGAATCACTGTGTTGTACACTTGAAACTAGTATAACGTTGTGTCGACTATATCAAATAAAATAATTAATTTTTTTTTTTTTTTAAAAAGAGACCTAACAATCAAGTGGCTTAAAGAGCAAAGAAATTTACTCCTCTCTTATGTAACAACTCCAAGGTCAGAATTTCATGCCTGCAGGCAACTCTGATCCTTGTAGCCATTCAGAACCCCAAGCTGATGGTAGCTCTGCTGTCTTGCAAATAAGGTATTCAAAGTCACAATTCCTGGGGAAAGGGGGAAAAAGTAGAAGTTCAAGGTCAGGGAGTTCCTCTAAAACAAGTGAAGCAGAAATTGCACACTTCCTTTCTGTTCACATTTCATTGGCAAGAGCCAAGATACATACCTAACTTTTACTACAAAAGATGCTGAGGAATGCAGTCCTGACTGGGTAGGCACATGCCAGCTACAGTTCTGTTACTATGGAAGAAGACAAGAACACAGTTTGGAAGGACAATTAGCTGTTTCCACCCCCAAAGCATTCTTTACTGTGAGGTGGACTAGGAAATTCACCCTGAGCAATAGGAAAGGTAAGACATTGGTCTGAAGAAAGTTGTGCTCTGTGAAACTACTCTCCTACCCTAAGTAAAATTATACAAAAGGCAGACATTCCCTGAAGTTCTCTAAGGAGACATTTCAGATTATCAGGGAGTTAAAGAACCTGACCTTGAACCCCACCTCAGACATTAGTATCCCAACATCCCAATTTATTTGGACACTTGACTATCAATGTATATAGCCTGTGTAGCCAAAATAAATTAGTTAGCTATAGCCAGAGAAACTAAACACACATGCACACACCACCACCACCACACCCACAATAACAAATTTAACATCTTTCTTGAAAAGTTGCTATTATTGTACCGTTTAACCATAGAACAGTCACTTGCCCATGTGCTATGGACTAGAGAAGGCTCTAGTTTAACCAACACTCTGAGAATAACTCAAGTTAGCAAAAACACTTAGCCCCTTCACCAGAGAAAAGTTTAACTTGGAATAATTGCTGTTCATTATTGTATGCTTACTACCTGCTAGCGTTTTGAGATCTATCATCTCATCTAACTGTCAGAGCTGTCCTATAAATGTTAATGAAGATGTGGAAACTGACCCTCAGAGAAGTTAAGTAACTTGCCTGTGATCTTGTAAGTAATGAGCAATTGAACCAGAATTTGAACAGACATTCTGACTGTAAAACCTATGTTCTTTCCTTTGCACTATGCTGCCTCCAACTATGCCAGAGATAATTTGCATGAGTCACAGGGAAACCAAAATGTACATGGTAAGTGAGGAGCGTCTTGTGGAGCAGAGGTTATGTTATTTTGTGTGGTTCTAGCAGACCTAGAAAAAGTGGAAAGAAGGCACTAGAGAGTAGATTTATTTTGAGAAGGAACAAGAACTTTCCATCAGCCCCAGCTGTCTGATAATAGTGTCAGCTTCCCACACATGGTAGTGAGTTCCACAGTGCTGAAAGTATTCATGCAGAGGCTTGGCAAACATTCATCTGAATTTCTTGCAAGAAAAAGTAAATTCAATGACTCCTTTTTTAAAAGTTTATTTATTTATTTTGAGAGTGAGAGAGAACAAGTGGGGTAGAGGGGCAGAAAGACAGGGAGAGAGAGCAAGAGAAAGAGAGAGAGAGAATCCCAAGCAGGCTCTGCACTGTCAGCATGGGACTCAGTGGTGGACTTGAACCCACGAGCCATGAGAACATGACATGAGCCAAAATCAAGATTCAGATGCTTAACTGGCTGAGCCACTCAGGAGCCCCAAATTTAGTGACTTTTAAGGTCCTTCTAATTCTGTGGTTCTTCTACTTCAAATTATGTCATTTTATTTCCTTTGAAAACTTTTTACTAACTTAGGATAGAGTTATAGACTTAGATACTGATTATCTTGGGTAGCTGATTATCTGCTTTCTGAACCTATTTTAAATCTTGTCAGTGATCATAGAATATATTTTAGGAACACTAGAGCATATAGGTTGAGGGTTTATTTTTGGAGTCAAAGAATTGGTCCAATGACTCTAAAACTTACTAGCTGTGTCATTTAAGATCAGAAGTCTTCAGTTTCCTCAAGTAGAAAGGGAAGTAATCAAGTCTCTCTTATTATGTTACTATATTACATGACGTGTTATTTATAAAATTCCTAGCATAGCCCCTAGGACACAGTAAGGGCTCAATAAGCCTCATAAATACTTATTATTTTCTGGTTTTGATTGTAGCCATCCTGATGGTATGTGCTGGTATTTTGGTGCAGGTTTGATTTGCATTTCCCTAATGATTGGTGATGTTGAGCATCTTTTCATGTGCTTGCTGGTCATCCGTATGTCTTCTTTCGAGAAATATCTGTTCAAGTCCTTTGTTCATTTTTAATCAGATTGGATTTTTTGTTGTTGTTGTTGTTTACTTGTAGGAATTCTTTATATACTCTAGAAAATAACTTCTACCAGGTAGGATTTGCAATTATTCTCTCCCAATATATGGGTTGCCTTTTCACTCTGTTGATTGTGCCCTTTGATCCACAGAGTTTTTCATTTTGATATAGTCCAATTTATCTACTTTTTCTTTTTTTGCCTCTTCTTTCGGTGTCATACCCATGCATAAACTGAAATTTTGCACATAGTGCTAGTAAGGCAAGAATCACTACTTCTTGCACAGACTGTCTGGGAATCCAAAACCTTTGCCTCAGACATTCCCAAGGGAGCTCTGCGGAACTGTGAGTAAATAAACACAGTAAACCCTGCTGCAGGAGCACCACTGAGGCTACTAGGCATAAAATTGGAACCCCTTGTTTGTTTATTTGGCAGCCTGTGCATGGAATCCAGAGGGCACTGAGATTTTGGGATTGTGCTTGAGAAGTGCCTGCCGCTCGGCCCTGTTTGCTGTCACAAGCAAGCAGGACAAGGAGCCCGTGTGGAGGGTCATGTGGCAGTGAGTAATCACTAAGAAAAGCAACTCTCTGAAGGGCTGGTCAACACATCAGGGTCAGGATGCATCACATGGACATGTGGATGCCTTTGTGTGTGTGTGTGCATTTTAAGGACCTATTAAGATCTGTCAAACACAATCAAGTGTCTTTAATTAAGTGCCTGGGCCGGTCTGTATGCACACACATGCAACTGCTCATTTCTATGCACTTGTAACTTAATAAATGTTTTCTATGGAATTTCATTTTACCTTAATTACCTAAGCCAGTAAATAAAATAAATGTTGAAATATTTTTTTCTCTTTATTCCGCTTTTGGTATTCCAGTAAACATTTTTATATCCATACACATAAAACTCTCCCAACTATTCATGTTGCCAAATCAGAATTCAGAATCTAGAGGTGGACGAACAATCACTTAACCATAAAATGTCTCTGGTGCATTTTGTTTATTCATTGCAAATGCTCTGACTCGCATTTAAAACAACGCTTTGTCTAGCACTGCTTCTCTTAATTTTTAATCCTGTGTATATTTCAAGGGGAATTTAATCCATCTGGTTCTGATTCATTTACTCTGAACTCATCTAAGTGGTACTTTGTAATTGATGTTTGATGTCCAAAATGCCTTGTGGGTTTTTAGGTCGTTATGAAGATTCCCCCCTGCCTGCCTATTTGACCCTCCACAGCACTGGTCATAATCAAGAGACTTTATTTTATTTACCTGACATAGTTACAAATAATTAGAAATGAGTACTTGACCAAATGTCAAAGCCCTCAGCAATCTGTAGTCACGATTTTGGAGTGTGATAAAGTGTAAGGCCCTGGGTGGAAGGTCACCGGGGGCTGTAAGTGCCCAGTGGGGCCTGGTTGCTCAGGAGACGAGGCCACACACTCTGTACTGTCCCCTGGCTTGGAGTCTGTGTTCACAGCGGATGTCCCTAGGCACCGGGAGCTGCATTCTGAAACCTCTTTTATCTAGTGCTCACACACATGGTACACACAACACTCCCATGCCCATTGCACGCACACACATAAATGGGCCCCAAGACAAAGCTTTCTCATCATGCATGCAGTCTTTATGATTACTTCGAAACAAGCTCTTACCTCAATAAAGCCCTGATGTATCGGGAAAATGACATTCTCTGTTGCTCTTGCTCTTCCAAATTCTACAAGTAGAAAATTTTCTACAGCCTTCTCAAGACTTGGCACTTCTTGAAGTCTTTCAAAGAGGGCCACAGAATATCTTTTTTTTTTTTCCCATAGAATATCTTAAATAGTAGAGCTTAAATATCTCTCATGATAAGAAAACTCAATCTATTGTTTCACAAAATGTTGCAGAATTTTAGCCCTGGAGGTGGTCTTTAAGATCACATAATCTTTAAAATGTCAGCTGTCCATAAATCTCTGTATAGTAACTTGTCTATTTTGTTTCTGTATTTGTTCTTTCTTTTAAATATGCAGTGACATGTGGTCATGGCCTTAGTTGGCTTGTCCATTCACCAGTCACTTGAGAACACTTATTGACCATCTACATTGTGCTGAGCAATCTGCTAGACGCTGAGGTTTTCTTTGCAGGCAAACAGCCTACCTTTGCAAAGTCTACACATGCATTCTCTGCCTACTGAAAGCTAACAGCTCGGAGTCCTTTCTCCACTGTGTCCTTGAGAACCAGCTTCATGTGTATCCACACTGGGACAAAGCAGATGGGAGGTAAAGGGCTGCCTGCTTAGTCACAAATGCCTCTGGCTTTCTCTTAAAAATGGTCTCCTAAGCTTAAAATCATTCTTCTTTTGCAACATCAAAGACCAAATGCATAAACATTTACATAAACTCTGGTATTCCAGATATCACAGTGCATCATTATATCTCAACTTTCTACAGGTTGAAGATTTTGCTGGTGCTTTTACCTCTTCATGTGGATGTGGAATTCTTAGAAGTGAGAAGGTAGTAATCCATTACTGGCAACTTCACCCTTGTGATATTTACTTTCATCAGTTAACTGAAATAGCAAGCTGCTTCTTTTTGAACTGCCTTTTGCTAGCTTTTCCACCTCCCTCAATAACTGTTTTACTATCATACTGTAAAGGAAAAGTCTTCAGACTACTGATTCATATTGTAGTGAGGTCATCTGAATTTTTAGGACTTTGAAAAGGAATCATATTGTGAAAAGAATGAGCCTAGCTCAAACCAGACGAGCTGAGAGCTTATCTTACGAGGACATTGGCTCGCCAGTGGGTGGAGGAGATGACCGTTGCTGCCTTTTGTTTCCTTCTCCACTAGAGTTAAACAGATGTGGTTAGTCACTGTGCAAGGAAGCATGTGGAAATGTGTAAATATTCATGTTTATGTGTGGTTGCCAGATCTAAATCAGCAAGGCAGTAATTTCTCTGGGAGCCCAATGTAGGCACTAAATTTTGCATTCACCCACCAAATGGGTACACAGGACCCTTAATCTTTCTTCCTGCAGGAGGGCTCTCCTGGCACCATCCAGCCTGAATTTGGGGCCAACCTTTCCCTAGAGCCCCTTCCCGTGAGTTATAGCCTGCAGCATGGGGGCTGAATAGAAAACAGCCTTCAGAAACTCAACTGGAAGCGCTGACCGGAATTCAATCTAATGTTGAGAATGGCAGGAAGGCTTCTATTATTCTACTTCATTCTATCTGCTGTGAGGCAGCACGGCGCCTGGAGTCTGACTGAGCTTAACTCATTTCCCTGGATTTCCGAGTCTCAGCCACAGTGCCTACGAAAGCCAAATATCTCACTCCTGAGGCTCACTACACTTCCTGATATAGGATGCACTTGCTTGTCTCTTGGTGACCTTAAACACTAATAAAGGAGTCATAATATGACCTAGACAAGACTTGGAAGCCAACCAGAATGCAGATGATTGACGGGAGTGCTTTCAGTTATCTACTGTTTGTCCTGGCACACTGGTGTGGCTCTTTTCATTCTGGTGGTGGGAGTATGAGGCTTAACAATATAGCACAGTGTGCTCTGCATACTGGTGAGACATCATGCTCAGGTGTAGCAAAAAGAAACTCCACTACAGACTGGAAGCCCGCAGGCACCAGCTACAAATTTTGCTCCCTTTCCCCCAGCTGGCTGGATGGATAGCAATGGCAATTTGGAAACAATTCTCAAGTGTGAATTATCTCCAGTTCTGGGTATGGGGTTAGAGGAGCGAATTCTCTCATTGACTTTTTGCACCCCTGATGGCTTTGGTTATCTCTGCTTTCCTTCTCTCAAATGTTATCAAAGTGATAAGCATTTCTGCAGAAAGATCACGAATTCACAATCCCATCCTTTTAGTCTCTTTATAGTTCTTCTACTCTAAGATAAATGTGTGATCTGATGCATAGTGTGGATCTGTGATGAAGACATCTGCTCAAAATAACAAAACAGGCCTGGGGAGAGTATTGGGAGTCATTTCTTATGTTTGCTGGTTGTCCTGTTTTTATGTGTTTAAGCATGAATTCCTCATTTTTGAGAAAGGCTTTTTATAATTCCACTATTCCCCCTTCTGTCTACTTAATAATACATTTATATTCAGAAGATGAACTTACAATATCAAACTGGACAGAGAAGCAGGCTGCCTACCCTTTTGTATTTGGAAAGTGTCCACTAAATAGTCAACATGCAAAGAGTTCTTGTGAAACTTTCCCTGGAAATTTCAGTCTGCCATCCTCAAGGACCAATGGCCTCAGGTGATCTATCACAGCCACAACCAAGAATTGCCAGCCTACATAACAAAAGCAAACAGAGTCAGGCTGCTCCATCCAGTGTGCCAGGGTCAGACTACAATGACACAGTTATTCTCCACGATAGCAGCCTCCAGCAGGAGACAGTGCCTTCTGTGTTAGCCTGTCATGAGTCTGTGACTTGCTGAGCCCCCTCTGAACCTATTTATAAGTTTATCCTCTACTACATCTTGGAGTAACAAGCATTCAGTGTTAATATGTACTATGTGTAAGTTTTTCTTTTATTTATTTTATCATTACCTCTTTCCATTTTGTAACATACATCTCAATTTGGCAATTTGATGATAAGTTACTCTAAATCTTCTCTTCAAGATTTTATACATTTATAATGTACTTTGTTTAATACTTATGGATCTCTACCTATGTTGAAGAATCCCACCACTTATTTTTAATCTGTCCTATTAGATTCAGTTTTAACTAATATTTTTGAATTCCCACTACATTCTGGGAACTGTATTATATTCTTTATCATCACCACCACCATCATCATCATCATACCTAACAATTATTATGTGCTTACGGCATGCTAGTCATTGTTGAAATACTTGATGTAAATTTCTTACAATTATCCTATAAGAAGTTTTCTTTTACTTACCAAGAATAACTTCATGGGTTTATATTGTGATCCTTACTATACAGATGATTCTAAGGTTCAGAAAGTTTTAAGCACCTCGCTTAAGATCAAGAAACAAAAACCAAGATTCACATATCCATATGTAGAAGACCCATGTTTGCATATAGCTTCCCATTAAGCTATATTATATCTCTGCATAAATCCGTGAAAAACTAGCTTTGGTTCTGCTGGATGCTTGCCTCATCTAGCCAGTCCTTAAAGCTGGTTGTTTCTAATCTGTTATACAGATTTTTAAAAATAAATTTTTGCATTCTCCTTCCATTGGCCTATTGTAGATTCATATTGACACATAGGGAAGTTAACCTGATATGGTATCTGAACACAACATAATTGTAGAAAAGCAGATCCAACAACAAATTCACAACACGGTATAAACATACTTTCTCATCAAACAGAAGTTTGCAAATTCCATGTTCTACACAAATAAAAAATACAAAATCATGGTTGGTACTGCTGGAACTTAGTTTAATTCATTTGCTGTGTTTTGTTACTCTTACTTTAGTTATGGAAATGTTGTAACATATTAGTGATCTTCTATTGAAAGGAAATTCTCCATAAAATATTCTGGAGCTAGAAACCGAAATGAATTCTTTAAAATTATTTAAATATGTGCATGTTCAAAGGGACTTTCTTTTACTTTCCTTTAAATTCATTGCCCATTTCTTTAATCCTTTCTTCCAAAGACTTATTTTCCATCCTTTTAATCACCTTTGAAGACCCTCCAAGTTCTGTTTTGCTCAAGTTCGTGAAGCCCAGAAATGGGCATTACTTAACCATCACTGAGTAAGACATGGTGGCTAAGAATTCTACATCATCTTCTTGTAGTCTAAATTCCCCATGTTGTGCTCAACAAAGCACCATATTCTGACATGTTGCCTCCTTACCACAAAAAATAATTCCCAGGTTTTTGTTTTTGAACACATAGGCTAAAATTTACAAGTGCACAGTCTGGTTTTCTTTTCAAATTAGACCATTTTGCTTTTCGCCCTTAATCTCAAACCAAGATAGGGTTTGTTTTTGCCTGTCGCTCAGTTCAGAGGCATCTGCATACTTCATGTTTGCTCTGTTCCCTTAGTCCAGACTTTCACTTTAAGCGTGACCCCTGAATCATAACCTATAGAATAAATATTTCCTCAGGATAACACAGTGATTTAGCAATATGTTTGTTGTAGCCCAGTCCCCAAATGTAGCTGGTGTGGATTTTAGCATGGAAATAAATGCAAAATGCTATGACACTTGTTTTTTAGATCAACAAGCTCCTAGCAAATTTGGTGTCATTTGAAGATAAGAAGACTGGGCTTGATGAAGTTGATTGCTTCAATCACACAACCAGCCCTACCTCAACTCTGCTCTTTCTAGAGGAAGGAAGGGCAGAGACTATAAACACAATTCCCACAGTTTCTTTCTTTTTTTAAAAAATTTTTAAATGTTTTTTCTTTTTTTTTTGAGAGAGAGAGAGAAATACAGACAGCGTGAGCAGGGAAGGGTCAGAGAGAGAGGGAGACACAGAATCAGAAGCAGGGTCCAGGCTCTGAGCTAGCTGTCAGCACACAGCCAGACGCGGGGCTCAAACCCACAAACCGTGAGATCATGACCTGAGCTGAAGTCAGACGCTTAACTGACTGAGCAACCCAGACACCCCAATTCCCACAGTTTCTAAGTGCAGAGGAAGAGAGGTAGCGGCTCTTGGCTTCATGTAGGGTTTCCCTCTATTGAAGTATCAGTGACACTCACTCTTGAGTCTTCAAGAACGTGTCTTCTTCTGGGACGCCGAGGTGTCTCAGTCGGTTAAGAATCCATCTCTTGATTTTGATCTCATGGTTCCTAGAGCTTGCTTGGGGTTCTCTCTCTCCTTCTCCATCTTCCCCTCCCACAAGGGCTCTCTCTTTCACTCTCAAAATAAATAATTAAATTTAAAAAAGAGCTTGTCTTATTCAGACACAAAGTTTAGTCTTGTTTATCTTTTTAAACACATATGCATCAGGTAGAAAGCCCTAAGGTCTCTTATAAACATGTCACTAAAATGTTTTCTGATGAATTCTAGCAACTACTTGTTCCCCAGATATATTTTTTACTAGCATTTAACCAGATGTTAACTGAAATGCTAAGCTATATTTTTTAGCTATCCTGGCATTCATTGATAATTAATAAATTAATTTCTACTTTTGACTTCATAGATCTATGTGAAATATTTACCTCTTTCTGGTCTTGGTTATATGAATCAGAGATGAAAGACTATAAAACCATGATAAAGTACAATTATTTCAGTTTGGACCCTAAAGAGTACTCCAAGGATAGAGATTTCTTATAGGTTGTTAACCATGTCTACATATGAAAGAGAAATCTTTTTTGACTTTCAAATATGTTACTAAAGCCAAAATTGGGTCTGTCACTTGTAGTTTTTATAAATGCTTGATTTGTATGGCATTTGTTTGAGACTGCGATTCATGAAAAAGGTAAAAAATTTTTTCCAGGCAGAGAGGGGCTTGATTATATTTTATTTGCCCCAAAGCTTATTAAGGCTGAGCAATAACAATTCTCTATATTTTCCAGCAAAATCTAAGATGTTTTCTCAGATTGTGCTTTGAGGAGCTCTAGGGGTTCCTCCACCACACCTGAGGACAGGGGCAAGAAAAAAGTCCAGGGTAGGCTGGGATGGGACAGTGTGCACCTGGTGTGCACCCAACCAGAGCAGCTCTACCTCTGATCGGCTTTACACATTGGACTCCTGTGTAAGGTTTCACTTGAAGAAAGATCCATGTGTTACCAGGAATATGAAAAATATTACTAACAATAAAAAAGATGTGAAATCCAAGGGTCTTAAATTTTATAAGCAGGGGAACATGTTCAGAGAGAAGCAATGATTTGTTCAAAGTAACATAGCTAGGTAAAATAAATAAATAAATAGCTGCATTAATGATTTGTAAAACTTAAAAGGCTATGTTCAATTTAATCAATGATTTATTAGAGGCCAACAAAACATAAGGCATTACACTAGACCTCCAGGTAATAAAGAAAATAGCATATAGCCCTAAGTAGAAACCTCATATAACATGCTAAAAAAAACAAAAACCAAAACAAACAAACAGAAAAAAACACGGAAGATCATTCAATCTGGCGTACTTGTTTTAGAGTTTAGTAGTCTTCTTAAAGCCACATTTCAAGTAAGTGGCAGAATCAGGACACGAATCTGACTCTTCTTGCCTCAGTTATAATGTATTTTCCTCTATACTACTATGCCCCAAATTTAGTTCATGAACACCTACTCTCTTGGGAAAGACTCCACTTGAAAAATCCAACCAAACATTTACATTTTAAAGATTCTGACAAGTCTTATAGTGAAAAACAAACAAACAAAACCAAACAAGCGCTTAGATGACAGTTCCAGAAATTACCATAGAATACTCTTCAGGTCATACATGTTTATGCCCACAAGGAACACAAATGGAGAAATTCTTTAGTATACTTCTCCTCCCATAGACTTTAGTAGGTTTGAAACTGAACTGTAGAAGAATCTTGTTTTAAAACCCACATTTCCATGGTTTACGTAAAACGGAGCTTGAGAAAGTATGATCTCTGTGATGTATTAGATCAGATGTACTTTTTCTACACACATATTGTGTTTGCATCTTATAGAAAATATATGCACATATGTCCATATAAGTGTAAATTAAAAGCAATATGCAAAGTTTTAACAAAGTGTTGTTTTAGTTTTAATATCCGTTCACATTTGTTCACATCTATCATGAAAAATTCAATGTGTATTTATTTTCTTCCTAAATATAGCAGATGCATATAATTCATTGGAAATGTTGAATTAATTTTAGTAAGATAAGGATTGGCAGATACATTCTTGCCCTATTTTCAGAGATAAAGTGACTTTTCTGCAAAATGAAAATCAACTTGTTTTTCTTATAAAACACATATATCTTGGTGCATTTTGTTTAGGTCAAAATGGTAAAAATAAAAAGTAATAAATAGTAAAATTTCCCTGAAAATTACCACATAACGTACACCAAACCAAAATCGTACTGTAAATCCTGGGAGAGAACCTGTTCTTGTAAGATTTGCAGACCAATTTTTCAAGATCAAAAGTGTTTATATAGGCTCACAAAATCTTGGATCTTTTCCCAGACAAAAGCTCCACACTTCTGAGGCTGACCCATCACTAATATGGACAATATTTTTGACATTTCCTGGGATGGATGCAGGGGTCTCTGTGATAGTCAGGCTTCCTAGTATAATGGAGGGCCAAAACAATTTGCTGCACATGAAAGGTGGTCAGATGGCACCGGTATTTTGCACAAAGAAGGAAATAATTTGTAGATTCTATGAGCCTGTTGTATTGTGTCTGCTTTGTTAGTTGAGAAACATCATTGGGGACCAATTAGTACATAGAGGGCCATGTTACCCACTGGACAGACACTCCTTTCCAAGTAATTTGAGTCCTGTGTTTAGGTGATGTTCCTTCCTGTAGTATAATATTTCCTCACAGAAAACTTTTAGAAACAGGCTCTCAAGTATGCTGATTCTCTTAATCCTTTATAACAAGGCCTAACATAGTGCCTTACACTTAGTAGGCCTTTATCATAAGAATTTTCAACAAATTCATGCATTTACCAAGCTAGAACGTGTAAGATGAAGTAAATCGTGAGCTCTCTGGTAACATATATCTAATGATCCATTTACCCACTGTGCTTTATTATTGTTTTCCAAAGTCTGGTCTGCTTCTCAAGTTTGCATAATTATTATACTTTGATTGCCAACAGCAATAACAGGATAAAGCCATAGGTGCTCTTTTACCCACTTGGGTTATGAGGGATCTTACTTACAATGTTTATGCTCAAGGTTCTCTAATCTCAAAAGTTTTCATGGGTGATCAGGTATAGAAAAATGTTAGGTATTGCAGAGAGGGATGAGATACAGATCCTGCTCTCGGAGAGCTTCAGTCTCATTGTAGAATCAAGACAAACACACATACAGAGAGTAGCACTTATCAGTGACCAGTTAGTGGTATTTGAAAGCACTATTGCTGGAATAGAGGTTTGGATGCTCATATTGACAAAAAAAAGCAAATTGATAATTGCGTCTCTTCATCCACTCTTTAGATAATGGAGATTATATACAAAAGATTATCCTCATCCAATACAAGATTTGTAGCCAAATGAAGGCTCAGCACCTGTCCCCCAGCTTCTTCCAACTCTGGTATCACTATCTTTCTTTGTGAGGCACATGTCTTTCTCCTTCATCATCTTCAGCACTGTCCAAGGCTTTACCCCTCTCCTTTCCTATCCTGGCTTTGCCTAACTCTTTACGGGAACTTGGTACTTCACTTCCCAGAGTTCTGTAGCAGCATTAGAAAGAGGCCAATTTAATGTGAGAATAGAAGTGAGCACACCCATAGCGATAACCCCACTGGGATTCTCACCCCCAAGTTGGACACCATGTCCATTAATGTGGTTGATAATTTACAACTCGAAGTCCTGTGACATGGGCTTAGGCTATTTTAAAGGCAGCTTCCAAGCAACCTGGGCAGAGCTCTCAGCAGTGAAACATTTAAGGTGGTAACCAAGAGCAACTTGTCTGGGAGTCTAGCCCTATCAGAATATGTTCTGTGAGACAAGGTTGCCAGTTGAAGGGAATAATTACAAGGGGCTGCCTAACTGCCATGACAATAGAAACTTAACCCAAGTGTTTTCAGGTAACTGCCAGCCTTGGGTCTGGCTGCCTTCCATGGGCCCCACAGCACACGGCACTGTGTGAAGTGGATGTTTTACAGCAAGTTACAGCAACGCAGCTGTTTGCACTAGAATTTAACCCAGGTATGCCAGACAGCTGTGCCAAAGCACGCCTTCCTGTTTCATTAATTCAACAACAACACATATAAAAAAGCCATTTGACCATGACTGCTGGTTTCAGTTCCTTGTCAAGAACCCGTTCTTTAATTCAATTTAAGAAAATATTCCTGAGTGCTGACTATGTGTTTGACACCTGCAGATGAAGAACATACAGGTCCTGATAGAGTGACATCACCCAATCCTTAGTCAACGTCTTAACTTGGATGATGAGCACACACACACATACACACACATGTCAATGTTATAATTCAATGATAAATGTAAAACTAGAAATAAATAGGAATTATATAGTGATATAGAAAAGAAAATGGTTATATCCGACTAGGGAAGTCAGGAATAGCTTCCCAGAAGTGATACTATTTGGACTTTGTAGGATAAATTGAAATTCCCTAGGCAGAAAAGAAGGAGGAAGTCTAACAGTCAGAAGGAAACATCCAACACTAAAGTATTAAAATGTGAAAAAAGATGGGGGAGAAATTAATAGATTAGATTCATTGAGGGCAAATCTTGTGCAGGTGAGTTTGGTGGTCATTCTTGCTTATAGAGCCGTGGGTGCCAAGCTCAGAATGGTATTGCATACAGCCTGCCTAGGCAGCCATAAAATGGTGTCATGTAGGGTGTGAGATGATCAAGTTATTTTCTAAAACCTCACTCTGGCATCCCCTTCAAGGAGGAGACTCAAGGAAGCTGAGCAACTAGTGTAATAGACCAGGCAAAGGCAAGTGAGAGCTGGCCTGAGGATGCTGAAGAAGGAACAATTCTGCTTGCTGGGCTCATAGAAATTACAATGATTCACCCATTCCTTCTGCAGCCAGACTTTTGGGTTTTGATGTACATAGATTTGTAAGTGAGTAAAGAGAATCATCATGTTCCTAGAAAGAAATGCTAATGCTAGAATTACAGGACATTAAAATTGATAAACATCCTTAGATCTATTCCAACTCCCTCAGTTTACCTATTTGCTACTTAATAGCAAATTTGAGGCTGGCAGCCAGGTCAGCAGCCTGGCTTGTTTTGTAGAATAGTGTTACCATTGAATTGCATCCACAAAAAAAGACATGTTTAAGTCCGAACCCCTAGTGCCCACAAATGTGACCTTATTTAGAAATAAAGTCTGTACAGGGGTGCCTGGGTGACTCAGTCAGTTAAGCTTCCAACTTCGGCTCAGGTCATTATCTCACAGTTCATGGGTCCAAGCCCTGCGTCGGGCTCTGTGCTGACAGCCAGCTCAGAGCCTGGAGCCTGTTTCGGATTCTGTATCTCCCTCTCTCTCTACCCTCCCCTGCCCATGCTGTCTTGCTTTCTCTCTCAGAAATAAATGAAACATTAAAAAAAAAAAAGAAAGAAAGAAATTCTGTACAGATATAATCAAGATGAAGTCATTAGAATGGACTCTAAGCCAACACAACTGGTGTCCTTACAAGAAGAAGGAGATAACCATGTGAATATATAGAGATACAGGGAAAAAGCCATCTGAACATGGAAACAGAGATTGAAGTTACTCAACTGCAAGCCAATGAAGGCCAAAGACTGATGGCTACCAGCAGAAGTTAGGACTGAGCCAAGAAGATTCTATGCAGAATCTCAGGGGGAGCATGACTTGCTGGCACCTTGATCTCAGACCTTAGCTTTCACAACTGTGAGAGAACACATTCCTGTTGCTTTAAGCTACTGGTTTGTGGTACTCTGTATGGCAGACCAAAGAAACAAATGCAGATATTGTTAAAGTTTAAATGTTTTGTGTCTGTGTGTGGAAAAGCCCCCTCTGAAAGAGCTTCAAAGTAATTGCCTAATGCAGTGCTACACTTAAAAAAACAATAAAACTCCCTAAGCATTACACACTGTAATCAATTTGGTTCAGTGGTAAATCTCAGATTCATAGTTGTTACACAATGATAAGATTTTAGCAACTAAAATTTGAGTACACTTTATATAGCATTCTCATCCATCATCTCATTTAATCTTCACATATGTTCTGAGAAGTAGGAACAGTGAGAAAGTGGTCGGTTGTCCCAAAGTTTCCAAGTTATAGAGCCGAAGTCAAATTACAAGATTTAGCTCCAGATTCTGTGCTCTTCCCTGCATTCTGCTCCATTAGTGGTTTTGACAGCTTGTCTTTATTGCAAACTATCCAGGATCAGCTGGGGCTATGGGGAAGGAAGATCCCTGCGCTGAGATTGCTTACATATGTACTCAGAAAGAGTCGACTTGAGATACTACTGCCAAGCAGTTCTCCTCCGAGGAAAGAAATGCTAGTGATACAGTGTAATAATGGAAATAGCTTAACTCATCCCAACAAACGTTTATATTCAGAGTGTTTGGAAGTAGTAAAAAAGCCTAGAAGAGGATATGATGTTGCATCTCCTCCTTAGTTGTATCCTGAGAAATAAGCCTTCCTTATAAAAGGGCAACTTTTTACAGCCTTGAAAACCAGAACCAATTCAGCTTCTCTTAGACAAACTAGATCTACCCTTGTCCCTAGCATCATACTATGATTTGCTACTTCAATTCTCATTGTGATATTTTTATGGTTGGTAAGGAAAATCATGTCTTAGGCAAGTGATACAATTCAGTTTTTCATTTGGAGTTTTGCTCACTTATTTGTTTCTTTTTGAGACACTGGGCATCCTGTGTAGGTATTTGCAGGGAGACAAATAATAATTGACCAACAGTTAAACTTCTGGAAAATGGATGTGATGTGTGGACCTCAAAATACCATTTATCAGAAACTGGCTAACAGTGTTACGGTTAATTATAGCCATCACACCTCTGGCATCATGTGGAAGAAGGAAAGGAGGAGAAGGAAGAGGAAGGAAGCCTCTTCACTTGTATAGGTCAATAAAAGACATTGGTTTTTTTTTTTTTTTCTAATAGCAATCTTTTGGCTCTTTATTAAAGTAGCAGGAAAGTGACATCCAGTTTCAACCAGGAGGAAACCTGTGCAGGGCACCAGCGAAGCTCTGCATCCTAAGAGCTCACAATGTTTAGAGTCATTATCTATTTGTTTTACATCCTAAAAGTACTTACAAGTCAAGGATAGTGACTCAAAAGTAAACCTCAGTAAAGGCTTTCATCTTTCTGAGTGGTCTGGAGGCAAGTTCATGACCAATCCCCCACCCAGATCATAAATGTATGTAATGTTTGGTCTCAGGACAGATACCAGAAGCACAGCAAATAATGTCTGTCTCCACATCTGTATTAAAGTCCTTCTCCACTGTAGCTGTGACTCTGGGTGTGTGGAAGGGCTCTCCAGCTTCACAATAAATGTGCAATCTATGAACAGTTTAAGTTCAGCAGTGAGTGTACTGACACTCACTCACATAGCCCCTTCATCCACTCACACTCTTAAAAAGAAGTCAGATAAATTATGTTACAATATAATCCAGAGGAACAAATTCTTCAGTTATCCTGGAATGTCACGTATCCTTCATTATTTTAAATAAAGAAGTCACAAGCTGCGTATTGGAAGTTTTTTTCCTTCTTTTTTCATTTTTGTAACAGAACTTTCATTTTAGTATTTATTATATTAGGACTTGGATTTGCCCTATAGCTTTTAAAGTAAAAATTATTATTTCCCACCCAATCCCCACATGCTTGCAAATGTTTATAAAGATTTTATTCAAAAGTTCCAAAGAAGGTTGAGAACAGTTTCCTATGGATAATTGAGACTCAACCACTAAATCCAATAGGCTTAATGCAGATAGATTTCTGTAGCTTTCAGAGTTAAAACACCAGGACCCCCACCTCCACCAGGAGCCCCACCTCCTTACATCTGTCCCCACTTTACAGACGAGAAATTCAGAGCCCCTAACCAACCTCAGGGCTGTGAAGAGCTGTCCTGGAATGCATGCCCACAGCTGACCCAGCAGCACCACACACAGCTTTTGACTTTCTGCCCCGTTAGTTACTTTGCCCAGATTTCCAAGAGACAGGCAAGCCCTGCCCGCCTCCCCACTTCCCCAGAGCTGGGAGTGACCTCCCAGAAGCACAAAGCAACTCGGCAGGGCAGTTGCTGTGAGGTCTGGGACTCCCCCAGCACTGAAGCAGTTAACTTGTAGGAAGACCTAGAGAAAGAAAAACAGACTAAGAACTGCCTTGTGGGGAGGAGGGCTAGAAAACGAGGCTGTTGCTGTTGTTTTCATTGTGTGCACTCTAATCAGGGAGGGTAAGAACAATGATGCATGTAATGCTGATTTTGGAACGTGTCCACGCAGCTTTTCCCAGGCTAGACAGCCTTGGGAACCAGTGATAGAGTGGCACACCAGGGGCACAGCCTCAATCACCAAGCCCAGGGCAGGGCAGCCTTTTCTGTGGATAAAATATGTGAGGGATGACAAGAATCTTCCCAGCATGGGAAGTGGCAGTAACAAAAACAATACACAACAGGGAAAATGGTGAAGGTTTTGCATCTCCCAGCCTGGCCACGGGGCCAGGGGGGGCCAGGGGACGTGATAATTGAAAGATAGGAGACTTCTCCTTCTACCCACCCCATTCCATTTTTCTTTTTTGTTTGTTTGTTTCCTTTTTTGCATTCAACTTGCCCTCCCTTTCTTCCTCACTCCCCTCCCCCCAAACTCCCTCCACCACACTTTGAAGCCAAGATGAAAGCCCTGTGTTGTGGCTGCTGGCACCAGGCTAGCGCAGGGGGAATGGCTGAAGTGTGCTTTAGTTTAAGATGCTGTACTTTTCTCCCAAGGAAAAGGGGGAAAAATCAGCTTGAAACAATACATTACATTTTGCTGGCGAGCATACTTTATGTATCTAGGACTTAAACATGGTCCTAATTTTTCAAAGCTTTTGTCTTCAAGGATAAGGGAATAGCTAAAATGTGGCATCCTCCCTCAAAGTGAATGCATTGGGCTTTGGAGTGGTATTGTTTAATAAAATAAAACAAGGAGCAGGCAAAAAGGCACATGAGCTTTTTGGTATTGACACAACTGCAGATCATAACTTTCTCAAGCATTGATGAAACAGCTCCTTTACTTTGAAATAGCACATTTGAGTTATGTTGTACTAAATAATTTTGAAAGGATGGCTTCTATATATTTACTTACAGTTATTGCTTACCAGACTTAGCAAATAAAGATTCAGGACACCCACTTAAGTCCAAATGTCAGCTAAACAATGATGAATTTTTAGTATAAATATATGCCATGCAATATTTGGATAAACTTATGCTAAAAATTTACTTGCCGTTTATTTGAAATTCAAATTTAACTAGGTGTGCTGCATTATATCTGACAACTGTTCACGTCATGAAAGTTTTCAAATCAATTCAGCCTCCTAAAATTAAGTTAAAAGGTTTTTAAGAGCTATGTTACAACGTGAATTTATTTGATATTCATCAATTTGAACATAGGAATATTCAATATATTGTTGTCGCTCTGACACAGACTGCCTACACTAAGGTCCTTCCGTGCCCCCTATCCCACCCCCTAAATACAACACATATACACAGCACCCCTCACTCCCTTGCTCCCACCACACACACACACACACACACACACACACACACACGCATGTGCACATATGCACATACACACACATACCCCATAGGGGTTTTAAAAGGATTTTATGTATGTATTTTTCCATCAAAGAAAGGATTGGCTAATATGTTACCTAAAGCAATAGGTCAGTATTTATAATCAACTCCTACCATAGAATGTGTATATGGCTCCCACTTGGCCATTACTCAAAACTGCAGCTGCTTTGTCAAATAGTAATAGCTCATGAGATCTAAATGAGCCATAATTATTTTTGGTTAAACATTTTTCCTCAATTTATCTACTTAATGCCCTGAAACGTGGTTTTATTATTTTATGTTTACTTAAAAAAAAAAAAAACCCATGTGCTCAGAAACATAAAGTCAACCTAAAGAAACTACTTGGAAGTTTCCGCTGACCTGGTCCTATATTCTACCTCTGCAAACACCTCGTGTCCACTCTTGTGCATGTGATCTTGTGTTCACTTGAACTTGGACAACGTCGGAGGCCTGGTATTTTTGCCTCTCATTGCTGCTGTCTCTGAACATGACCTGCAAGGTTGGTGAGCTTCCAAGACATAGGGACTGAAGAGGGGGCTAAAGAAAGACTAAGAATGTGTGGAAGACAGTGCTGGAGGAGAAGATTCAGAATGGTTTGAAGTCTCCATGTATGTGAAATTTAAATTGTGTGTTTAAAACAATTGCCTTTTAAATGATTGTTGAAATTTTCATTTAAACCTGTAGCTGGAAGATGGTCAGGTGTCATCTAGAGATTCATGCCTCTTTTGATAACCATTGTCCTACCTACCAAAACTATTTTTTTTTAATTAGACAAAAGATCACTTTGTTAGAAAAATGGCTCTTTTGAATCAGTTTTTCAGTGTAAGCTCACTTTGGCTTCTCTTACATCAGAACCAAGAAACGAATTATTAGAAAACTTCTTGAACACCTGTCCACTTTTCAAAAACATAACAAGATTTTAAATTTGAGGAGAGACTCAAACCTACATAACTTTCATAAACACTTAACAGGGCTCATGATGTTTCATCATCTAATTTTCCAAACATAGTCAAAAGTTTGAAAATTTGAGTTTGAGTTTGAAAATTTCATTATAAACAAAAGAATGGGAAAAAATACAGTTACTCACCTCTTTATACCTCTATTCATCACCCTCTTGTTCTGATTCCCATCTCCACCTTTCTGCTTATACAGAACAATCACATGTTTATCAAATAAATCCATGTATCTGTTTAGCTGGTGAGGTAGGATGATGCTGAAGAGTCTGAAGAACTTGGCCTAATTTCAGTTCTGATACTAATAACTCTATTAACGTGGACAAATCTATTCTCCATTCTTAGCCAAAAGACTAAGAAATAACAAGAAGCTCTGTTTCTTAGAAGAACAATAATGTAAAAACAGATGCTCAAAAACGTCTTCTTATTCTGAAATTCTGATTCTATACCAATATTCATTAATAAGACCTACTGTCTCCTCTATGTATCAGAGGTCAATGATTTGTCAGTTAGTTGCACTTAATTAAACATATTTTATGTACTTAATTAAACATTTTGTATGGTGATGGCTTATTTTTGGAAAACTTACACCCAAACAGAATACACTTTTGAGCAGAAACACAAAGAAGCACATGTAGAGAAATGAAACTGTCAACTATTACATCTACATATCCCCTACTTCAGGAATTAGAATTTGTAAATATTGCATTTTGGCCATTGATTTTTCAAATAAGGATAATACATGATATAAACTATTCTTTCCGATGGTGTGCCCATTTGTGGCATCATAAATTCAAGGATTTTAGCTGCATTGGAGTTCAGACAGACATCCAGAGAAAACTTTTTAAGAGAGCAAATGACACTCTCATTGTTTTCAGAAGACTAATCAAATATGAAAGGACTTGGATCAATTATAGGATTGATATGGCATGTGGCAGATGCTGTTCTTTTAAGGGAAAAAATGCAAAATATGGAGACTGGGAACCAGGAACCAATCAAGGGAATATCTGAAAAATGAAACAAACATCCAGTTTGCTGATCAGAACCAGGACCCAAGGATTATTGTGAAGAAATCATTGAAATCATCATTTGGGTCTAGCGCGAGTGGAAATGACAACCCGGATAAAGGGATTGAGAGAGACACTGCACAACAAAAGTGTCCTGAGGGAACTAGGAGAGCCCTGACACCCTTTCTTCAGAACCACAAACTTCCAGGATCACCTTGGTTCTCCCAGCAGATGCACAGCCAATGGAAGCAGCCAGATTCCTGCCTTCTCTTCCCACATTCAGACTTCAGTGATCTGGACTACAGAGATATCCACATGGGGAATCCACATGCTTTCTCTGTTCCTATACATCTTCTTTCTTCCTGACATATCATTCCCAAGGCCTTTTAGACTAAGATCACTTAAAACATCACATACCAAGTTATGATGCATGATGTCAATGCTGCCAGAACTTCACTGGGATTAAAGCTCACCTATCTGTGTGTTTTACCTAAATATGTGGTTGGAGGGAGATACTAGGTTTTAGCATGTGAGGTTTATTTTATGCAAGTTTTATTACTTTGTTCATTATTTTAAGAATTAATCATGTCCTGGGGCACCTGGGTGGCTCAGTCGGTTAAGCATCCGACTTCGGCTCAGGTCATGATCTCACGGTTTGTGGGTTCGAGCCCCGTGTCAGGCTCTGTGCTAACATCCAGCTCAGAGCCTGGAGCCTGCGTCTGATTCTGTGTCTCCCTCTCTCTCTGACCCTCCCCTGCTCATGCTGTCTCTCCCTGTCTCTCAAAACTAATGTTTTAATAAAACATTAAAAAAATAATAATTAATCATGTCCTCTAAAATATAAATACAGATCTAGAGCCTGTTTATAACAGGCTCTCTCTCCAATGTGAAGTCTCCTACACTGAGAGCTAAAACTACGTTTTTTCCCATACATCCATCTTTAATTGGGCTGAACTATTATTCAAGTTAGCTTCCTGCTGCCAATCATTGTTCAATATACATCAAATGTAGTCAAGATATCACCTAAGATGGCTATATGGCTAAAGACCCTATTTGGAGATTATTTCCCCACTGATTTCCAGGTTAGAAACTTAGAGCTCTGTTTTGAACAGGGGATCCCTTAGCTAGGTAGGAGGACAGCAGAAGTGAGTGGCCTAATATGGAGCTTCTAATATGGAGCCTCACAGCCTGTCTCCTAAAAACAGTACTGAATACCCTGGGTTACCTTCCCCCAACACAGATGAAAAAAAAATCCTTTTTTTTTCTAAGAAACTGAAAGGTGCTTTCCTCACTCTGACTGTAACATGAACATGCTAGATGCTTTATCCCACCCTCCTTCTTCCACTTGCTGGCAAGAGTTGGAAGGATTTGGAGATTCTTGGAGCACACAAACCACCAGCGCTGCCCTCTTCCCCCTGTGAGGCTAAGAAGCATATAGATGTTGTGTCTAGCTTGTCTCCTTTTCAGACTGTAATCATAGGAGAGCAAGAAGTTGTTCACTCATTTAACAATTATTTAACAACTATTTACATGAGCACATGTTATGTGCCAGAAACCATGCCAGGCAGATACAATGGTGAGCATAGCAGGTGTGATCCGTGCCATCAAGAAGTTTGCAGTCCAGGGGCACCTGGGTGGCTCAGTCAGTTAAGTATCCAATTTTGGCCCAGGTCATTGTCTCATGATTTGTGAGCTTGAGCCCTTCATCGGGCTCCATGCTGACAGCTCAGAGCCTAGAGCCTGCTTTGGATTCTGTCCCCTTTTCTCTCTGTCTGTCTCTCCTCCACTCATGCATGTTCTCTCTCTCTCAATAATAAATAAATAAACTTAAAAAAAAAAAAAAGAGGGGCACCTGAGTGGCTCAGCCAGTTGAGCATCCAATTTCAGCTCAGGTCGTGATCTCACAGTTTGTGGGTTTGGGCCCCAAGTCAGGCTCTGTGCAGACAGCTCAGAGCCTGGAGCCTGTTTCAGATTCTGTTTCCTCTCTCCCTGCCCCTCCCCTGCTTGCACTGTGTCTTTCTCTGTCCCTTAAAATATAAAATAAAATAAAATAAAATAAAATATAAAATAATAAACATTAAAAAAAGTTTGCCATCCAGCCGTTAGTCAATTGATCATTGAAATAAATGGACAACTTTAAAATTGGCAAGTGCTGTGAAGAGATGTTATAGAATGCCATGAGGATATAAGGGCTTCCAAATACATGTCTCACAAGTGCTCTCATACAGTGCATAGCACAGATTTGCAGGGGGACATAAATTTAATGCATAATGCATATAAATTCATTGAGGAAAGCTTCCCCAATACTATGCCCCTTTTGAATTTGGTGAATATTATATACTTGCTATTTATAAACTTCTATTACAATCTAGTAATAAAATATTAATTTCTGTCATTTCTATATGTAAGAGGAATTAATACATTTTGTACAGTATTAATTTCTATCTGATCGGAACTTGCCGGCTCCCACACACAATGATGTCCTCATTATAATAGCTTTGTCTGTCCCAGCTTCTGAAATACACTTTACTGGAAGGTTACCTTCAGCTTTAGGAAGTTGCCTTCTGTATTTGTATCTGAATGGGAAGACTGAATGTAAATCTTCTAAATGGCCACTTTCCAATCCCTGTACATGAAATAATATACTTATGAAATCTGTAAACTAGTAAAATTTTTTTTAAATTTTTTTAAAATGTTTTATTTATTTCTAGGAGAGAAACAGCATGAGTAGGGGAGGGTCAGAGAGAGAGGGAGTCACAGACTCTGAAACAGGCTCCAGGCTCTGAGCTGGCAGTCAGCACAGAGCCCGACGCGGGGCTCGAATCCACGAACCGTGAGATCATGACCTAAGTGAAAGTCGGACGCTTAACCAACTAAGCCACCCAGGCGCCCCAAAATTTTTTTGATCAATCTAAAAACTAATTAAAAGAAAAAATATTCACTCACTCCAGAAGATAAAAGATCCAAAGTAACAAACTTCGGAAATTCATGTATGTAATAAACAAAACTCTTCTCTCATTACCAATTGGGGGAAAATGTGATAGTAGATGTCAAAATACCTGATTCTTCAAGAGACTGTAGAAGTTCGGGTGACCTTACAGCTCTTAGTCTCCATTTCATATCTTTTGAAAGCTGTCAATGAATTCAGTTACACCATCTTCCCATGAGTATCATAGACTTTTTTCAAAATGTATTAATGATCATGATGGCAGTTCTTCCATTTATTTTTTCTGAATTCTAGCACAAAGCTTTAACAGCTGAAGAAAAATTACTGCTGCTGTTGGTAGGAACAATAAGAAACTCTGCCTTTAGAAGATATGAACAGACACTTCTCCAAAGAGGACATCCAGATGGCCAACAGACACATGAAACAATGCTCAGCATCCCTCCTCATCAGGGAAATACAAATCAAAGCCACACTGAGATACCACCTCACACCAGTCAGAGTGGCTAAAATGAGCAAATCAGAGAACTCTAGATGCTGGCGAAGATGTGGAGAAACGGGAACCTTCCTACACTGTTGGTGGGAATGTAAACTGGTACAGCCCCTCTGGAAAACAGTGTGGAGGTTCCTCAGGAAACTAACAATAGAACTCCCCTATGACCCAGCAATAGCACTNCCTATGACCCAGCAATAGCACTTTTAGGAATTTACCCAAGGGATACAGAAATGCTGATGCATAGGAGCACATGTACCCCCAATGTTCATAGCAGCACTCTCAACAATAGCTAAAACATGGAAAGAGCCTAAGTGTCCATCAACAGTTGAATGGATCAAGAAGATGTGGTTTATCTATACCATGGAATACTACATGGCAATGAGAAAGAATGAAATCTGGCCATGTGTAGCAACATGGATGGACCTTGAGGGTGTTATGCTGAGCGAAATAAGTCAGGCAGAGAAGGACAAACATCATATGTTTGCACGTATAGGATTAGGAGGAACTTGACGGAGGAACAAGGGGGAGAAGAAGGGGGGAAATGGTGGGGGAAAGGAAGAGAGGCAAACCATGAGAGACGCTTGAATGCTGACAAAAACTGAGGACTGATGCATGTGGGGGGGAGGAGGGATGGGCATGGAGGAGGGCGCTTGTGGGGATGAGCACTGAGTGTTATGTGGAAACTAATTTGACAATAAACTATTTGCAACAAAAAAAAAAAAAAAGAAAAGAAACTCTGCCATTTACTTGCAGCTGTGTGATCTTCGGCAGATAACTTATTATCTCATCTGTAAAGTGAGTGAATATAGACTTATCTTACAAAATTATTATTAAGATTAAAGATAAAATATGAAAACTGTCTGGGACTTATAAACACTCTATGAATTGTCATAGGATGATGGTGATTACTATAAGATTTTGGTGGTTTAACATTCAAATAACAGAAAAAACATATAATCCTATATGTAAATAGTATCAAGAAAGTAAGAAAGCTTCAACAAAATAATCCCTTCTAAAGTGCATAGAGCCTTCAACCATGTAATTAGCAAAGTTAAAAAAAATTCCAACATGAAGCTATGCCGTTCAAGTAGAATGAAAGTGCTGGGCTCTGGGAATGAGACAAAAGGAAACAGTCTTAAAATTTCAACCAGAAAGATCACTGGGTATGAGACATCAGAGTCAGGATAACACAGAACTGAGGCATCTCCTTGGGTGGTTCAGTGAGTGGAAGTTCTGGGTTTGGTTAGCTGGCAGCCCACCAGAAGAGGGAGGAAGAACTAGGGAATCCATCAAGCTCCCACTGACTCGCTGGAGACTGTCCATTAAGTCTAAAAATGAAATTAAGCTCAATTTACAAGGACTAGTATTATATGCCACAATGCTGCATGGGGTATCATTTAATCTAACAGAATAATCTTTTCTTACAGCTTAGGGAGTTGCTGCTACCAACTTGCACATAAGTCAACCCAAGAAGAAGGCAGAGCTCCTATGAGAGGTTTAATATATTATTCGTATTCACTTTTCAAATGACATTTATCCCAAAGGACATTGTGCTTTGTAGATAATTCAGCTTAGGTTGCCAATTGGTCTGAACTTATTAAAGTTATTTTCAGAAACCGTGGTTCTGCCCTTTGGCAATATAACTGACTAACACATTCTGCATTTGGTAAAGAGACACTAGTTCCTTTACAATTGTTTATTTATCATTTAAAATTATCTACAAAGACAGTCCACTGGAAATATTAAACTGGTACTCTGAGCAGATTGCTAATAATTAGAAGGAAATGTTTCCTGATATAACCACCTGGGGGAAACTACCAAATTTTCATTCTCTAAAAAAGCTTTAAAAGTACTTCTTCTGCTGCAAATTGTATAACATATGCTATGCATACAGAACTCTTTAAATAGGATTAGGTTAATCCACAGTCTCAACGTTAAAAAGTATTTGGCTCTGTGTAGCATGGTCTCCAAATGTGTGACAGAGACATGTGGACTGGTCCTCACCACCATGAAATGCTTAAGAAGTATCAGTCAAGCACTTGAATCTCAACTGGATGCCATGGATTTACATATTATAATTTGTCTTCTGTTCTTAAGAAATTCCTCTATTCTGAGGAATTTACATGTTGTCAAGAGAAGTATATATGTTATGTATATACATATATAATGAATATATGCATGTGTCTCAAAAGTCAATACTAAGAAAACAATCTAATTTTTTAAATGGGCAAAAGATTGGAATAAACATTTCATCAAAGATTTATGAATAGCAAATAAGCAGAAGAAAAGATCTTAACATCATTGGTCATTAGGGAAATGCAAATTAAAACCATATGTGAGGGGCGCCTGGGTGGCTCAGTTGGTTGTGTTTGACTCACGGTTTCAGCTCACATCATAATCTTGTGGTTTGTGAGTTCAAGCCCCACATCAGGCTTGGCACTGACAATGGGGAGCCTGCTTGAGATTCTTTCTATCTCCCTCTCTCTCTGCCCCTCCCATGTTTGCACTCTCTCTCTCTCTCTCTCTCACACACACACACACACACACACACACACTAAATAAATAAACTTAAAAAAAAGTTTAAAATAGTATTGGGATATCATTATACACCTATTAGAAGAGCTAAAATTAGAAAAACTAATTATACAAGTATTAGTGAGAATGTGGAAGAATTGGAACTCTCATATACCTATGTTGGTGAGAATATAAAATGGTACAACCACTCTGGAAAACAAGGGCTCCTGATAAATCCATGTGAATAAGCCTGGAAGGCATACTAAAGGCACACAGTTGTATGGTTATACAGCAGTCACAGCAAACTTCTAGGGAGCATCATTCACATCCTGGTCTGTGTTCATGGTTTGCTTCCAGAAATGCAAAAAGCATAACCTAGGCAGCATGATGTGGCAAACATTCCTAAAAAAGTTGGCTTTGAGAAGAAGAAAAGGGTGTAGCTGGGTGCAGACAGGAGTTGCTGAGAATAATATATCTGAAAACTGAACAAAATAGGCCATTCTTGTGGTCAAGAAATCAGTTTTGCCAGCTGACTGCTATATAAAATTCTAGAAATGAAAAGGGGGACAAGTGTGATTCACTATGCAGATCCCAGTGATATTGGCCAAACCTGGTAATAAGGAATGGAAAAATTCAGTCAACAATACAAACCAACATTGGATTTTAAATAGAGCAAAATGAGGGGTTAAGTAAGTAAAATTGCTATAATGGGCAGTTTTTCTATTAAGCAACATTGACCTTCAGAAAAAACAAAGCCATATTAAAAAATGGCAGAAATTTGGTAGGGACAAAGAGATGGTTGGTGCACATGGGGAGATTCTGTTTGGGGTTTCTTAAAGAGAAGTCAGGTGGGGAGGAGGACTAGCAGAAACCAAGATGGTGGAGCATCTGTCTGCTGTATGTTAATTTACTGTAACGAGAAAGCTCACAATTAACAGGAGAGTAGTAATAGCTGTTCCTTATTGATATCTCATTAAATGCAAGACTCCCTACTTAGTGTTAAACAGTCTTCATATATAATTTAATCCAACCTTCACAACACTCAAATGATATAAATATTGCCATCCCCATTTTATAGATGAGGATATTGGCAACTAGAGACATAAAGAATTTGCCTGCATGGAAGAGCAAATTACATTTGGGACTGTAACTCACGTCTTTCTTAATCTGTCACTAATCCAAAACTGGACCAAGAATATAAAGCTCTTCTAATAGGTGTATAATGATATCCCATTCTACAAAAATAGCAAATACTATGACTACCAAACCCCTACTTAGCATTAAAAGTCTCCAGTCAGGGCGCCTGGGTAGCCTAGTTAAGCTTTCGACTTCAGCTCAGGTCGTGATTTCACATTCGTGGATTCAAGACTCATGTCAGGCTCTGTGATGACAGCTCAGAGTCTGGAGCCTGCTTCAGATTCTGTGTCTCTTTCTTTCTCTGCCCCTTCCCCGCTGATATTCCTCTTCCCCCCCCTACAAAAAATAAATAAGCATTTAAAAAATAAAATAATAAAATAAAGTCATCAGTTAACAGAGAGAGAAACTGAGTATAAGAGGGAAGAGTGAAATATGCTGCAGAGGTGAGGGGGTTACCCCTTCTCAGTGTTTTTTATTCCAGTGGGGCTCACCCCAAAGTATTAAAAGTAGTGTTTTTATTTTTTAAAACATGGGGAACAGCGGCTAAATGTCTCCACTTCACAATGCTTGTCCTGCCTCATGGTTCTCCAGGGTCATTTCAAGGCAGCAGAGCCAATTATCTCCTGTGTAATCTGCCTTCCAAATGCATTGCAGACCTAAATAAGAAAGCAGCTTGTTCTCTTTTTAAACTTCAAATTGCACTTCTGAGATGAAGTTTGATTTTCCCAGAAATCCTGGAAATTGTATATGGATGAGAGGAATGAGATGAACTTAAAATTTTACTTTACACTGCCTCTTAACTCAGGTCTCACGTTAGAATCACCTGAGCACCAGTGCCCTAAATCAGTGAAATCAGAATCTCTATGTGATAGACCTGGGCATCCCCATATTTTAAAAAATACCTTCTACCTCAGGTGTTTCTTTTTTTAATGCTTATTTATTTTGAGAGAGAGAGAGACAGAGAGAAAGAGAGCATGCACATAGGGGAGGGGTAGAAAGCGATGGGGAGAGAGAATCCCAAGCAGGATCTGCACTGTCGGCACAGAGCCAGATATGGGGCTCGATCTCACAATAGTGAGATCATGACTTGAGCCAAAACCAAGAGTCGGGCAGATGCTTAACCAACTGAGCCACCCTGGTGCCTTTATCTGAGGTGTTTCTAATGTGCAGCCAGGGTTGGGCACATTGTTTGGAACTGACTCATATTTATCAAAAACATATATATTTTTTAAGAAATGTGGCCTCTCCCTTGCATTCTGCATTGTCCCACAAGCCAAAGGGACATTAAAAAGCAGTGTGATGGCCTCATCATTTGTATTTGAAAACTTGGAAATATCTCATCCTTCTGTGCCAAAATGTCTCACTCAAAGGGAAGCTAACTTCTCTCAGTTCTTGCACACAGCCTATCTAAAGAAATGAAAGGTGACACTGGATCCCAACTCAAGTTCTCAGTCTTGGGTATAGGTAACAGAGGCCCAGGGGAGTAGGAGGGTGTAAGCTCTGCCAAAAGCAGGCCAAGTAACAACTTTTCAGCTGTTTGGTCTTCACATTAGGGTCTTTTGTGAAAGCTCAGAAAAGAACATACGTGTATTATCTGCATCAATATAAGGTCCAGAATTTTTCAAGGTAATTCAAAGTATTGGAAGGTCCTTCCACTTACAGTTTATCATAAAAGGAAACTACTTAAGTATCAGACAATAGCTGACACCCTTCAATTGTAAAAATGACTTGAGGTCATGCTCTCTCCATCTCCCACAGCTCTAGGCACCCACATTACATGTGTTTCACAGTCAGTGTCTGGGTGCAATGGGACTAGGTGACAATCAGCGCATAAATTCAAATCCAGGTTCATGTATCAGTAACTAGGCGACCAGGGGCAAGTCGTTGCCCACAGTGATCTGTAGAATGGGGAAGAAGGAATACAAATGCTACCACCTCTAGACACCAAGTCAGAGGGAGAAATAGCACATATGAAGGCATTTTCTAGGAAGCCCTATACGTATAAATTGTTTTCATTATTTTTTTCATTTGCATTACATGAGTTTTAGCACCCTGCCAGTAGTCAGAAATGAGACTAAACCTCTAGCTAACCTCAGACTAATTGGAACCAACCTTTGACAGCTTCCCATTGGCTTGCTTCCATGTACGATGGAGCCCACAGACTTGCCTTGTTACCCCTCAGGCTGGTAGAGTGGCTGCAATAAAGTGTAGGTGATCTTGTCTTCTACCTGGTACATTGGATTGATTTAAAATTTGCAATTATTGGGAAGCATTGCATTCTTAATGACAAGGGGCTCCTGACTCATTTATTAAAATCATGAATTTATTTTGAATAAATGCCACTTCTCCCTTGTATTCTGTAGGTAAACACTCACACTCAGAGACTCTTTGGTATCCTCAGCAGCCTTTGTGGACCACTTATTATTATTGCACATTACTAAGCCCTTAAAGAGTGGATTTCATTCTACCAAATGAAATTGGAGAATTTAGACAATAAAAAGAGAGAAATCACACTTTTTCTTGAATTAACCAGATCACAAGTTAAATAATTCTGGCAAAAGCAGACCATCTTCTGCACTGATTCAGTATAGTAGCCACTACCTATGGGTGGGTCTTGAGCATTTGAAAAGTGGCTAGGACAAGTTGGGATGCACAATACACCAGACTTCTAACAGCTAGTTTCAAAAAGAAAGAATACAAACCATGAGAGACTCTTGAATGTTGAGAACAAACTGAAGACTGATGGTTGTGTGTGTGTGGGGGGGAGATGGGCATGGAGGAGGGCACTTGTGGGGATGAGCACTGGGTGTTATATGGAAACCAACTTGACAATAAACTATTTGTAAAAAAAAAAAAAAAAGTACCAGAAGAAAAAAAAAAGAAAGAATACAAAATAAATCAATAATCTTATACATGTTAAAATGGTAATATTTTGGATTGGATTAAATGAAATCCCTTTAAATTAATTTCACCAGTTTCTTTTTTATTTGTTTCTTTGTTTAAAATGTTTATTTTCAGAGAGGGAGAAAAAGATAGTGCACATGAACAGAGGATGGGCAGAGAGAGAGAGATAAAGAGAATCCATGATCCATATTCAGTGCAGAGCCCAATATGGGGTTCAATCCCATGACCCTGGGTTCAAGGCCTGAGCCAAAATCAAGAGTTGAAGGCTCAACTGAATGAGCCATGCAGGCACCCCTTTTTAATTTTTTTTAAATGTGCTTACTGGAAATGTTTAAATTACATATGTGGCTTGCATCCTATTTCATTCTATGGTGCTGATCTAAATCTTCATATTATCCTCGGGAAAACTATTCGGTTTTCTAGTTGTCTCTGCAATGCCCACCTGGATAGAGCTTGTAAACTTAAGGACACAACAATAAACAAGTACAACTAAGTAAACTGTTACTGTGTGTGTGTGTGTGTGTGTACAAGTAGAACTAAGAAGAGACAGTCTCAAATACCCTTGGTAGCTTGAAATAAGAGCTATTCAATTGCTGGACTGGTAATATACAGGAACATTCAACAGCAGCAGCATCTGGGAACATGTTAGCAACTCAAAGTCTCCAGCCCCACCCCAGAACCTACTGAACCAGAAACTGGGGGGAGGTAGAAAAAGATTGAAATCTGTGCTTTGAAAAGCCCTCTAAGTGATTTTCATGCATGCTAAAATTTACAAACCATTGTCCTAAGTAAATTGAGACCTGAGGCAGGGATTTCTCAAATGGAATATGCTCAATTTTACCAAAAGCACACCAGTCCCTTTTAATACTTAGCACTTTTGTCGGCACAGCACACAGCACAGAGAGACCAAAAGATGACTTAAAATGAGATCATTAACTTTCGACAGTTTAACAAATGATAGTCATATTTCTATTAAGAAAAGAAGTCGTTTTTTGTTAAATTAAAATATTTTGCACAAAATAGACTCAATATATATTTGATCATTTATTGACTTTCAAAATTTTCAGGGACATATAGTTAAACACGGAAAGAATTGTATTAAATGTCATTAGTGGATGCTGTTGGTGACTCTCCCAAATCGCCCTTACCAGCCAGGGTACCCATTCCCTCAGCTGCTGCCAGGGGTGAGGTAAAGGCTGACTCCTGTTATATTCTCCAGACACTTGCCTTGAGCTGTCTGGTGCCACTTCACTAGGAAACATAGGGAGGTCACATCACCCCCATCACCATATCACTGCCTACATCGCCTTTACCATAGCCACCACCATCACGGCCTTCACCACAGCCACAACTGTCACCACCATCACTGCCTTCACAATGGCCACCATCATCACCGCCATCACCACCCTACTCACTATTACACCCACAACCTTCCTCCTCTTTCCCAGCAGATGACCAATACTGATAGGAAGATGTGAAAGGCTGGTCCCTTTGTGTCAAGGTGGGGCAACCCTGCAGTGATATTTAAAGTTCCCACAGTCAGATCCTTGCCTGGCTCCTTCTTCCTTCCCCTTCCTTAATTTGCTCTACACCCTCCCTCACAAGAGTTTCCCCAAGACTGCCCCTTGATAAATCACATAGGACTGAATCCCCGTCTGAGGAACTCCTTTTAGGCAGCCTCACTGAGATAATTGTATTAGAGTTACTTCCTTTATGTTTTATCTATTGAAATTTTTAAATAGAGTCTTCTCATTACCCAATCAAGTGCAGAATGCTTCTCCCTGTCATTTACCCACTGATTAGGAAGGAATGCAAAATAGCTTAATAATACCCTATATAAAACATATATAACAGGGTAAATCTGTACATATTCAGCTATCCTAAAATATAAGTCAATGTTAACCAAGTATCTAGACAAATGGGACTTAATATCAAATCTCCCAAAGAACCAGGAGAGAAGAGTGTTCATCTGTTGAGGTTAGAACAATAGTTTTTAATCATTTGGAATTCTGGAAGCTTCTAAGAAGTTGGTGAAAGTTAGGGATCCTCTCCCACAAATAGGCACAAAAACACATGTACACAAAATTTTGCATGAATTTTCAAAAGTTTTGTTAGCTTTCTGAAGTAAATTCTAAATTCCAGGTAAAGATTTGTTAGATTATGATAGTAAGACCCCATAATTGGAGGACTGAAAATTGCTTGTATTTAGTGCTAATAAGCAAGTGCTACTGATATTTTAAATTCTTATTTGATCTTCTATATTTAAAATATGGGGCAAAATCTAGTAACACTCAATCCAAAGGCATGCTTCTCAATCTTTCCTTTCAGGTGCCGTGGGCCCACCTGTCCTCAGAGTCTGCCTGCACAGACCCTGCCTGAAGCTATGAGTCAGACACCAGGAGCCCAAGACTGCTTGGCTTGGGCCCTCCTGTCTTCTATCTTCTCTCTAATCTTCCAAACCTTCCCACTCTTCCTGCTGGATCCTCCATGCTGATATGAATAAACCTCTTTATACCCTTTACCTCTATTGAATGCTCATTTTCTTTACTCCTTTGCCTTAACTAAACTTGGCTTTTCTTCCAGACACAGCTGGAGCAGATACTTCTATGCAGTCTCCCATGCTCCATGGACCAGGTGGAGGAGTCAGTCAGAGACCTGGATTATTATTATTATTTTTTTTTTTTTGCATAGATCAGCACCACCCTTGTCTTCTGGCATATTCCTCCCCCTAGCAGATCCCAACCTTAATATTTCAAAAAGAGGCTTTATCTTCATCATTTATTTTAGGAAATTTCATTATGAACCTACTTATTGAGTAGAAGGCCTTACTTTTAACTGAGTTTTATTTTTAGTTGAGGGGCGCCTGAGTGGCTCAGTCAGTTGAGCATCCCACTCTTGATTTCAGCTCAGGTCATGATTCCAGAGTCCTGGGATTGAGCCCTGCACAGGACTCCACACTGAACATGGAGCCTGCTTAGGATTCTCTCTCTCTTTCCCTCCACCCCTCTCCTTTGTTTGCACTCTCTCTCTCTCTCTAAAATTAAAAAAAGGTTTTTTAAGTTGATTATATATACAATGTAATATATATAGATAGATATGTATGTATATATATATAAGGTATCTTTAGTATAGATGTATTAAGTAAACTTTCCTAGAAGTAGAACCTGAGCCAGAGACTTCATTATACTTGACTTCTTGTGGGGACATTCTCAGGAAACTCTTATAAGGGAAGGAATGAAACATACTAGAGAAGGGGGTTTGCTGAACAAGTGTGTAGTCCTTGCCTGACTGTGGGCAGATGAGTTCTGCTGTTTAAATCTTGTTAGAGAATTCTTCCACTCTGAGGCAAAGAGGACCAGGCACCATTCAAGGTGCTAAATATACAGCAATAAACCAGACAAAATTTTTTACTCCTATGGGGCTGCCGTTCTCTCTGGGGAGGCAAACTGAACAAATACTTACGATGTCAGGAGGTAACAAATGTTACGAAGAAAGAGGCAGGAGAAGTTAGAGAGTAGATGGATGGGGAGCACTGTTTTGGATAGAGTGGTCAGGGAAAGCCTCTCTGGGAGGTGACATGTAAACTGAGGCCTGAATTTAGTGGGGAATTTAATCACACAGGCATCTGGAAAGAAAGCATTTCTGTGAAACCGCAGAGGCAGAAATGTTGATCCAGAAGCACATTCAATGTAGTCAAAGAAAGGGCACAAATGGGGACACAGTTGAAGATCTAGCAGGAAATCTGATGGTAAGGCATACAAGTCATAGTAAGAACCTGTTTTATTTTGAAAACAGTACTTCAGGTCCCACCTCCCTAGGCACAGCAACTGGTCTAAGGCTGCACTCTTGATCCCAAATAGACCAATCTTAGTCTCCCACATCACTGCCCATAGTAGTAGAGCCAACAATACATACCTAACTGGGCTGTGCCAGAGTTCTCCTCTGAAAATTTTCACATTAGAGCTGAAGGATAAGGGGGTGTTCTTACATGGCAAAGCTGAAAAATATAAGCTGTCACATTTTTCAGAATAAGAGTCTAAAGGTGAAGAGATGAAAAATGAGTGGCAGAGTAGCGAAAAAAAAGACAGTGCCATTACTGAAAACGTCCTTGACTCCAGTCACCCATTTATTTATTTACCAGTAAATTTTCCTTGGTCTGAACTAATTGGATTTGGACTTCCATCATGTGAAAGTGAGTGTTCTCCTAAGTCCTAGTGCATCCCCAATTTTAATCCTTCTCTTCACTGGAAGGAAAATAACTGCCTGCTTTATGACATCTATTTATAGAATTTACCACTTTTTCTTGTTACAGTCATCTAGAAACTTCCCAGTCACTCCCTTTCATTCATGGAAAACTGGCATGTAGTTCAGAATGGTCCTTCTTACCCCAACTCCAACATCATTTGAATGTGTCTTTGTGAGGATTTCCTAGCCCCGGCCACACACTTCCCTGGGTTTCTCCGTACACAATACTTCCATCTCTACCTTACTGGAACAGTTTGCATGGCCACACAGTGAATCATGTTATCCTTCAGAAATGTCCCATATCAGAAATTTTAAATAAATTCCAGCATCTCAAGCTCATCTCATCTTTCCAAATAGAATAGAAGTCTGGATCTGCTGCTACCACATTGAACCACCTTCTTTAGGGTAAAGCACCTGAGAAAGGGCAAAGCCTGAAAATTTCTGAGGACACTGTTTGATATGTAACCATGTAAACTAATAAATATGTTTTGTTTTATTTCTCAAGCCTTGGTTGGTTTTTTTGCCACTTGAAAATGAAATCACTGCAAATGACTAATTCAAGACCTTTTACCCATGCTGGGCCAGTCACCCCTTTCTTCCCTGAGCGAATATTCCATATATGTTTTATCCCATATCAACACATATTTAATACTCACTATTCTCCTCAAGATTGCTCATATTTCAAGTATGCTTGTATTTCTAATTATTGACCAACCACATTGTCTACAACCTGAGAAAATGAAAGCATATAACCTTATAAATACATATTAATTCATCTTAAAAACTGTAAGCTTGGTCTTCTAATCTTCACAAATGAACTCACCCTCTTCTCACCTATGATTACCCAGCTATAAGCTGATAACTCACAAATTTTTATCCAGCCCAGATCTCTCCCCACATCTCAGAATCATAAGTTAAATACCTCCTTCCATGGATTCAATATCTCAATTTACATGTCAGAACTAACACATCTATAGTAGAGTTCACCATATCTTCCTTCTTCCTATATTCCTTATCTCAGTCACTATCACTACCAATCCCCAAGTCACCCAAGCTAGCCAAACATTCTCCAGTCCTGCCAATTGACTTTTGAAATATTTCTTAAATCTGTGCCTGCTTTTTCCACCTCATCACCTAGACCATTGTAGTAATTATCCAAAGCAGGCCTCCTTCAGATCTGTCCTCCACTATTGCAGCAACCTCCTCATCAAGGAACAAGTACAACCACACCACTCTCTGTCAAAAATGTGTCAATGTTTTATAGATCTAACTGAATCTAAATAAATGTTTCTGGCCATAATGAGTTTTATGGACTACTAGAGACACCAGTTCTCAAACCAAATGGAATTCTTTTTTTTTCCTTTTAGCCAATATGAATTGCTCACCTTTATCCTCCATTACAATGCCATCAAAGACTGACTATGTCTAGCTTTTGTCCATCAAAGGCTGATGATATTTTTTTCTTCCTTTTGAGTTTCAGTTATTTGTCCCTCTCTCCATGAAGTTTAATAAGCATGTCAATTTAGATATGAAGAAATAGGTTGACACCACAATGGAACTCATGAATATAGGCTATGAGATTTAGGTCAATATGAAATATTTTGGAATGAGAGGGTATATTACCCTGTATGGTTGATCTTAGCCAAACACAGATTTTCATGAAAACCCCAGAAACACTTGAAATGAAGACTTCAAAGAGCAGCTTAAAATGTTTTGATGAGTTACGTGTAAATGAACATGAAGATTAAATTTCCATCCTAAATCCAAATGCTCTTAAAACATTGAGAAGAAAGTACTTTGCCAAACATGCTCAAGGTTTTTCTGAACTCAAAGCAGCTTGCAGTATTAAATAAACCTAAATGTGGCAGGGTTTGCCATCCCTTCATCAATCTCCTTACTAATTCAAAGCATTGTCACTAACCAGCAAGTGTAAGTAAGAAAAGAAAACTGATGCAGAGTATGAGAATAAATGGAGACTGATTCTCCACTCATCTAAAGAAGGTGATGACTGTCTGAGATCTATGGAAATTAGATCTTTCTCTGGGTTTTATTTAATCAAACATTGATTTAATCAACAGGTGTATTTTTGAGTGCCTACTACATGCCAGGTACCATTAGGGAATCAAAGAGTTGTATAGGTCTTCTCTTTTCTGGGAGGTAGACAAAATATTTCTTTTGGAAGCCTAAATACAGCATCACTACCTGAAGGACACTAATCAAGTGGACACAAGCCATGGAACAAGTAAAGTAGAAGTTAGAGAAAATATAAACATTCATACATTCTCTGGCCTACAGAGCAAGAAATTGATATACTGTGGTTTATGTACTACTGAGGTAGCTGAAGGCCTAAGAACCACATCCTCAACCTAGTGTTCTCCTCAGCACCTCATAGTCCTGTATGTCCTGGATCTTAGTACCCCAGCTTCCTGGCTGATGCATCCCAGCATATCATTGGACTTATGGAAAGTTCTGGTTCCTAAACACTGTTGACTGCCTGCAGTGGTGAACCACTGGGCTCAGAAATCCAGCTTTTCAGCATACAGCCCAGTGATAAAACTAAAAGAAGTTTAATTTGGGGTTTTCTAGCTTAAAATAAGTTACCAGCTCTCCCTAGTTGACCATGCTGTTCAAAATTCCCTATTATCCAAACTCAGTCCCAAGATCATATGAGATTCTGCCTAATTCATGCATGGTTGCTGCTAATTAATATTTTAAATGTTTCTGCATTCTTCCACATTTCTCTGATGAGAAATAATGTGATCATCTCACTGTCCTCCAATGCAGACCCACAAAAGAGAGGAGGAAAGTTGAAAGATTGTTCTTAAAATCTTGAAAAGGAAGAGATTACAGGATATGGAGCACTTTTGTTTATAGGCATTCTGAGAGCAAGTACCTCACATTCTATATCTTTCCATGTTCCCCTATAATGCATAATACAAAAAAAAAAAAAAAAAAAAGCAAAACCCTACCGTCTGTTAACTAACAGAACTCCACAATACTAAAATCAAGGCTAACCAAGGAAAGAGCTGGGTAATGGAGTAGATTAGGGTGGGAGAAGGGGCATCCCAGAGTGAAGACTCCCTAGTGACAAAATACCACCTTTTCATCTTCTAGTGGCTTGTCCTTTGTTAGTCATTTTGGCAAGGTAAGAAATGAGAATATTCCCCACTTGTGTGATGATACACATTTAACTCCAAATCTCTAACATTTCCTGGACAAATTGAAAACAAACATGACAGGAGAATGAATGTAGGGAAAGAGACATGCTGTAGAAGAGGTTTTTGGTGTGGGTTGTTGTTATCAGTCCTTTTTTCAGCAACTGTCACACGGTGATTGAGTTACATTAGATATTGTGGGAATGAATTGTTATGCTGGCAGCAGCCTTGTGTTAGAGAAGCTCTTCCTTAGATCAAGGGTGGCAAAACTGAACAAGAAGAAATATGCACCAAAAAATCTCTTCCAGAATGTGGAGGCTTTATTATTTCCATCATGAGTGGTATTGCATCTTTACCATAAATTCCAAGGTCGTGTGCTGAATTCTCAATTTTTGACCTGCTTTTGAGCTTCGCAGAACAAAGACTCACCAAATCAGATTTTTCTGGTACATAAATTACATCTTGGGAGCAAATCAGGCACCTCTGGAAGCAGCATTGACTTTTTTAGGCCACCAGAACAACTACAACTGAATTACTGCCTCTGTGGAATAAGTAGACTCTTGTCTTGATCTGAAAGAGCGATTTCAGTTTCTGAAAGAGCCAGACTAGTATTTTTTTAATATGCTGGAAGACTGGGTTCAGCAGCATGTGTCAGAGTGTGATACCTGGGATTACATTCATGTCAGATCACAGCCGGATAGTTTGGTGGCCAGAGAATGTGATAAAACTTGTAGTAGAGTCAATGACTTCATTGATGGATATATCCTTGAAAGATCAGTCCTGTCTCTCTTCTCATTCCCATTTACTCATCTATTAAAATTCTTTTATAGTTTATTTATTTTTGAGACAGAGACAGAACATGAGTGGGGGAGGCGCAGAGAGAGACACAGAATCTGAAACAGGCTCCAGGCTCTGAGCTAGCTGTCAGCACAGAGCCAGACGCGGGGCTCAAACCCACGAACTGCAAGATCGTGACCTGAGCCGAAGTCGGACACTTAACCGACTAAGCCACCCAGGCGTCCCTACTTATCTATTAAAAGCAGTGGTTCTGAGTGGGACAAGAGAGACACGAACAAGCAAGCAGGTGCACAAAAGCTCCAATCCTCATGCAGTAAGGCTATTATAGGTGGTAAAAATAACATAAGACCTAAAGATTAAAGGATAGTAGTTGTTTATTGTCTCCCACCTTGATCACAGAATTGTGTGGTTAATTTGCTGGTGGAAAGTTTGTTAAATACCATGTATATGCTCAGCTAGATACTAAACAAATCAAGAAAGAATGATTTATATAAACATACATTTAATTATTTATTAAGTAATTAAAGTTTCTAAAGAAAATAATTTAATTTAACTAATACTTTTAAATCAGTGAACATCTTCAAACATTGTGACAATAAAAAATAATATGGGGCTCCTGGGTGGCTCAGTTGGTTAAGCATCTCACTTCTGCTTGGGTCATGATCTCACAGCTTATGAGTTCAAGCCTCACATCAGGCTCTGTGCTGACCTCTCAGAGCCTGGAGCCTGCTTCAGATTCTATGTCTCCCTCTCTCTCTGCCCCTCCCCATCTCACACTCTGTCTCTGTCTCTCAAAAATAAATAAACATTAAAAAATTTTTAAAGAATAAAAGAAATAATAGGATACTCTAAATGATATAGTTACATTTTTGCATAAAAGTTACATGTTGTAAGTGCCTAATACATTCCAGAAATTATTTTAAGCACTTTATGGTTTTAAAATCTTATTTGTTCCTCACATGACAATACATATTCTCAAAATAATAAAACTTGAAAGTATCCAGAGAATATTTAACCTGCTTGCTTCATTTAAAAACATTTTTTTTTCTTAATGTTTTATTTATTTCTGAGAGAGAAAAAAACAGCATGGGCAAGGGAGGGTCAGAGAGAGAGGGAGATACAAAATCTGAAACAGCCTCCAGGCTCTGAGCTGGCAGTCAGCACAGAGCCCAATGTAGGGCTCGAACCCACAAGCCGTGAGATCATGACCTGAGCAGAAGTCAGACGCTTAACTGACTGAGCCACCCAGGCACCCCAGCTGCTTGCTTCATTTTTATCAGTTGTCTTCATATTATACTATATTTAAAAATTTTTTACTTGAAAAGAAAGACATCCATAATTCCACAACTTAATCATTGCACTGAAAAATTATATAAAGTAAGACATTAAAGCACACTTCTCCCACTCTCCCACCTAGAAGCAGTTTGAGGCCTTACTTTATTTTTTCTTATGTTTATCAACATATCTCTACATTCCAAGAGAGAGAGAAAGAGACAGGTTTTTTTTTTTTTTAATCATGTTCTACTTTTTGATTCAGGAAGTGTTTTTTCAATTTACAATAAATCTTTGACATTATTGGAGATAACTAGAGAGACTCTTCATAGTTTTTAATGATTGAATATTTTAGACCATAATCTAGTCAGTCATTCCTGTATTGACAGTTATATTCTCTTCTACATTTTTCTACCACAACCTGAACTAAAATGAAAAATCTTCCAAAAATATATTTTTTATTTTATTTTATTTTTCTAGGCTCTGGGTTAGATGTTGAAAGAAGAGATGCTAGATCAAAGGCCTGCCATTTTGCTCCCAAAGGAACTGATGTCCCCAGCACAGATTCACAGAGATTAGCTTGATGTAAGCTGGAGGCCCAGAAATGGAGAAAAAAAATGTGAACAGAGGAAATGTCAAATGGAGAATTGGAAATCAAGGACTCATGTTTCACTCTGAGAGTTAAGAACCTGCTTATGGGTGGCTTACATGTTTCTACCAAACCCTAACCAGGAAAGAGGGACTTTGAGACTCATCAGAGTCCTAAATCCAATGAAAGACAGGCGATGGTGAAAGCAGGGAGCCTAAGCCTAATGTTGAACTGCAGCACTTGAGGATAGAAGAGTTGAGAGGAACTGCAATTCAGACCAGGAATGAGAAGGAGAAGAGGACATTATAAGAGTTCAGGGCAGAAGAGGCCCAGCCCTACAACATTGGACAAAGGCCCCAGACAAGAACATGCTCTGAGGCATTTCAAGATACTGCCTATTTTATGATCTCTCTCCTTTTCCCCCAGACCTTCTATGAAAGCTGCTATACACAAAACCTTGTAGCAGCAATACCATGGGGAACAAAGCAAGAGAGGTATTGTCCCAAGTTTCAGGAGTGGCAAAGGCAGCAGAAGCCAGGGGTTCATTGGGAAAATGGAAGCGATAGCAGAAAAGAAGCTGTCCCTGCCCTGATCTGGAGCAGAAGTAAGCAGATCATCTTACCCAAATGTACTAGAGGAAGATGGGCTTGAAAAGGGAGGCAGTCCAGACACTTAGTTTGGCTGAAACAGAGCTATCCATGAAGGAGACACATGACATGGACCACAAATGTATAGCCCTATATTAAATCCTTTTTCATTTCAGCAAAGGTACCAGAATACATTCACCTCAAAATCCAACAGCAGCTTCAAGAGGATTTTTAGTCACTCCTTCTTTACCATACAGATCTTAAAACTTTGGTTGCCAAACCTCTGTGCTAGCTCCAACAATCTGCCTCCAGTACTTTCCACCTCCACCAGCCTCCCACCCATGCTCAGCCCCCTGTCTGCCACGCGGCCAGCCTCCCACTGGCCTGGAGCCACAGCTCTCTTGCTGTTGTTGCTGACTGTGCCAGTCTGCCAAATGCTCCTAGCAGCAGCACATACCCATTTGACAAGAGGAAGAGAAGGCGAGGACTTCATTTTCCCCCTACTGGGCTTCTTTTTCTCTCCCTCCCCTTTCCTCGGTTTCCTTCTCTCCCTGTGTTATCATTCTCTCTGTCATCTCTGTCTCTCTTTCTGTGGTTCCTTGCCTGCTGTAAGTCACAAAACAAAACACATTTAGATCCCCCAATGGCTCTCTAGATGCATATTACTGAGGAAAGTATTGCCCATCAGACTTTGATGTAGTGAAAAGACAGGAAGAAACTGGTGAATTCTCTAGGAAAGACAATGTTGAAACTAAGATTCTTGTAGTTAATCCCTCCATATGCCCTTGCTAACACCTGTTGCTATAAGTAATTATACCATTCCTTTGAGTTCAGCCAGAAAACTTAGAAAGTATTAATTCTAAACCCTCACCCCATCCCCTACCAAAACATGTTGATTATCTGATACCATGGTTGTCTTTATTAAGTTAGATATTAAGAAGAACAGCTCACTCTCTTGCTTTTCCTTTCCATGTTAAGTTTGGATTTAGGGAGTAGTACTGTGCACCTCCTATTTGAAGATCACTAAACATTGTGGAGCAGGATATCTGGACTGTTCACTGTAAGTGGTGGGTTCCTGGGCAATGACTTGCCGCCAGGAAAATAGCATTATTGTGAAATGAGAGGGCTTTGTGGAGGCATATGGTATACTGGAAAATAGAAAGATTCTCTCCTCTTGAGCACCAGTTTCTTTGTCACATGGGAAGAATCATACCCACCTTAGAGAATCAAATAGGCAATGTATGCAACATAAGTAGTAAAATACCTCACCCATGAAGGGTGTTCAGGACTGTGGTTGTTCATTGCTTTGGCCTGTGAGACTCTGGGATTTGTGACAGCTTACCACATTCTCATCCTTCCCTCTTACCAGGATCCATTATAATATGACTATTTGATAAATGTTTATGAGATTACAGACATGGGCTGTGGTTTCAAGTAAGAAATAAATCATAGAGGGGAAAAAATGTGCCTGACACTTATTGTGTGTCCTCTATGAACCAACAGAGTGCTGGAAGTTTTCTGTATTGTCTTCATTTGGGTTCTTTGGAAACAGATTTTGAGATGTAGATTCTCATGCAAAAGGCTTACAGGGAAGTGTTCTCAGCAGAGACACCTATAAGGAAGAAAGGAGGCTAGGATCATTCAGAGAGAGAAGCTGATCCACAGTGAAGTAACAGCTGAGACTTTAGCTTCTCACGTGGGAAACTTTGGAACAGAAATGCCTTCACAGTTATCCAAAATTGTGGCAAGGGGCTGGATTTTGGATGTCTGCCTAAGTCAGTCATTGGCCAGAGACCACCCTCTGGGCAGGAACATAACCTTGACTGAGCAGTTCCATGCTACCAAGGGCTACTCCTATAGGAGTGGGAGATCTCAAAGTTCACAGTTGCATTTACCAAGATATCCTCAGCCCAAGTCTCAGGAACCCATTCCTTTCCTAGTGAGGCCCCGACATTGGCTTAGAACTGCCAGGATGTGAGTTCCACCTTCTCTGAAGCTCCATGGCTCTTACAATTAAGTTCTGAACTTGGTCCTCCTCTCTGTCTTCCCTTCAACTGCAAGAGATTAATTTCCCTAAATGCTGCCAAAGGGGTCCTCTCATTTTCACATTCTGCCTCAAATTGGTAATTAATCACTCTAAGCCTGTCATTATCCCTCTTTGATGAATCAGTGGTGCTCAGCAACAGTCATCCAATTCCAAAGTCCCTAGACTGACAGCATATTTCCCATTACCAGCCAGTATATCTCCTCCCACCACAGCTCAATTCAGTTTACCTCTAGTGAAAATTTTAACAGTTACACCAGTATATTATTGTAGGGAATATATATATATATACTCCAAATATATATATATATACTCCAAATATATATATACACATAAAATATATATATTATATGCCTACAAATACTAATGGGGTCCTCTTGCCATTCAGCCAACGAATGATTCTTTTCTTCTCTTAGAGTGTATTCTTATGACCATTCCTGGTACTAACTGTCTTCAACTGAGTTCCCTTAGAAACAGACTTTGGAAATGAAATGTTGCATGCAGAAGAGTTTTGAGAAATATTCTTAGAAAAGACACTTTTTGGGAAGTGGAAAAGGTAGGATGGAACAGAGTGAGAAACCTCAAGGCAAGGTTGCAAGTGAGCTTCAGCAGATTCTACTAAGAGCCCTACAGCTGGGATGGCCTTTCATGGTTGTCCCTAAATGAAGCAGGGGGGACAGGCCTATAGACACTTTCAGAAGCCAAGCATTGGTTGTAGGTCACACTTTGAAAGGAGACATCACCTTGGGTGTGATAGTTTTCTACTGCTGAGGGCCATTACCAGTGAGGAGAACAGCTTCAAGCCATCAGCAGTTATAATTATCATGAGCTGGAGTTCAGTGCATCAGCCCTGAAGAGGGGATCTTGGAAGACTATTCAGTACTCATATATTATTTTAACTATGCTACAACCATGTGCAACCAAGAGTTTCTATCCTGATTCTTTTCTCTGTCTCCAGAGAGAGACAGTCTTTTTTTTCCATGAGTTACAGAGAAATTAAGCCTTTGCCTATGGTCAAATGAACTGGTGAGAGACAGAGATAGCAGGATCAGGCAAGCGAGTTGGGTAGCTCACTATGAGTATCAAGGAAATAGTGGAGTCACAGTCTTCAGTTTAAGAATCTGAGCTAAATGAAAAAGAATGAAATCTGGCCATGTGTAGCAACATGGAAGGACCTTGAGGGTGTTATGCTGAGTGAAATAAGTCAGGCAGAGAAGGACAAATATCATATGTTTGCATATATAGGAGGGTTAGGAGGAACTTAACGGAGGACCATGGGGGAGAAGAAGGGGGGAAATAGTGGGGGAGAGGGAGAGAGGCAAACCATGAGAGACTCTTGAATGCTGAGAACACACTGAGGACTCATGGGTGTGGGGGTGAAGGGGGGAGATGGGCATGGAGGAGAGCACTTGTGGGGATGAGCACTGGGTGTTATATGGAAACCAACCTGACAATAAACTATTTGTAAAAAAAAAAAAAAAAAAAAAGAATCTGAGCCAAATACAGGAAGTCTCTAGAAGAGCTTCAGCATTTAGAGCCCAAAAGTTTTATGAAACTCATTGTCAGAGCCACAATGGAAAGGCTATGACACAATTTCTCAGACACCTGCAAGAGAGCTTCTGCTTGCTTTTAAGGGGAAGCAACTCAGGCCAAGCTACCTAACCCATCTTTCCAGAGCAGAATTATCATCATTAAAGGGCCCCTGCTGGTCTCTGTCTAGAACCATCCATTGTCCATATTCTAACAATATTATGTTGCCTCATGGCTTGCAGGGTAGCAAGGGGGAGTGACAGATATCTAGGAATCACCAGTGTCAGCCCCCATCTTGTTTTCTCCTCATTTTCTCAGCATTAGATAGATACCATGTTCAGTCTCAGAGTCAGTGAAATCAGTCACAGTTCTTAATCTACAAAACAATATCTGTTATGTTACTTTCTCCTTCACTGTCGTCTAGTGAGATATCCTTGGGAGAAGATCCACATATATTATCACAACTACTACCAGATACTCCTTCAAAGCAAATTAAAATGTAAATTAGCCCCAGAGTTTGCCAGAGACCAAGTTTAGTGGCCAAGCTCCACTTCCAAATCATCGTGGTCAGTTTACTTAGTTGGTGCTAAAGCAGCTCAGAACCACTGATTTGTTGTGATATGGACCAGTTAGCCTTCTTCTCTTCTCTGACTATAGGCCATATTCCCAAATCCAGGTAGCTTGGTCCCAGATGCAGATTGGGCCATGGTGGAACAGAGCAGGCATGCGAATTGATCACAAGGGAAGATCACAGCCCAAAGCTCACTCCCCTGACAGCAGGTCAACAATCTTAACCTCTATAGGGAAACACAATCACTGTGAGTGACTAAGAGTACTTGATAATTATTTGTGAAATTAATGGGCAAACTTCTTAAAGGAGTAATTGTTCTGTGCATTTCACATGTCTGCCTACGGCTTGTCTGTTTCCATGTTGAATCAGATATTGATGCTGAGCAGTTTTCCCTCCACCTCATTCACTGGCAAAAACATATCATGTCTCAGCACACCAGGGGATACCCGGTGACCTGCTGGGGAGCGTGAGCTGGAGCAGTTCCTATGACAGCATGTGCCACTTTGCCTTAATAAAAATCACCAAACTGAAAACAGATGACAGCCACAGATGCCGAGAAACTGAAACATATAAACAGTCTCCTTTGCTTGGTATAGTTTTTTTTTTCTTGTACAGTCACTCTTTTTTGACCAATTGGTGTGTGTGTGCTGCCCGTGTGTTAATGAAGACTGTGGGAGGCTCTTGGCCCAGTGCTGTGCACAAGGCTGTAGCCTGAAGGAAAAGCTCCCTGGGACACTGACCAGACTTGATTAAATGGCAGGGTGGTCTGCTCTAGAAGAATCCACTTCACACAGGGGGTCTCCTTTGATTATTTCCACTTTTGTCATCAGAAAGAAACATGGGAATCTGGCCTATTTTCCTGAATCTTCCTGTGTTGTCCCAGTTCCCCCTGTCTTACACTCTCTTTCCTCTTTAGGTCACCCTATCAGTCAACAATATTTATTAAAACCCCATTGTAGGCAGAACACCAGCATCAGATCCCACAGAATACAATGAAATAAGAAAACAATCCCTCCCACTTTGAAGCATATACACTAGTACAGTAGAAATGACACACAAGCATGAAGCAACCTGACATTTTGTGAAAGCCTTAGCATACTGCCGTGTAAAAAGTCATTATAAATTAGAAAGCAATAAAGCATAAACAAAAACAAAAACAAAAACAAAGGCAAACATTTATGTAAACAGGCTTCCTAGAAGAGTTAAGTTTTGAAGAAACCATTGCTAACATCTCCATGTACTATATCCCAAGTTGTGAATAATTCAAAATTATCAAGTTCCTTTGATTCTGCCTTCAAGTTTCCTTTTGTGTTACTTTTCAAACCTGTTTATCCTACCACCACTACCAGGCCATAAAGCATTTTGCTCCTATAACTATTTTAAGGGCCCTTCCTATATCTAGCCATCTCTTCCATTACATCTCTTTAATATACAATTGTCAGATTTTTTTGTTTTTGGTAAAATGTAATGACTTCCTTAAATAATTGACTTGCTTAAGAACCAATAATGGCTCCAAATTGTTTCTCAAAAGAGAATGAAGGGACCACACTTATAGAACCCAGGCTACAATCTACATACAAGTCAGCATGTACCAGCTAAGCAGCATTGAATGCTATTATTAAGTTACTATTGTTATTTAGGTAAATGTTTATTAAACTGCATGTACTTCTTTTCATAGAGTTAGTTTCATCATTCAGAGAAGAGAGTCCTGAACTAAAATAATCCCCTCAAGCCACGAATCTAAATCAAGTAAAAATAAACAAAATTTAGAATCATTAGCCTAATATCCAGAGTGAGAAACAAAAGTAAGATATACTTTTCAAATCCAGATGTACCACCCTTTATCCAGATCCCAACCACATAGATGGTAAATTGATGAGGCAACAACCAGGAAATATCTCAGGCTAAAAATAGCTGATACATAAGTTAACATTATATTTCATAACTTTTCCAGCAAAGCGAGTGATATCATCTTCCTTTCACCCTGAAAATTTTTTCTCACTTGAGTTTTTCAGAGATAGAAGTGAATCCTTCCAAGAATTCCTACTATCACATGAACGAACCAAATCAAAAGAGTGGATAAAGATTAAGGTCAGAAACTTCTTTGAAAAGTGTAATTCACAAGAAACCAAAATAACAAAAACAATATGGTAAGGGTTCATAAGTAGACAGTCAGATTAATGAAGCAAACTACATGAAGTCAAACTTATATTTTAATTAACCATGAAAATTAAGTATATATGATATTTTAAACTAGCGATGAAAGACTGCTCAGATGACTAGGTGGCCACCTTGGGGAAAAGAAATTATTTTCCTATTTCATTTTAGTTCCAAAATAATATACAGATAAATATAAGATTTAAATATATTTTTAAAATGAAGCAATAAAAGTCCAAAAAGAAAATATACAAAAAAAATTTTATAAAACAGAATGGAAGGGTAGCTATTTGGGAAAACTGTTGCTAATTCTTCAAAGAGCTAAGCACAGGTACCAGATGACCCCAAGGGTACTTCCAAGAGAATTAAAAATACACGTTCACACAAAAACATTTATGTGTGAGAATGCATATAGCAGATATTATTCATGATGGGCAAAAGGTGGAAAAGACCCAAATGTCTATCAACTGATGAATACATAAACAAAATGTGGTATATCCATACAACAGAATCCTATTTGGTCAACAGAAGTAATGAAGCACTGATACATGTTGCAACATGGATAAACTTTGAAAATAATATGTTAAGCGAAAGAAGCCAAACCCAAAAAGGCCACGTATTGTATGATTCTATTTCTATGAAATGTTCAGAACAGGCAAATCCACAGAGACAGAAAGGAGATCAGTGGTTGCCAGGGTCTGAGGGGAAGAGGAATGAGCAATGGCTGCTAAGTAGGATTTGTTTTATTTGTTTGTTTGGTGTTTTTTTGTTTTTCAGATAATGTAGATGGTCTCAGATTAGATAGTGGTGATGGTTGCATCCTTGTAAATACACTAAAAGCCACTGAATTGTGCATTAAGAAAAAAAAAACACGAAATGTGGATAGACCAAAGAGGATGTCTAAAGGGAAATCAAAACAGACATTCAAGTGAGTGAAAATAAAGATGCACCATATCCAAATGTGATGGTCACAGTTAAAACGGTACTGAGAAGGATATTTATAGCTCTGAATGATGACACTGGAAAAGAGGAAAAGTCTCAGATCAATCATCTAAGCTCCTATTGAAAGAATCTAGGCAAGGAGGACAACAGAAATCTAAAGCAATCAGAAGGAAAGAAATAATAAAGGTAAGGCCTTAAATCGATGAAATTAAAAACAGAAAAATAAGGTAGAAGATTAGCCAAACAGAAAGCTGGTTCTTCGATAAGAACAATAAAACTGACAAAGCATTAGCAAGTCTGACAACGAAAAGAGGGAAGGCACAAATTACTACTGTCAGGAATGAGACAGGGCATAGCACTACAGACCCTGCAGACAACTCTACACAAAAGCAAATGACTTCAATGGAATGAACTAATTCCCTGAAAAGCACAAACTTCTGTTATTCACCAAATATGAAATAGATAATTTGAATAGCTTTGTAACTATTAAGGAAATAGAGTTCCTAATTTTAAAATTCTTAAAAAAATAAATCCCGCAGGTGTATGCAGTCTTACTGCACATTCTGCCAAAAGTGTAAAAAAAAAACTAACAGTAATTCTACACAACCTCTAACAGAAAAAAAGAGGAGAGAGTATTTTCCAATTCATCTTATAAAGGTAGTGTTCCCCTGATACCAAAACCATACAAAGGCCATATAAAAAAAGAAAACTACAGACCACTATTTCTCAAAAATATAGACACAAAAACCCTTAACAAACTATTATCAAGTAGAATTCAACAATATCTAGAAAGAAATACACGCCATGAGCAAATGGATTTATTCCAGAGATGTAAGGAAGGTTTGCTCAGTATTTGAAAATCAATGTAATCCTCTATAGGCGGAAAAAAAAAAAAATCACATGATCATATCTATTGGTGGCAAAAAGACAGTTGATAAAATTCAACACCTACTAATGGTAAAAATTTCCAGAAAACCAGGAATAGAAGAGAATTTCTTAAACACAGTAAAGAACATCTCCAAAACCTACAGCCAATATGTTACTTAGTGACAAAAGACTGAATCCTTTCCCACTTAAACAAGGCAAAGATATCCACTCTTATTCAACATGGCACTAGAAGTTGTAGCCACTAAATAAAGCAAGAAAAGTAAATGAAAGGCATACAGATTGGAAAAGGAGAAATATAACTATACCTATTTGCAGAGGACATGATTTTCTGTGTACAGAGACCCAAGAAATTTTTAAAAAACCTAAAACTAATAAGGATACAAGGTAAACATATAAAAATTAATCATATTGTATATTTTAGCAATGAACCCATGGATGATGAAGTTAAAAATATGACACTATTTATAATCACTCAATAAATGAGATATTTAAATGTAACTCTAGGGGTGCCTAGAGGGTCTTGGTGGAGTGAAAGACACATAGATAAATGGAACAGAATAGACAACCTCGAAATACCTTATACAGATATATCCAACTAATTACTTAGAAAGGTACAAAAGCAAGTCAATGGAAGAAGGATTGCTTTTTCAAAAAAATGGTGGTGGAACAATTGGACATGCATAGGTAAAAACATGAACCTCGATCCAAATCTTACACCTCATGCAAAAGTGTACATAAAATGAATCACAGATTTAAATTTAAAACATAAAACTTTTATTGAAAAACACAGGAGAAAATCTTTGGAATCTAGAAAGGTATATAAAGAGTTCTTAGACTTGCCATAAAGAACAAGATCCGTAAAAGTAAAAATTAACAAATTAAACTTCATCAAAAATTAAAAACTTTTCCTCCATGAAATATCCTGTTGAAAGGATAAAAATATAAGCTACGTGCTGGGTGAAAAGATTTGCAACCCACATACCAAAGGACTAGTATGCAAAATAAAGATCTTTCACAAATCAACATTTTTTAAATGGCCCAATTAAAAATTGAGCAAGAGATAGAAACAAATATTTTATCAAAAGAAGATAGACAGGGATGCCTCGGTGGCGCAGTCAGTTGAGCGTCCAACTCTTGATTTCGGTTTAGGTTATGGTCTCACCATCGTGAGACTGAGCCCTGCATCAGTCTCTGAACTGACAACTCAGAATCTTCTTGGGATTCTCTCTCTCTCCCTCTCTCTCTCTGCCCTCCCCTGCTCACTCTCTCAAAATAAATAAATAAATTTAAGGGCTCCTAGGTGGCTCGGTTGGTTAAGCATCTAACTCTTGGTTTCAGTTCAGGTCATGATCTCATGGTTTGTGAGATCAAGCCCCACACTGGGCTTTGTGTTGACAGTGTGGAGCCTCTTTGGGATCCTCTCTCTCCCTCTTTCTCTGCCCCTCTCCTGCTCCTGCTCTCACTCTCTCTCTCTTTCATAAACAAACAAATAAATAAATAAGAGTTTTAAAAATAAAAACAAATAAATAAACTTAAATTTTTTTAATAAAAAATAATTTTAAAAAATAAGATAGATGCAAATACATACACAAGAAGTTCACCATACTAGCCATTAAGGAAGTGCAAATTGAAGCCATCTAAGACATCACTATACACCTGTGAGAATGACTAAAATAAAAAAAAAAATGACAACAAATGCTGGCAAGGATGCAGAGAAACTGGACTATTCATACATTCTTGGTGGAATGTAAAATGGTACAGCCACTAGGGAAAACAGTTTGATATATTTTTTTAAATGTTTTATTTATCTCTGAGAGAGAGAGGCAGCATGAGCAGGGGAGGGTCAGAGAGAGAGGGAGATACAGAATCTGAAGCAGACTCCAGGCTCTGAGCTGGTTGTCAGCACAGAGCCTGACGCGGGGCTTGAACCTACGAACCATGAGATCATGACCTGAGCTGAAGTCAGACACTTAACCAACTGAGCTACCCAGGCGCCCCTGACATTTTTAAAAGCCCTAAAAATGCATTTATAATATAATTTACCAATTGCATTCCTGGGTCTTTATCCCAGAGAAATGAAAACTTACATTCACAGAAAACCTGCACATAAATGTTCATAGTAGCATTATTTGTAATAGTCTAAAACTGGAAACAAACCAGATGTCTTTCAATGGATGAACCATTAAATAAACAGTGCTATCTCCATACCATGGAGATGTAAAAAGGAGCAAACTGTTGACACATGCAACACCTTGGATGAATCATCAGAGACATATGCAGAGTAAAAAAACACGATTCTTGAAATCAATCTCTAAAGATAACATACTGTATGATTCCATTTATGAGTGTTTATTTATTTTTGAAAGAGTGTGTGGGTGGGGGAGGTGCAGACAGAGAGGGAGACAGCAGATCTGAAGCAGGATCCATGCTGACAGCAGAGAGCCCAATGTGGGGCTCAAACTCATGAGATCATGACCTGAACTAAAGTCAGAAGCTCAACCGACTGAGCCACTCAGGTGCCCCTGTATCATTCCATTTATGTAACATTCTTCAAATGACAAAATTGTAGAAATGGAGAACAGATTTGTGGTTGCCAGAGGTTAAGGAGGAACTAGAAGTAGGAGAGAAGTAGTATGACTATAAAACAGCAACATGAGAAATCTTCTATGGTGATAGAACTATTTCATATATAGACTGTATCAATGTCAATATCTTAGGTGTGGTACTAGCATTTTGCAAGATGCTACCACTGGGGAAACAGTGAAGGGTATATGGAATCCCAGTATTATTTCCTACAACTGCATGCAAATCTCTACTTATCTCAAAATAAAAAGTTTAATTTTTAAAAAGATGAGAAGTCACTCCAAGTATGCAGCCAAACAGAAGCCATAAAAGATTGATAGATTTGACTTCATAAAAAGAAAAAAAATTTTAATCTACATGGTAAGCATCATGTAGGCAGAGTAACAAACAAACAAAACCTGGGGGAAATTTTGGCAAGTCATATCAATGACAAATTGTGCTTACCTAATTATTAAATTTCTTTTAATTCCATGCTAAAAGAATCCCAAGTTTGTTTGGGTGAGCTGTGTTTGGGGGAGCCAATGCATAGCCTTCTTTGCATCTCTGGCCAATAAAACATACCAAAGTCTCTTGAATGCCCCTCTCACTAAAAGACAAAGTCTGATCCAAAAGAGTTCTTTCTACTTTCTTCCTGCCTGGAACTTGTTCTCTATGCCTGGAGGACTATGGCCATCTTGTGATGTGAGGACAAAGACCATTTGCTGAAATATAAAAAGATGTCACCAGTATAGTTGATTTCCCTCATTCTGTAGAAGAGAAAGAGACTAAGAAGCTATTTTGGATCCCTTCTTGGCCTTTTGGCTAAGATCAAGTGTAGAGGATGTTTTGGTAATCCAGATGGGGTTATCTCAGCACTGGGAATGAGAGGGAAATTATCCATTAAAATATGGTGAAATAGAATAACCAGGTATAAAAGCCATTCCAACTGTACAGTTGGCAGAAGTAGAATAGGCTCTACTCAAAAGGGGAACAAGACCAGATGAGAGAAAGGTACACACTGATCTAGAACACTGAAGCCTCAACTCTGACTCTTCCCTGAAAGCCTCGTCAAGCCATCTGATTGACAAATACTTGATTTTATTCCTTTCCTGACTAATAAATGGATATATTTTAATGTTTATTTATTTATTTTGAGAGAGAGCAGGGGAGGGGCAGAGGGAGAGGGAGACAGATAATCCCAAGCAGGCTCCACACTGTCAGTGCAGAGCCTGATGTGGGGCTCAAACTCATGAACCGTGAGCTCATGACCTGAGCCGAAACCAAGAGTTAGATGCTTAACCAACTGAGCCACCCAGGTGCCCCAAAATTGACATATTTCTATACCTCATTACATATAAGCATAGTCTAGAGATAATGGCAAGATTTAAAAGATGATATATACCATCTGGAGAAAGATTTCTAGAAGTACAGAAATTTTTTTCATTCTTTCATTGTTCTCCATCACTGCCTAGTCTTTTTGCTTTGGCTGACAGTTTAAAGTAATTTAAGTTGGGGCACTTGGGTGGCTCAGTCAGTTAAGTGTCTGACCTCAGCTCAGGTCATGATTTCACAGTTCGTGAGTTCAAGCCCTACATCTGTGCTGACAGCTCAGAGCCTGGAGACTGCTTTGGATTCTGTATCTCCCTTTCTCTCTGCCCCTCCCCTGTTCACATTTTCTCTCTCTCAAAAATAAATAAACATTAAAAATTTTTATTTTAATAAAGAAATAAAGTAATATAAGTCAGCATACATTTTCCTGAGCTTGCCTTAGGCCAGTCATGTCTTTCCTACATGTTGAGGACCCCCTAGCACACTTCCCAGTTAGCTCTGAGCCTTTGTTCTAGGTTCAGATGTATTTGTTTTTTGATCATTCCAAGAAAAGCTTTAAGCCTTTTCAAAACAGTTAGCACCCATCCAAACAAACAGTCTTTTTTCAAATTTGCCTTTTGCATTCAGGGGCCCCAAATAAAAGAACATAACTAGACTTAGTGTTTGGCAGGTGATTCACCTCTCTGCCAGCTCTTTCCCCACAAGGGCACACATCTCTTCCCATCCCTGCCTTTCATAGTGCCCTGGGCTCTGATCCTTGTAAAAGCTTCTGTGTGCCTATAGAATATTCATACTTCCCTGGGCAGTACAGCTCATTTGCATGGTCACACTAAAGAGATTTGGTGTCTCTAAAATCCTAGCCAGTATCAAGACTTTGGTTGTTTTCTGGTTAGCCAGACCACAATAAACTTTTAAAATGGAAATGTGAAAAAATAGATTTATAGATTTAAATCTGGAAAGAAATTAAAAACAATCTATCATTCTTAAAGAGAGTAATCTAGCCTGACCAACGTCACTCAGAGAGTTTACAGTACTGTCAAAAGAAATATTGTTATCTGCACTATTTTCTGTTGTATTAATGTGTATCTTCACTTTGGAATCGTAGCAAATCACTTTCACACATCAGCTGAATTCCAAAGAACAACTTCTGAACTGTAAGAAATATCCTATCTTTTTTTATTTTTAAATTTATTTTAATTAGTGTCATAACATTAAATGCCTCCTTTACTTATAGGATTTTACAAGTATGTTATTTTAAGTTATTGTTATTATAAAATGAAACCAAAGCTGTTTATGTAGTCATATATATCCTACATGGGTAGTATCTATGGTTTTCTGGTATCTGTAGGACCTAGGGTAATCTGTAGAAAAATATAATTTACATTGAAAAACTCATTTTGTAGTCAACTTTTCAGAAAGCTAAAAGAGGCAAAAGGAGTAGCATTTGTAAATCAACACAAATCTACAGCATTAGTGTGAACTATCGATTATTTTAATAATCTCTATAAATGGAAAATCCAATGTCAGCTCAAAGAACCAGATACAGGGGTGCCTGGCTGTCTCAGTCAGTAGAGAATGTGACTCTTGATCTTAGGGTTGTGAATTCAAGCTTCATGTTGGGTGTAGAGATTACTTAAAAAATAAAATCTTTAAGGGTGCCTGGGTGGCTCAGTCTGTTAAGTGACCAACTCCTGTTTTCAGTTCAGGTCATGATCTCACAGTTTGTGAGTTCAAGCCCCACATCAAACTCTGCAGCTAGCAGCATGGAGCCTGCTTGGGATTCTCTTTCTCTCCTTCTCTCACTGCCTCTCCCCTGCTCACATTGCCTCCATCTCCCTCAAAATCAATAAATAAACTTTTTAAAAAATAAATTATCAAAATAAAATAAAATATTTATTTAAAAACTGGATACCAACATTATAGTCCATAATCCCTTAGCTGAAATCTACATAGCCAGATACATTTCAAACTTCAGAATTTTGGGATTTTACAGAGGTAAATACAGCCTACCTGCTTCATGTTACATAACAAGACAGCAGAGTCTGGCACCATTCCTTTAATCAAACCATTAATATTTCTGTAGCAAAAAACATGAATATTCACAATAAGTGAAGTAAGTAAGAACATAAATAGATACACAGCAGTTCAAGTTTTCTACCAAATTTGTTTAGGTCAGCTCAAGTTTGGTCATTCAATAAACCTAAAAAAAAAATAATTTTCTAAGCTTTTCACATTTCAAGTTGTATCTACAATATTATGGATCTAATCTATTGTCATTAAAGATAATTTCGTCTTGAGACTCCATATAGTCAATGTACTAAGCAATTGCATATTTTAGCATCTCTGGGTTTTGAAGAGGTTCTTTTGTGTTTACATGATTTGTTTGTTTCTTTGCTTGATTTGGGGAATCTTCAACAAGACATTACTATATACTTCACTTTAAGCAGTAAATATTTTAGGAAAATCAAATCATACTTTCTCTTTGCTTACCAGGCTGGGTGTGTAAAATAACCTTGTCAAAGAAGTGACTGTTCCAGAATTGAAGTGTTTTGTAAGTGGAGATTTTCACAGCTCAGATTCTTGAATTGGACCTATCTGTATGGTAAAAATCAGCAAAAAAAGCAGAACAAAGTTTGTATCTGTAACACTAAGAAGTAACTATAATTCCGATGTGGTTATTAACTTTTTGTCTTAAAGGTGAGGAGTGGTTACACACATAGGCACACACACATATACATGCACACCAGTAGACTCAAGTTCTGAGAATACATAACTACTGTAATTATTTTTCCCTCTCATGGGAGTTTTTGACTCTTCTGACTTAATTGGATTTTTTAATTCCCTTCCTTTCTCTATGGTTGTGATAACATGCACCTAATTTTATTTGTGTTAACATTATATTAATAGCTCATTCAATCATTGTAGATATGCGTTATAAATATTTCATATTCTGGCATTTAAAACACAATGTTGTTTTCAAATAGAATGACTCAGGCTTGAATGCCAGTGTGAGCTAAAAATATGATTCCAAAGAGTTTCTCATCTTCCAGAGGAAAGATTGCTAAAAACTTTAGGAAACTGACCTTCTTTCACAATAGAATTCTCAGAAGTTAATTCCTTATGTTGTAGAAGACTGGTAGATTTTGAAAAATTATTACATATAGATAGCAATTTTCTAGCAGTGTCATCATTACCTAAAAGACTGAATGTCATAATGTAATTACAGAAAGCACAAGTCAGAGATAGAAGGGACTATGTAGGTCAAGGCCCCATTGCACAAAGGAGGGAACTATAGACCAGTGAGAATGGTGAAATTCCACTGAGAACACCAACTTCAGGACTAGTGCTCTTCAACCCACCTATCTAATTTTTATTGCCTTAGGTGTGTTTATCTTGTATCCCCATTAGAACCACAAGCAACCTGATCAGAGGAGCCATGCATGATTCTTCTCTTTCATTTCTCCTGTGAAAGGGAGAGCTCTCATTATCTCCCCCCAAATACTTGAAATTGTCACTAATCAATCTTTTACTGTGATTTTAACTTACAACATCCAAGACTCTGCTCTAATTTTTCCAGGCATGGCATGTATTTTCAAAGAATTTCAATACTGACATGCTGCCAGCTTCATGTCCCTATCCAGAGTGACATTCAAATAGAACCCAATGCACAGCAACAAGTAGCAGGGCCTATGTCCAATGGAAAGTGTTGGTTTTATTCTCACAATATATGTTCCCAAAGGTGAAAAAATCAGGCCATTAGACCATTTTGGAGAAGCCCTCTCCATGTAAAGCCTCAAATGTGGGTTGAAATTTGCTCAGGAAGCTTTGCTGCACCTAAAGGCGATGGAGCATGGAGAGGCTCCTTTGCCTCTACCCAGCTCAAAGGCACAGTTAACTTCAACTTACGTGAAGAAAGTGGCTTGTTTTCAGAGCCGTTACCACAACATTGCATTCTATGGGGGAGGAAGCAATAGAATAATCGTTTATGCTTCCCAACTGGCTTATCTGTAAAATAAAGATAATCCCTGTAACTGGTTTAAGATGATCATGATGTCACCATAAAGAGTTCACTTGGCATTGAAATGTCAGAATCTTGACACATTCTATGTTTTATTTCCATGTTCCATTCCCAAATTAGGTTTAATATTGAATGCCAGAATATACTATCGTTAATAGACATTTTCTCTTGCCTGTTAACAGGGAAGCAAATCTTTATGGGGGGAAAGGAGGAATACCTTCTAGATTGAAACATCAGTCGTAAAACTATTTCACCATTTTAGGTGAAGAGTTCTTTGGTTACTTTTGACATTTTTTTACTTTGATATAATTTCAAGTGTACAGAAAAGCTCTAAGAGTAGGTAGGACAAGGAACTCCCATATATCCTTTACCTAAATACACTAATTGTCAAAATTGTTTATATTTTTTCCCATTTGTTTTCTCTCTCTCTCTCTCTCTCTCTCTCTCTCTGTCTCTCTCTCTCAACCATTTGAGGATAGGTTGGAGACATCATGTCTTTTTACCCCTAAACTCTTCAGTGTTCATTTCCCAAGAGCAAGGACATACAACTATAGTACACTTAAGAAAATCAAGAAACTTAATATTGATAACCATGTATTAAGTAATTATAGTTACATTTTTTTAAAATAACATGTAAATTTTATATATTTTATTGAAGTCTGCTAATTTTAAAATGATGGGGTTTTGAATGTAATTTTTCAGTTGACTTGTCCTTAACATAAGCCAGTCACTTTTCTAAACAGCATGTTTAACAAATTATAATTGAAATAGGATCTAGAAGTTAGTACATGTGCAGACTCATACATAACTATACACTCAGAAAGCCTTATTGGTCCTGCATCAATCACTATAGCTAATATCTATTAACAGACCCCATAATCATGGAGAAAGTTGTATAATAATGTGTGGGTCAAATCTTGTTAACTCACTGGAGATCTCTTGGCATGATGACATATTTGACTTTCCTGCTCACAGTTTTAAAAGTCAGCAAAATTATATAAGAAGGATAAAAATTAAATAATAACTGGGGAAGATATAAAGAAACTGATTCATACCAGGGAGGAGATCTGAGTACCAATTAAAAGAAAAAATTCAATTTAGAAACTCAGCAGTTCTCTTTTTCAAATTCCAACATTCAGTAGCTCCAGGTTTTCATTCTCCTACTACTGTGTTTTTGAATTTTAAATTACACAGTTACCTGAGGTGACCTATATATCAAATACTTTACCCTTCAAATTATAACCTCAAGTATGTCTAGAATTAGGCATAAACATGAACCCACCAGCAATATTTTATTTATATCCTCCTTATTTCAAAAAGAATTTATGAATGCTTAGATAAATAGATAAAATATAACAAGAAAAGATAAGCTTAAAACCTACTAAATTAGTCAGACAAGAATGAGAAATAAAAGGCATCCAGCTTTGTAAGGAAGCAGTAAAACTTTCACTAATCACAGATGACATCATGCCATATATAGAAAATCCTAAAGACTTCACCAAAAAACTACTAGAACTGATAAATGAATTCAGTAAGGTTGCAGGATACAAAATCAACTTACAGAAATCTGTTGCATTTCTATACACTAATAATGAAGGAGCAGAAAGTTTAATTAAGAAAACAATCTCATTTACAATTGTACCAAAAATAATAAAATACCTGGGAATAAACTTAGCCAAAGGGATGAAAGATCTGTACTCTGACAACTATAAAACATCAATGAAAGAAATTCAAGATGATACAAACAAATGGAAAGATATTCCTTGCTCATGGAATAAAAGAATATGTTAAAATGTCCATACTACCCAAAGCAATCTACAGATGTAATGCAATCCTTATTAAAATATCAACAGCATTTTTCACAGAAAAAGAATAATCTTAAAATTTGTATAGAACCACAAAAGACCCCAAATAGTCAAATCAGTCTTGAAAAATAAGAGCAGAACTAGAAGTATCACAATCCCAGATTTCAAGATATTTGTAGTACAAATATGTAGTAACCAGAGCAGTATGGTATTGGCACAAAAACAGATACACAGATCAATAAAACAGAATAGAGAGACCAGAAATAAACCAATGATTATATTGTCAATTAATCTGTGACAAAGAAGGTAAAAATATACGAAAGGAATAAAGACAGTCTCTTCAACAAATGGTGCTGGGAAAGTTGGACAGCAACATGCAAAAGAATATAAAACTGGGCCATACACACACCATACACAAAAATAAATTCAAAATGGATTAAGGGTCTAAATATGAGACCTGAAACCATACAAACTCTAGAAGAGAGCAGAGGCAGTAATTTCTCTGACATCAGCCATTCAACCTTTTTCTTTTTTTTTTTTTTTTTACAAATAGTTTATTGTCAAATTAGTTTCCACATAACACTCAGTGCTCATCCCCACAAGTGTCCTCCTCCATGCCCATCCCTCCTTCCCCCCACATCCATCAGTCCTCAGTTTTTGTCAGCATTCAAGAGTCTCTCATGGTTTGCCTCTCTCCCTTTCCCCCACCATTTCCGCCCTTCTTCTCCCCCTTGTTCCTCCGTCAAGTTCCTCCTAATCCTCCTATACGTGTAAACATATGATGTACCCCAATGTTCATAGCAGCACTCTCCACAATAGCTAAAACATGGAAAGAGCCTAAGTGTCCATCAACAGATGAATGGATCAAGAAGATGTGGTTTATCTATACCATGGAATACTACATGGCAATGAGAAACAATGAAATCTGGCCATGTGTAGCAACATGGATGGACCTTGAGGGTGTTATGCTGAGCGAAATAAGTCAGGCAGAGAAGGACAAATATCATTCAACCTTTTTCTAATATGTCTCCTGAGAGAACAAAAACAAAAAACTATTGGTACTACATCAAAATAAATATATTCTGCACAGCAAAGAAAACAATCAACAAAACTAAAAGACAACCTACTAAGTGGGAAAAAATATTTGCAAATGACATATCTGATAAAGGATTAGTATCCAAAGTATATAAAGAACTTATACAACTCAACACCAAAACAAAGAAACAAATATTCCAATTAAAAAATGGGCAGAATACATGGACAGACATTTCTCCAAAGACATCCAAATGGCCAACAGACAGACACATGAAAAGATGCTCAACATCACTCATCATGAGGTAAATGCAGATCAAAACCACAATGGGATATCACCTGACACTGGTCTGAGTGGCTAAAATTAACTCAGAAAACAACAGATGTTGGTAAGGATGTGGAGAAAAAAGCATTCTTGTGCACTATTAGTGGGAATGCAAACTGGTACAACCACTGTGGAAAGCAGGGTGGACATTCCTTCAAAAATTAAAAATAGGAATCACCACATGATCCACTAATTCCACTAGTAGGTATTTATCCAAAAAATATGAAAGCATTAATTCAAAGAGATCTATGCACCCCTATCTTTATTGCAGCATTATTACAGTAGCCAAATTATGGAAACAGCCCAAGTGTCCCTTGACAGATGAATGGATAAAGAAGATGTGGTGTGTGTGTGTGTGTGTGTGTGTGTGTGTGTATATGTGGTATGTTTATAATATGTATGTGTATATGTGTATAATACATATATAATGTGGATATATATATATATATATATATATATATCAATGAAAGGTCTCTTCTCAGCCTAGCATTTTAGCATGTAGTAGGTACTTAATAATTACAGATTGATAATAAAAGCAAAAATTTATTGAGTGCTTTTCATGTTCTAGATCTTGTCTCTAAGAGCAAAAAAAGCATTATGTTATTTAATCTACACAGTCACCTCTGAGGTGAGTTCTATTATCATACCCATTATACAGATGCTTACACTGAGTTTCAAAAATGCTAATTTGCCAATAATGACAAAGCTGGGCTGCAAGCCCAGATACTCTAACACATGGAATTTTAACCACTGTACCATGCAACCTCCAAAATTAACTTTCTAAGAATTCCTGCTCATGAAACACTTGGTTAAGGACAGAGAGAGAAGTCCATCTCAGTACTGCCTCAGCTCTGTTGAGCAAATGAGCAAATAAATAGCCATGGTAGGCCATAATTTTTATCCTAAGCTTTCTAACATCCAGGAAAAAAAAAAGGAAACAAATTTAATTCCATGATTTGCAGTGTCTTTCAGAAAAAAGCAAACTAATTTATTGGGAGAAGCATAAATAGAAACATAGTTTACTGGTACACACAAGACCAGAAAACAAAATGAAAAGGCTAACAGTGGAAGCACCAAGCACATAAAGAAATATAACCAATCATATATTTTCTTTAATTTTAGACAATTTCAAACAAATTATTAAAATAGAATAACATAATGAACCCATCACCCAACTCAACAATTACCAACTCATGGCAAATTTTGTTTCTTCTGGATCTACTCCACCTCTCACTTTCTATCCCCACTATATGATTTGAAGTGAATCCTAGACATAACATTTCACTCATTAATATGTCAGTATGGATCTCTTAAGATAAGCTCTGTATATTTTTAACATAACCACAATATCATGACCACATCTAAAAGCATAATAATAATTCTTTAAAATCTGTTCAATGTTTAAATTCTCTATCATCTTTTGAATCTTGTCATCTTTTTAAGTTTATTTACCTTGAGACAGAGAGAAAGAGAGAGAGAGAAGGAGAGAGAGAAAGAGAGAGAATAAGTACAGGAGGAGCAGAGCGAGAGGAAGAGAGAGAATGAATCCCAAGAGAGTTCCCCACTGTCAGTACGGAGCCTGAGGCAGAGCTCAAACCCATGAACTGTGAGATTAGGACCTGATGAAATCAAGAGCCAGTCACTTAACCATCTAGGCCACCAGGTGCCCTGAATCTCACCATTTTAAAAAAGTTCTTTGTTTGAGTCAAAATCCAGATAAAGTCTACACATTGCAATTTATAACCACTTCTTTTTAACGCTTTGATTTCATTGAATATATAATGGAAAGTACATTAGTGGAGGAGCAAAAAGACATGTGGTAAAGGAGATGTGGGTTCAAGTCCAGTTTCATATGCTTGACCTTGAACAACATACATTCCCTCTGTCTGTAAAATGAAGGAGGTGGCAAGACAATATTCAGTCTCCTTCAATGAGATAATGACTGGTCAGACCATTCTATTATGGATGAAGGGCTCATGATCAGAAAGCTAAATGGATCACAGATTTAAATTTACAATAGAAAAATTAATTGTTTGATATAATTTGTCAACCCTCATAAATAATATCTCAAGAATCTTCAGGTAACATCCTTTATATTACTTGGAGCTTTGCAGGTTTCTTCTCTTCAGTGACTAATCTCACCTATAAGTCTTACAGACCCAATTCTGTACCACCCTAATTGTAATCAGAACCAAGTTTAAAAAGTCTATAGTTGTGATTACTCAATATATAAATGCTGTTAAGCGTTAGCTTTACAGTCAGTTTCTTTCTCTGAAGCTAACCTATCCAGCTGGTAAAGATTGGATAGAGAGGAAAGGGCAAGAGAAATATTTATTGAATTGTTGTTTTTGGTAGTGGTGGTGGTTGTGGTAGTGGTAGTAGTAGTAGAAGTAGTAGTAGAAGTAGCAGTAGTAGTAGTAGTAGTAGTAGTAGTAGTAGTAGTGGTATTTAGAAGATTGTCTTGTCTTGTTTAATCCCCAGGAAGTTTAGGTAAAATGGCAGAACAGGAATTGGAGCCCAACATCACTCCTCTAAAACCTGTGCTCTATTGGTGTTTAGAAAATAGAAATCTTAGTCTCGACTTCAGAACAAGGTTATAAGGATTGAATGAAACAAAGAGAAATGTTTTTTAAAAAGTGTCTGGTAAATCATAAAGTGCTATGTTCACAGAGGTCTTCTAAGGAATATTTTACTTGTAACTTTTAAAACGTCCAGAGTCAACATTCACATATAGGACATACTTGGTTGCTTCTGGCAGATCTCAAATAGAGTCTCCCAAGATACATGGGGACATTCTTAAATTACAAATCCATCTCCCTTTCACACACCTCTCCATGCACAAACTGTCCTGAACCATATTTGTCTTCTCTCGACGTTCCCCAGGACTGTCCAATGCCATGGGGGGGAGGGGGGGAGAAAAGGAGCCACATCAACTGTTTCACAGCCAACTGAGCATATAGCAGGAGACAGTCAGGAAGTACTTTTCAAGACATTTGATTGCATTAAAATCATCACCCTTCTATTTCCCTATAAATTGAATTTCTTACACAAACAGCAAGTAAGCTGCCATAAAATTTCGGTCTCCATCTGGCAAAGTCAGTATTATGCATGGATTTCTATACCATAAGTGAAGGGTATTGTCAGATTTGAACCTTCCCCAGAGAAACTGGGACACCAAGCACAATTGGAGACAGGAGCAGCACATGCCGACCTGTGGTGTTCATTCTAAATGGATGACACATGAACTTCAAAGAGCATTTTACAATGCACTGCATAAAAGAATTCAAGTCAGGGGTGGCTGGAACTGAAAGACAAAACAAACATTTCCATTTGCTAGGTAGGGAGTGAACGAATTGCAGTGAGCCCCCCTTGTTAAATTCAGGGCCTGGAGTAAAAAGTGTAGTGAACATGCAGAGCTCATTATTGTGCTTCCTAGTAAAGTGGACAAAAAGCATATTTCTGAAATGATGTTTATTACCATATCGTGTATTCTCTTAAGAGCCTGAACAGCTGCTGTCTAACCACTGTTCTAATGGAAAGCAAACTTAGGACTTTGGAAGTTTTTGGTGGTGTTGAGGATTGGGGGACTAGCAGAGAGAGAAGGTTTTTTCCTTCCTTTCTCTCTCTTCCTCCCTTTCTTTCTCTCCTTCCTTTCTTCCTTCCTTCTTTCCTTCCCTGCTTCTTTCTTTTCTTCTTTCTTTCCTTCCGTTTCTCTTTCCTTCCTTCCTTCTTTCCTTTCTTTCTTTCTTTCTTTCTTTCTTTTTTTCTTTCTTTTTTTCTTTTCTTTCTTTCTTTCTTTCTTTCTTTCTTTCTTTCTTTCTTTCTTTCTTTCTTTCTTTCTTTCTTTCTTTCTTTCTTCCTTCCTTCCTTCCTTCCTTCCTTCCTTCCTTCCTTCCTTCCTTCCTTTCTTCTGTTATTTTGCAAAGATTTTACTACTGGATTATTGAATGGGTTTAACCAAATCAGTGTTTAAGCCTCAGTTACACCAAGTATAAAAAATTATAGTTTATGGATAGAGGAGGAATTTTACTTTGCCCAAATAATGAAATCACTAATTGCTCCAATGCATTGTCCTCAAGGAAAATGGTGTTATCATCCTAACAGAAAGGAAGGGGAATTCAATTTACTTTTATAACATTTCCCAAAATTCATTGAACATGGAGGATTATCAATAAATAAAACTTTACTGCTAATTTTCTCATAGAGATACTTTGGCACTATAGCCTGCCAATTTTCAATACTAACCAAAAACAACCTCCTCAGAGTATACAACAAAGATTCAGCAAAAATAGCCAAAAATAGATACATACAAAGTACAATAATGCTACAACACACAACAGAAGAATGGTCAGGTGACTGGTGTAGTAGCCAAATGATACTGGGCTGTCTTGAGGAAATAGCACAAACTCTCTGAAAGGATGACAGGCACATATAGAGAAAGTAAAGAGTCCCCAACTCCTCTTCTGGAGATGTGATGCCACAAGGTCAACATAGGGAGAAGCAGCAACCCAGGAATCCCAAAACTGTTATTGAAAACACTATGTCTCAATAAAGCTGTAAAATATTATTTAAATTTTAATTTTTTATAATTTTTATTTTTTGACAGAGAGAGAAAACAATGGGGCAGAGGGAGAAGGAGAGAGAAAATCCTAATCAGGCTCCACGCTGGGTGTGAGCCCCATGTGGGCTCGATCTCATGACCATGAGATAACAACCTAAGCCAAAATCAACAGTTGGACACTTAACTGACTGAGCCACCCAGGTGCCCTGAAAATTATTTTTAATTTTAAAAGAAATACTAGTCCATGAATACATAAAAAATTTATAATGAAAAACATAAGCCTAGAATTTAAATCTTTACTCTCAGGATTAAACTTGCAATTCTTAGGTACTTAACCTATACACTTAGAAAGTAAGATGAAAAGGCAAAGAAACAGAGCAAGAAATATTCCCAAAAGTATTCCCAAAAGAAGGCTCATAGGGAAAATCAGCACTTTAAACCAGAATAGTTCTTCATATTACTGCAGATGATTATGATGGCTACTATCAAAGTGAGAGTGTGTTTGGGACTAATTGGGTGTTATTATGCACTTTGGGGGAAACTGATTGAGCCTCCCCACATGATGGAACTTTTAGATTCATCTCATTTCCTGATTTCTGATGATTGGTTCTCATCATCCAACTGTAAAGATTTGGATCATCCCAATTACATTTTGTAGTTACAAGGGACTGAGCACATCTGCAGCACAGCAGTGAACATTGAAGACCTCAAAGGAAAGCCATCCACATGAGATCCATGATGTGTGTTTCCAACGTCAAATGCAATTAACTTTTAAATGGATACTTAGATTTTAGGAGCATTCACCCAAAGCTTTCACTGGCAATTGCCTGAGTGATGATTTCAGCTCTGCTCATCAAGGGCGGCTGTCCCTTCCATCCACTCACTCCCAGAACAACCTGACACTCATCTCAATCTGTTCAGCCCATATGGACAAGGGTATCAAATCTATGTTTGTTTATGATCATCTTCCAAAATAGGAGGTCACTGAGAAGGAGAGATAGTGTTTGTGAGAAACAGTCCCCATTACTTTATGCCACAATTAATATTTTCTTATTTGCCCTTTGAAATGCATGTACTTTGGGTATAATAAATATCAGAGCATAGGGTTAACCTTCTTTATGTCCTGGGTTCATCTATGTAACAATACATGGCATTTCATTAAGTAGGAGTCTCCTTTATATGAATGCAGAATAATCCACTTTCTGCTATCATTATTTTATCATCCTGAAATTCAGAAATGCTTTAGTTCCATTTCTTGGGCCCCACAGACATTATCATCTCATTCACATGGGAGCAGTTTCAGACTGCTGATATTACAGCTAAGTGGTTTTGCCTAGAAGTAGTTATAAACGGTTTATCATCCATTTGGGACCATGTAGTCAAGATCAGAGCTCTAGTCTAAGCAGGATTCAGATCCTTTTGAGTATGTATGGCCAAGTGGTGGGGAAAGACTTTCTTAAGCCTTTTGTCCATGGCCTGAGGTGCCTCATAGGAGCACACTATCTGAGAGGAGGGGCAGGTGCCCTGGCTGGAGGGGAGGGATGGTTCTGACCCTCTGTTACAGTTTCTCTACCAGCTCAGTAACCTCTCTTCCCAGCCCTGAAAGCAAGAGGGTTAGAAGTAGAGTGGGGAGGGGCGCCTGGGTGGCTAAGTAGGTTAAGCATCCGACTTTTGCTTAGGTCATGATCTCACGGTTCGTGGGTTCGAGCCCCGCGTCAGGCTCTGTGCTGACTGCCAGCTCAGAGCCTGGAGCCTGTTTCAGTCTGTGACTCCCTCTCTCTCTGACCCTCCCCTGTTCATGCTGTCTCCCTCTCTCTCCCCTGGAAATAAATAAAAATATTTTTAAAAATAGTTAAAAAAAAAAAAAGAAGTAGAGTGGGGAGAGTTCTTTCTCTGAAAACTCTGTGAAACTTTGGATCACAGAAAGGGTTATTTTAAGACTCTTCAAACCACATATAATACAGCATTCTTCCCCATCACCAGAAGTCACTCCACAGCTGAGCACCTTTACAGATTCATAATATCCAGGACAATACCAAGTGGAACAGGGGTGAAACCTGGAAAGAGCTGGGACAGAGAATATGGTAAATTCATGTGCAACACCCTCAGGACTCAAACAAGCACTAGGGGAAGAGGAAGTTGATGTATATCAGCAAGTAAAGAACAGAGCCAGCAAAATCCAAGCTGTGATGTTACAAGCCATCCATACCCGTAGGTGAGAGGGCTAGAAAAGACCAGTCTAAACTAATTGATATCCTGTAGGGAGTCTGCCTCTCTGGACAATCAGAAATATTGATCTGTGAAATGGGTAACCTAAAAAAGAAATATGCTACTTAAATTCAGCTAACTCTAAAGGTTAGAATTCAGGTTGAACATTCAAAACAACCACAGGAAATTAGTGATGATCCTATGATATTTATCTGGAACTCTGAATGGTACATGGATAGATTGACTACAGGTTTTCAAGGTGCTCTGTAGAAAAGGTTAGAAAGATAAATATAAATATGAATGAATGGATCATGTAGCAAGCCTAGGCTTCATTATGGTTAGATTCTGGTTCTTAGAGGCATTTAAAGTTCACTCTGTAATTTATCTGTTGGCTCTCAAGCCCCCAAATCTGAATACACTGGACAAGCCTACAGTTTCTTGAGTAGCTTCCAGGACTCCCCTTCCCCAAGCTATGAGAGAGAAAGTGTAGGTCCATAGAGAACACAATTCTATTTGAAACCCTTAGCCTGAAATTAAGCACCTTAGGTATATGACTGGTGCTGAATTTCAAATATAAATTTAAAATAGTAAAACAATGATAATTATACCCTAAAGGAAATGATATAGGGCTTAAAATTCGTTTATCAAAGGAAAGGAGAATTAATCTGTATTAAATAGCCCTCTTCAAGCATTGTATATAAATGGCAATATTATGAGAAAAGAGTAGCTCAGCTGATATTTAATTTCACTGCTTTTAGAATGTGTACTTAATTCAGTATTAGCATGTACTGAGCGCTTTGTAAAAGCTCCCCCCCCCCACGTTAGTCTGTGCCTCCTCAAGTTTGTGTTAGATATTTATGTTGGACAAGAAAAAGGAATTTCTGTGCAGTGAAATTGGTTGTAAGGAACAAAATGATTTTGAGTTACCTTTTGGTGATATTAAGGATAAATATCTACCTATCTACAGAATGAATCTATTTGGAGATGGGGGAATCTACCAAATAACTTCTCATATAACGTACTACCTTTTAAAAATGTTTAAATTCCTGTTTCGACCTCTCTGAATAAATTATAGTTATGGTAGCCTAAAACTTTAGATTTGCCTAACATATATGGTGTTTTATGGCAACTTCTGTCCCTTCCTTAATGAAAAGAAAGCAGATTCTGGAATGAAGGAGATTTCTTGTTACAGACAGTAATGAAAGCAGCACACTAGACATGGAGGCAGAGGGCCTGAATTAGCATCCTCACTCTGCTACTTTCAACCAGGTGACTGTAGGCAAATTACATAATATATATTATATATAGTTATTTTCTATATTATATATAGTTATTTTATATATTGCATAATGTGTTATATAATATATTGTTATATTATGTTATATACTATATGTGTATAGTTATGTTATATATTATATAATATAGTTATGTTACATGTTATATAACACATTATGTGCTATATATGTATAGTTATGTTATATATCTATTATATAATACATTATGTGCTATATGTGCGTAGTTATGTTATATATAATTTATACCTCTCCCAAGTCTCATTTCTTTTACATGCAAAATGCAGATAGTGATCATCATCTCTCAAGAGATTATTCTGGAGATTGAGTAGCCCCTGGAATATAAGCTTCCAGCACCTAGATCTATGTCTGGCACATAATATGTGTTTAATAAATATTCATTATTGTATAAATGATCCAATATATACATTGCCATAATCCCTAGCAAAATAAAATGGAAACTGGCATGACCTCCTTGTCTCAATTGTACTTCTGTAAACATGACATTTTACTCAAGGGTCTTATAAGGATGTGTAATAAGCAAGCTCTATGCTGTAGCAATAGTCATAATCATTCTTGTTATGCTTATCAGGAGGAGCATTCATTGAGACTGCAGGCACTGTGCTGAATGCTTCAAATGCTTATCTCAATTAATCCTCATAATAACACTGGGAAGCAAGCAGAACTCTTTCTCTCATGTTACAGGTGGGGAGACAGAAGCTAAAGGAAGCTAAGTAACTTTTGCAAAGTCTCACAGTTACTTAGGGATGGAGCTCAAATGAGAATGCAAACATCCATGTCTAGAGCTCATGCCCTTTGGAAAGGGCAAGAGTTTGGAGCAAAAAAGACAAGGTTGGAGGACCAGTGCTGTCCCTTATGATGTGGAAATACTGATCTAAACCTAACTTCTCCCAGCCTAAATAATCATATCCAAGAAATATAAATCCTACACTACCGGTTATTGTGGCAACCAAATAAATTACTGCTATTTACTTCCCTATGAACTTTGTGAGAGTAGTATCATGTCCTATGAATATTTAAATCCTGAGTATCTAGCATATAATAGATTCCTAGGAAATTCCCTTAGATAAACAGGATTTAGTAGGAATGTAATAGAAATTCTGTTGGGTAAATAGGATTTTTATTTGATAAATTAGTATCCAGGAGCTGCTTAGTAAATATAAATCACTTTACAAATGCCAATTACCATCATTATCAGCAACTTTACCATGTATTGACCAAGACCTTCCAGATTATAGACTCTAAGTGATTCCCAAACTCTTCTAATGAACATATTTCTCCACCACTGCTGGTGAAATCCTGATCTAGGCCTTCATAGGAGACAAGTAGCTGGTCATCCTAATTACAAACAGATGATTTTAGAAATGAACCTTTTTTTTTTCAAGGAAGTAGTTGAAAAATCATTATAAAAACATTCAAAATGTGGTCAACAGCAGGGACTCAGCATGAGGCTTGAAACAAACAGTGGAATCTTTAGAAGCCTACTTTGTGTTCCCAAGGTCAGAGGAGCAGACACAAAGCATATTGCAGCATTTAGCCACCCTGGGAGCCAGGGCACTCCTTCAGCTAGCTTGGGTTTGGCAGGAAAAAGGATTATAATTTTTTTAAAAAGGCAAGGAAAGTGATATTGTCCATAATACAAATATCACAACTATAGGCTGTGTCAGATATGGCATCTCAGCTATATAAAATAACTATTGTGCAAAACGTCTCTTATTCTGAGATGAGAACATGAAACTATGTCTAATTGTAGCTCAAGGCAGCATCCCAAGAGGTACAGGTCACCTACCTTGATGTTTCAGTAAGTACATCACTGAGCTATAGTTTTTTTGAGCATGCAGAAGATACTCTGAGGGCTTGACAAGATCTAGAAAAGACCCAGCCAGTCATCATTCTGCTTATGTGAATAAATATGCCAAAACAAGACAAAGGCTGAAAAACACATCAGAAGGAGTTCAAGTCATAGCTCGTGAGAAGTAACTTGGCATATGGTTTCACTTACAAATCCATCAGTATCAGTCAATTCTTGCATTTAAAAATATCTTCCATGATACAATTCTGAACACAAAATAGGATAGACTAGCAGGGAAAACTTTATCTGGGTTAGAAATTCCTTTTGACCTGAATGACATACCACTCACGGAAGAAAAAAAAAATAGGACACTGTGTTTCTAAATTCTTTCTTTCATGGAAATAACTACAGTGTATATCAGTGCCTGTCTGTGTGCACATGTGTGCATGTGTTTGCAGCATGTAAGTCTGTAAAGAGAGTACCAGCTTAGGAAGTAGGTTCCTGAAGTTCTGTTTTTGGCCCTAAGTCAGTCCCTTTCAACTTCTTCATCCAAGATCACCATAACATCATTTAAATTGGACATGAATCATGTTCCATGAGTTTCTGAGTAGGCTACCTCACTTAATCCCTTCATTAATATCTCCACTTTGTAGACAAAAAACAACAAATCCTGATCCACAAGAAGCCAAGTACTATAGAGGCACCTGGGTGGCTCAGTTGGTTAAGCTACCAACTTTGGCTTAGGTCATAGTCTCACAGTTCGTGGGTTCAAGCCCCACATCAAGCTCTGTGCTAACAGCTGAGCCTGGAGCCTGCTTTGGATTCTGTGTCTCCCTCTCTCTCTGCCTCTCTCCCACTTGCACTCTGTTTCTCTTTCAAGAATAAATAAACATTTTTTAAAAATCAGAAGCCAAGTACTAGATGCAAAGAAAAGAGCACAGGATGTAGTGTGAGAAGATGGGGCACATCACTGTCCCACCACACACAGCTGTTTGGTCTCTAGTTTAAATTCTATGAAAAAATGCATCCTGGCACGCTCTATAAATACTCTATAAATAAGAACTCTGCTTCCTTCTCTCCCCACATTCAAGGACAAGAAGCTCTTGAGCGTCAAGGTTAGAATTCAAATTCAGATCTGTTGATTTAAAAGTCAATAAATAATCTTTCTTGCTACTGTGGAGAGGGTGACAAGTTCTATCCTGGACAGGAAGATGAGTCAGAGTGAGCTGAGAACAGAGTGGGGAGGGTTTGGAGGCAGGGAACCAGCAGAGAATTGTGAGGCAACCCCTGGGCTGTCCTCCCCACCTCTGATGAGTCATGGTTTAACAGCCTACAAGACACTTTTGCAAACCACATCACTTTTCACATCTCCCTTTTGCTGAATATGAAAGTATATGTAGATGCTGAATATGGAGCAGCAGGGTTTTACAAAGGCTTAGACTAAGAATTCTCACTTTAGATTATATTCAAAACATAAATTATGTAGCTTATGTCACAGAAAACTTATCTCCCCATTCCATCTCTGGAAATGGTAAAATAAAACTAATGCCTGCTAAGAATAGAAAAAAGTATCAGCCATAGTTACACCATACTTAGAGAGCCACTACCATTTTGGTGCAACCATGTGGAAATAGGATGGATGTTCCTCAAAAAGTTATAACTAGAACTACCCCTACTACAATCCAGCAATCACTCTACAGGGTATTTACTCAAAGAATGCAAAAAACTAATTTTTTAAGTTTATTTATTTTGAGAGGGAGGGAGAGAGAAAGAGAGGGAGAGAGAGTTCAAGCAAGGGGGGCAGAGAGAGGGAGAGAGAGAATCCCAAGCAGGAGCAGGGCTCAAACTCATAAACCATGAGGTCATTACCTGAGCTGAAATCAAGAGTTGGAAGCTTAACTGACTGAGCCACCCAGGTGCCCCAAAAACATTAATGTAAAGGGATACATGTACCCCTATGTTTATAACAGCATTATTAACAATAGCCAAATGATGGAAGCAGCCCAAGTGTCCATTGATTAGTAAATGGATAAAGAAGATATGGTGTATATATATATATATATATATATATATATATATATATATATGCTAGAATATTATTCAGCCATAAAAATGAATGAAATCTTGCCATTTGCAATGACATGGGTAGAGCTAGAGAGTATAGTGATAAACAAAGTAAGTTAGTCAGAGAAAGACAAGCACCGTATGATTTCAAATGTGAAACTTAAGAAACAAAACAAAAGAGCAAAGGGAAAAGAGAGAGAGCAAGACACAAAGCAAGAAACAGACTCATGAGGTGCCTGGGTGTTTCAGTTGGTTGATCATCCAACTCTTGATTTCAACTCAGGTCATGATCTCAGGGTTGTTGGGTTCTGCACTGAGCATGGAGCCTGCTTAAGATTCCTTCTCTCTCTCTCTCTCTCCCTCCCTTTGCCCCTCTTTCCCATTCACATGTGCTCTTTTCTCTAAAATAAAAAAATTAAAATTAAAAAATATCAGATTCATAATTATAGAGAGCAAACTGGTTACTAGAGGAGAGGGGGGTGGGGGAAATGGGTTAAAGAGGTTATGGGGATTAAGGAGTGTACTTGTCCGGATGAGCACCATGTGATGTATGGCATTGTTGAATCACTACATTGTATACCTGAACTAATATAACACTGTATTTTAACTAACTGGAATTAAAATTAAAACTTAAAACATTTTGGTGCATTTACATTTAGTCTTTTTTGATGCATATATATTGCATATTTGCATAGAGCATATGTATAAACATGAAACTGGGATCACACTGCTTGTACTGCCTGTACTCTGCTCTTCTAAATTAACTTAAATTGCTTCTTAATGAAATTTTCCAGATATTGATCCCCTATTGTTGGATATGTCAGTTACTTCCAATTTCTTTATAATTATAATTGATGCTACAATGAGCATCTTTATACATAAATTTGGCAAAGGCTTTTTCAATTTTTGGGAAGATATTGTAGGTAAATTTAGGGCATGTTATGGGTGTCTACTATGTGCCAAATACTGTACTGTAATTTATGAGCATTACCTCAATTCTTACCAAAATTGTATGAGATAATCTATGACTAACACCCCTTTTATAAATGTGAAAACTGAGTATAAGAGAGATTAAGTATTGCCCAAGTTCACATAGAAATAACAGAGCCAGGATTTGAACACTTCCAGTCTGACTCCAGAGTCTAGACTTTTAATAAGAGTGTTGTCAGACTTGCCATGTCTTCCAGCATTCTCTCTCCTTAGAAGGAGATCTTTCTCCACATCAAATGTAGTCTACAGGACCAGGCCAATTAGAGGGTCCACCTGAGATGACTTGGGAAGATTTGGGAATCTGGAGTTGTTCCTGGTTGCTCTGAGCTCAGAGTGTCATCAACATGCAACCACATACCAAATAGTCCCAAGTCCATCCTGCTAATGACAGAAAGGACATCTACTTCAAGATCCCTGATAACACACAACTAATAAATGATTCTGCAGTTGACTTTTCATCTTGCTGCTTAAGAGCATATATCTTTTTTACTAAATTTACCTTCCTTCCATTTATGTACACACTTGAATTTCTCAAGTATATCACAAAGTTGATCTGTGAAGATTAAGCCTATTGAGGAAACACAAGAGCTCAATAATTAGTTTGGGGGTAAAATAAGAATGTCTAAACCTACAAAAACAAATATTTTAAACACCCCACTTTCTTAGGAAAATTAGACTTCTGTGCTCACATATGAGGAAGGGTGAAAATAAAATCTGTTGGAGCACATCCAAGAAAGTGACCTTGCAGTCTCCAGAACTGAGAACCGAATGTATAAAGGAGAGCGAACAACATGGAAGTGGTTTAAATAGGAGTAGTCATGAAAGTGGGAAGCAGCATGCAGCCACCGAGATGGAGGCTTGGTACAAAGGCAGGGCCTGGTGGTAATGGGATACAGCTGAAGAAGGAAAACTTAAGATGAGTATCAGAGAAGACTTCCTGGTGGTGAGAACTATTGGATTAGAGAATGCCCTCCCCAGGGAAGGGTGGGAAGCTCCCTCAGTCAGGACACTGGAAACCAGACAGAGCAAAACAGCAACGGCCACACGGAAGGAAGAAACTTTGCACTAACAGAGGATGAACCGGATAACCTGCAAGCCCTTTTCTATCTGGAGTTACTTTGATTACAGTAATATAATCCTTCAGGGATGTAAGGAAGGTTGTGGGGGGTGGGGTGCTTTAAATTTTTGAGTGAACTTAATTCTGATGGAAGGTGCTAGACTGACATCCTGAGACAAAAGCTCTCTTTTCATCCATACAACATTGACAGAGATACGTTTCCCCAGTGGGCTTTACCAAATATGTCCCCAGTCCACGCATTAAAGGAGAAGGAAATCTGTGTCCTTTCACCCCCTGACTCCTAGCTTGTCTTCATAGCTTCACAACAACAAAGGTGTTGTTAGTTTTAGACACTGGCTCTTCGACCAAATGCCCTGCTTCCTCCATCCTACCGCTAACAACTGAAATGCTATATTTTGAAGGTGCTGTGTAGAATTTTTTTATTCTTTTCTTAAAGTTTATTTATTTGTCTTGTGTGAGGGAGAGAGAGAGAGAGAATAGGGGAGGGGCAGTGAGAGAAGGAGAGAAAGAAAATCCCAACCAGTCTCATCGCTTGCTGTCAGTGCAGAGACCAAGGCAGGGCTTGATCTCACAAAGCATGAGATCATGACCTGAGCTGAAACCAAGAATTGGATGCTTAACTGACTGACTCACCGAGGTGCCCCAACCATGTAGAATTTTTTAAAACAACCATCTGGGAAGCATTAAAATAAGCAAACCACTTTCAAAGGATGGTGTGTGGCAGCAAGCCTTAGTCTCTCTTAGTCTCTTCCCTACATGAACAGATGTAAAGAAGGATGAATGGGTAGATGGATTAGGATATAATTCCTATACTTCCTCTATTTCTAAGTCTTGCACAGGAAGGAGCTTTCAATGTAGCTTCCCGATCTCTTTCCATTCTTCTTTGTCTTCCATCTCCTTCCACACCTTCTCTTCCAAAGAATAATTTTTGTCCTTCTTTAAATTTGTTTGGAACATGCCAGAATAAAGTATGTCAGTTTTTAAAGAGTTGGAGTATAGGGGCGCCTGGGTGGCTTAGTCAGTTAAGCGTCCGACTTTCGCTTAGGTCATGATCTCGCGGTTCGTGGGTTCGAGCCCCGCGTGGGGCTCTGTGCTGACTGCCAGCTCAGAGCCTGGAGCCTGTTTCAGAGTCTGTCACTCCCTCTCTCTCTGACCCTCCGCTGCTCACGTTGTCTCTCTCTGTCTCCTAGAAATAAATAAAAAATATTAAAAAAAAAAAAGAGTTGGAGTATAGACCTTCACCTACCATACACTGTGCCAGTTAATTCAGATCTCTTGTGCTATCTCATGCATTTGTCCTACATTACTGGTTTCTCACTTTCTTTATGTAAATTTTTGCAGAAGTAACCTCAAAGTGCTGGCAAAGTTCTATATGTAAACCAGTGGTAACATTCATGTGACCTCCAGCTCTGATTTTGTCAGCAAAGTATGTGTAAATATGGGTGTTTTGTTTTCTATAACTATCGTCCGCCTAAGCCAGACATCATTGGCATGTCCACACAGTTATCTGTCTCCCTGTTATACAAAGCCTTGGTCTCACAATATCCCAATGCAGATATTTTACCTGCTTTTCTAGAAAAGTATGAGAGCATAACACCTACTGCCTTTTCACTATATGTCAGGCTGTGCAGACCTGACCAGCCATGCCTCTCATCCAGGTGGATGCAAAATCTTCTATTCAAGCAATAGCATAAGAGGTGTGATCAAGCTTCCCTGGATCTCATTCTGATCTCAAGGACATTAAGCATAAAGGGGAAATCCAGTTTGGACTTCTCCCCCTGTCCCTGCCATTTTGTGCAGTGATTGTTAACAAAACCTCATGCATGTTCTGACAATAAGCATATTCAATTACTAATTTCCTATAGAAAGTTTCTCTTACACTTCAATGAACTTGGGTGAAAACAAGGCTTGACATGTGGCCCCACAAGGGTTCATATGGCGCCTTAGCTGATGCTTGCCTACAGAGGTTGGGACTTGTTTTTCCCCTCTATGTTTAAGTAATCAAATGAACATCTACTCAGTAAGACAGAGAAAGCTGAGTGTGTCAGGAAGTAGTTGTTACCTTTGATTTCCTGCTCCTTCATTGCAGACAAAAGCCTGCTATATAGTTACCTCCAATTGGCGTATGGTGTACATTGCAGACCACAATGTACGTGAGTAATGAATCCTGTGAGAATCTGAGTGATCTGACCCAAGACCCTACTCACAAGTGGGCAGACAATGTGGAGCCTGTAAACACATTGTTTTTACGTTAGTAAAAAGTAATTTAAAAAAAACTAAAATCACAGAAAAAGAGGACACAATGACTCCCCAATGAAGAGTGATTATTTTCATGCCTAATAAGAAGACTGATTCAACACATACAATGCCCTAGGGTAAGGCATGGTCAAATGTGAGAAATGCAGTAAATAATTACCTCCTTGTATCCACCTACTGCCAAAAGGTCTCCTGCTTCAGAACTTGTGTCGCTCCACACCTAAACTAGCTAGCAAGAGAAAGTCTCCTTGAAAAAGTACCTGACGTAAACTCGTAATATAGTAGAGGTGTGATAACCTCTCCATAACCCCTGGAATAATTGTATCACTCTATCTGCTGACACTCAGCACATTGACTCTCTTGTACTTCCAGCACTGCAGCTGAATTATCACTTGGTGAGTCCTTCAATCCTTAAACAGGACTGCAGTTTGCCAAGAGTGCCTCTCCTGAACTGCAGGACCACAGCTCTCCCAGGACACAGCAGGGCAAGCACTGTCAATAAGTGAGCTCTAACCCGTAACAGCGGGACTGTGGCCTTGCAGGACTATATCTAATCCCCTGGCCACAGCATGGCTAAGGTGGTATCCTGGGTCTTTTAGACAGGGACCAGGTTCTTGGCCAAAAGGACCTAATGCCTTTCTTTATACTCAATCATTTTCATATGGTTTTTATTTTTCATTTTAACTCCCTTATAAGGAGACCTCCCATTCAGCTGGGTCTTCTACATAGTAAAGAAGCTCTGATTTTGAACAAAAAAAGTAAGCCATAGGCTTATAAAGAGTTTTCTATTGCCCCAGAACCCCCTTGCATCCATATATTGAACCCACATCAGTATAACCCCATTCCAATATAACTTGGAATGCCAGAGCCAATTCTGAATGTGAAGGAGCTACATTCTCTCAAAACCTTCTTGATTTGAACTCTGACTAAGGGGGGGGGGGGGCGGGAGGTGGAGGGGGGAGGAGTGTTCATGAAATCTTATCCATAAGCCTCCCAAGATACTACCTGCTCCACATCTTAATTTGAAAATTTTTCCCATGAAACCCTAAGCATAACCAGAAGGTCCTGGTCAAAATGTTCATAGCTGGCTAACCAATAGTCCACTTGTTCTCTCCCATTGTAGCCCAACCTAAACATCCGCCCATAATTTTTCTATATTATTTTACAGAAGTAGCTTTTAAAACTTCTTTTATTTTATGGAAATAGCTTTCAAATTTGTTTTCTAGAACACATGAAGCACACACATACACACATAGTCTTCTCTTCCTTTTAAAGCCACTCAGTTACTTAAAACAACAATTATGCTTATGCTTATAGTTTTCTGGAAAGAGCTTGACTTATAAGCTTCTCCCTACTATTAATGGATTATAGAACCAAGTTGTCTGTAGAGCTTGTTTTTCCCTCTGTGTATGATAAGATCTCATCCAGGATGCTTCTCAGTTCCCTCAATCTTCAGGAAGTTCCATTTTGCCAGGTCACCAAACATGCCTAAACATTGTAGACTCCGAATGGATTCTGGGCTCAAGGTGAGGCTTCTGCTACACAAGTTAGCCTAGCCCAGATTCTGGCACATAATAGATGCCCAACAAGTGTTAGTGCCCATCGTCTTTCCTTCTCTGACTATGTACTAAGACCTATGTTAAATATTGGATTAAGAGAGGTGCCTGGATGGCTCATTTGGTTGGGCATTCAACTCTTGATTTCAGCTCAGGTCATGATCTCACAGTCATGGGATTGAGCCCCAGGTCAAGCTCTGCACTGGATGTGAAGCCTGCTTAAGGTTCTTCTCCCTCTCTCTGCCCTTCCCTTCCCCTCTCTTAAAAAATATTGGATTATGATTCCCACATACAGATGATAAAACTGAGGCTCAGAGAAATTGAGAGGTCTGCCATGTTCATATAACCAGAGTGTAATGGAATTGAAATATGAGCTCAGTTCAGGTCCACCATGATTTATCAAAATGTGTTTACCCCTTGAATTCAAAGGTATAGAACAGAGAGCAGAATCTTCAATGGAAAGGAAATATAGCAGAAAGAAAAATGGGGTGTCATGTATGGTGGAGACAGGCAGTAGTGCCCTATAAAATCATACTACTCACTCACCAGTTTTGGTTGGAGCCAGTCTTATGATATTCCCCACAAATATTATTCCACAGGGTTTACTCGTGCAAAGGGCATTCTTTTCGTTTTCAGAGGAATATATCAGTGACTCTAGTAGATAATTTTTAGCTTTGTGCTGCCCACTCCAACTCCCTTTTAATCCCTCACATCCTGCTTACAGTTAATGGAATGCCGAATTCCATCTAGCCCTGTTCTGCAGATCGCTCCACAGGGACGTCATTGCTGTGTATCAGTTACTAGGTGTGGGTTTCCTTTTGCACCAGCTTGTCTGCCTTCCCAGGGATGAAATGAAGATTTCCCCAAGGAGCAAACCCAACATCATTGCCTCTTGCCTGGTCAGCTTCCATGCAATGCCAGTGGCAGCCTTTGCTTCCAGTAACAACAGGCTGCGTATCCATAACAAAGGCGGCAGGACGCTGTGATCTGGCCGTCTTCAACCTGTCATTTAGCCAAGACAGTTTCCGAGCCTTGCCCCAGAGACCTAAGCCTCTGGTCTTTGGTGGCCCTACCACCTGGTGTAGAGACTTATGAGTCAGCAGACGAGATGAGCCTAGGTTCCCCTCTCCTTGACTCACCAGATCCCTGTGACCACGCTGGGTAAAGGTTACTTCCTTTACTGAAATAGCCAGAGGACATCTGCAGAGAGGTTAAGTGATGTTAGACCACAACCACATATATCACTTTTAGGGGAAACAATGTATAAACACTGTCCAGAATCACAGCATTCTTAACACTATCCTGGAACAAAAAATAAATAAGTGCTTTAAATTCTTCAATGATTTTATTTTAAATTATAAAATAAAGCAAACTACAAATTAAAGAAACGGTACTGATCAAAATAAACATGTTGAAATTCTGGAGAGAAGTGTGAGAATTCTGTCCTTGAAATAATCGTTCCTTTCTAGAGAAAGATGCCCAATAGGATCCAGTATAACAATAAATAAAAATAGCTCTAACTATGCATACAACATATTTAACATTAGTGTCACCAAAGAAGGGAAGAATAAAAGGGGAACAAATATACTATGTTTACCTATTTAAAATAGACTGTATAACATTAGTTGCATTCAATCCACTTTATTACCTTTTCAAATTATATGAGTTATATGTAGTCATTATTTAAAGTAATCAAATAAAAAAGAAAAATAGTTAAATAAAAAAGAGAAAAATAAAAATCACCTATAGTCATATGACTTCAACCTAACCACTGCCAATGTCTTAGGATGTATGTCCTTACGCCTTTGGGATATAGATCCTTCTAAATGCTTTGTGTGTATATGTAAAATCTTTTTGACAAAATTAAGATCCTATACAGTTCATAATTCTCTATACTTTATAGAGCATGAACATCTTTCCATTTTGATAAACATACATCTACTCTTCAAGACATAATAACACTTTAATCATAAGGGGGGAAATTTGCTTTTAAAATAAAGGCATTTCCCAGTCAAGCTTGGCTTTGCCAGTAATGTGATTACATGATTTTTTTATGCCTTATGATACAATGTAGTGGGAGGTATGCACTTCACCTATAAAGTATTCCCGCCTGAAATGTTTAACCTGAATATAATCCTTAAAAGATAGATTAATCCAAAATGTAGGACATTCTGTAAGAAGACTGGTCTGGACTTTTCAAAGGATTTGATGGCATGGAAAGAGAACAGTGTTCAAGATTGAGGGAAACTAAAAATATATAATAGCCATACCATGAATGAAACTCCATTGGAATTTGGATCAGAAAAAAAAGAATGATAAAGAATACTTTTATGACAATTTAAGTTTATAAATGATATTGTTGAGTTAGTGATGATTTTCTTAGGTGTGGTAATAGTGTTATGAAAAAGAATACTCTTACTCTTGGAAGAAGCATGCTGAATAAAGCATTAAAAGGTGAAATGTCATAATATTGATAGCCTATCTTCAGAAGGATTAGAAAAAGGGAGAGAGAAAGAGAAGGTATAGCAAGTTGTTAACAGATATTCATTACACTATACTATTCTTTCAATTTTTCTATGGGTTTTAAATATTTCAAAGTAATATATATAATTTACATTTATATATAAATCTGTATTTACATGTATTATATATTTATATATCCCAACATATTTAATGGCTAAATGTGATTCTATTTTATCTAATCTAACAAATTCCTGATTTTAATACTTTATTCCAATTTTTAACTAATAAGAACAAGTTCCAAAAATAATTCTTGTAGTTGCTTGCACATATTCTTAATTATCTACTTTGTATAAATTCCTAGATGCAATTTTTCAAACCAGTTTATGGACATTTAAAAGTAATTTTAGTACTACCACCTACAGAACAATTATTTGATTTGGCCCTGAAATTTTTCTGTGGCTCTCAAGGCCTAAGATCTAGTAATTTTCTTTAAAATGATGACATTGAAGGTGCCTGGGTGGCTCAGTTGGTTGAGTGTCCGACTTCAGCTTAGGTCATGATGTCACAGTTCATGAGTTTGAGCCCTGCATCAGGCTTGCTGCTGTCAGCACAGAGCCTGCTTCAGATTCTCTGTCCTGCTCTGTCTCTCTGTCCCTCCCCAATTTATGCTCTGTCTCTCTCTCTCAAAAATGAATAAAAATTTAAAAAATAAATGAAAAATACAATGATTATATTTGTATTATAAATACAATGATTACATTTGTGAAATGATAAGGCTACTACTGCTGGCATTCTAATTCCTGGGTTATTAAAATCCGTCCTCTCAGTCCTTGACAGCATTTAATAACTTTTTGTACATTATCACAGACATTTAAGTCTCTACCAAAAATTGCTTTAGTTGTAACCTCAAGTCACCTCAAGAACTTAGGGATTGTAGTCACCTTTCATGTGCTATCCATCTGCTCTAATAGTGTCTACCTGAATTATTGGCAGCGACGCATCTTTGATCACTATCCCCAATGTATGTAGCACTACTTTGGCCCTACCAGAAGATAGACCAAGCAGCATGCCATGACCATTGACAATGGGTGGGACACCTCTCTGGAGGAGACAGTCTGAGTTCTCCCATAGAGATATCATAGTCTTGACCACTGTCCCAAGGATTCATTACCTAACACTCACTATGTGAAACACACATCACTAAGATAACACTTACTAAGCACCCCAAACCAAACCTTAGCCAGTCTCAAAGCTGTTCCCAATAGGTTTGGTTGGGCTATTTAACAAGCCACTCTTATTGATATAACACATTCAGATGGGGCTAATTCATTTGTGCTCTCTCTCTGTCTGTCTTTCTCTCCCCTAGGTTTCTCCCCCTGATGTATACACACACATTACCCCCACACTTGAGCATGTGGAGAATATTTTCCAGGACCTCACTTAGGCCAAGGGACCAAAAAAGAAAGGAAAGTTAAGAAAAATAGACATAATCCTTTTATGTAGCATATTTTCTGCCACTAGAAGTGAAATAGTTGACCCAAGAATCCAAGCAAATGCTGTTTTATCTGGATCCTTTTCAAGTAATAATAATCAACAAATCTTCAAATAACTAGAATAAGAGTTACCATTTATGGAGGGGCTGAAATAAACTCATGCCTGCTTCATGCTTCTCACAAGTTGTAGGATCAATATTTTCTGTTGCTGGTTCTAATGTGGTACCCAAGCCCAGGTCACATCGACTAATAACAGAGTTTATCCAAAGAAAATAGATAACGAGTTCCATTGAAACTCTTAATCCCTTTCCAGAGCAATTATTTTTCTTAGGAGCTCATGGGAATAGTTCCAATGCCTCTTTGTGGTGGTTTGGCTGCTCCCCTTATGCTAAAACACACTCGCCCTGGTTTTTCTGTTGACTCGTATAGTAAAACACAATTACTTCCTAGATATGGAGTTATGGTGGAATGTTCCTTAAAGCAGGGCAGTGTGTAAGGAGCACACAGGAAATGCAGACCCCGGAAAGGGGTGCAGGAGGTCTGGATCACAGATGATGTAACCTCAGGCAAATCTCATAAGCTCTTGCAACCACAGATTCCACATTTGTGCTCTGGCCACAGTAACTCAAATCCACAAATTCCTATGAGGAGTAGGTGGAAAACTAAACTACAAAAATTCTACGCTGTTGATTATTTTGATATACATTATATAAAAGAACATACTTAGTACATTCAGAGGGTTTTCAGGTCTGTTTTTAAGAAAGTACTAGCTAAATAAGACCTAAGAAGAGCCTTATCTGAAGTTAGCATTAAGCTAGAAGTAAAAAACAAAAAATGTAGTGCTTAAGAAAATTGTTTGGTAATATTATCTATAAAAAATAAATGTAATATATGTGTTATTTGTATTATACAAGACCAAAAGATATGCATATCAATAATTTTTTAATATTAATTTATTTTGAGAGAGAGAAAATATGACCAGGGGAGGTGTAGAGAGAAAGAGGATGAGAGAGAATCCCAAGCAAGCTCTGTGCTATGAGTACGGTGCCCAACTTGGGGCTTGATCTCACAAACCTTGGGATCATGACCTGAACCGAAATCAAAAGTCAGATGCTTAACTGAATGAGTCATCCAGGTGCTCCGTACGTCAATAATTTTAAAACACCTCCGAGACATATTTATTTTACTTCTTAGGTAATTCTTAGGTGTTCAATAGGAAACCATATTCTGGATCCTTCTGCCAGAGGTTGGATATTACCTGGCTGTGACCTTGGGTCTAGAGGCCAGACATAGCAAGAATAGCCTCCAAACATTCTATTTAGAATCAATGTGACTTTTGGCACTTATTTTACCACTCTGAATTTGTTTTTGTTTTGTTTTGTTTTAATCTACACAGCAGGGATATAAGTATTCTTTTGTGTGTATCATGTGACTGATTTTTACTCAGAACTGACATCCTCTCCCCAATTTGGAATAACTCCTTAAGAACTACTCCAGCTCCAGGACTCCCAGTAGAAGGAGCCAAAGCTTTTATTGCAAAAGCATAATTCAGCATCTCTGTCTAATCCTGCTTTCCTTACCTCTCAAACGTGTGGTTGCCAAGGGCACTTTGCAACACACCTACTGTACATAAATCTCAGAGCCTCAGAGTCTGTTTCCAGGGAACCCAAACTATGACATACTGTTCCACAAACATAGAGAAAATATCTGTATCATAGAGGCTTGTGATGCTAAGTATACGTTTTAGAGGCCATCAAAACCAGGATAAACAACAAGAAACCCTTGGTGGTCCAGTTTCTAGCTCCTTCAACACCTTCTGCTAAGGAATCTAACTAAAGCAACTTAATATATGACAGTGTCTGCTATCAATTGGTGGGCCTCACTCCCAGAAACAATTTCAGTGTTTACTCTTTTCTCTAGATTTGCTTACCTATCTTGTATCATTGATTCTTGCTTTATCTTCCAAATATGCAAACCATGTAAGTGATAGGATCTTGGTGTATCATCAGCATTGACTCACTGCCGATCTTCTTCAATTACATGCTCAGCTCTGGCAACACTTGCTATGACTTTATTTCTCATTCAAGCTCTGGATGCCACAATCAACCCCATTTCATTATTTTGTCAATCCTCAACCAACGATCAGAGAGCTAGCTACCCAACACAGAGAATGGGAATACTTCAAAACTGATTTTGAACAAGTGCCTCAAACACTGAGTATGAAAGCCATTTTTCAAAAGAATACCAAAGAACTCCCTAATGGCATATAAAACCCTCTACCTGGAAATGGAGCATTTAGGACTTTTTTTTTTTAACCCAGGGCATTATCTCCTCCCATTTTACTGCTAATTTATGTCTATTCTCTTTGGAATCTAGTTCTATCAGCTACAGGAAAATTACAGAAAGGTCTCAAAGGTGTTGCTAATGTTCACCTTCACCATCAGTTCTACATTTGTAAAGATTCCAAGTGTCTTGATCAATAAGTGATAGCAGATGGTGACCATCTAGATACCCTCTGCTACAGCTGCTGGCTGTGCTTTAGCCTAGCCATGGTTTTCCAGGTAAAAGTGAAAGCCAAGTGTAAAGATGAAGAAGTGCCCCTTGACACTCCTCACCTTGGCAAACACCTTTGGCGAAAAACAAATAACCTCTCAAATTGTGGGGTACAATAACAGCACAGACAGAACACTAGTAGATTCAACTTGTTTTTTAAAGGCCTTAGAAGAGACAAACTTTTAAATAAATGCCAGTATGGTATGATCTTCAGTTTTGAAGTGCCTGTGTGAACACTGGCTTATTTTTCCTTCTGTTCTTGCCACACCAAAAAGGGAGTTGTCCTGCTGAACTCACTTCATGACTGAGTCAGATCTATCCAAGAAGTACTACTCTCAACAATGTTGTGGTGGTTATAAATGTCTTCTTGCATGTTTTCTCTCATAACTTTAAACAAAGAAATTCCAACGTTTCTAGCTTGCCTTTTTTTTTTTTCTGACTTCAATTAGTCCCTCCTTCTCCCTCCCATCCTCTCTGTCTCTCTCTGTCTCTCTCACTTATTCTCTCTCAACAAATTTCTTAGGAGGTCAAGATTTTTTACTATTTCTAATTAGTAACAAAAGAAACCTAAGTGTATTTGAGTGAATAAGATATAACTGTTTACATTGTAATACATGTCATGGCACCCTTTCAACTAAAGTAAATATTTTCTACCTCTTTATATTGCTTGGTCTCCTAATTTCTCGGTGTTACATGATATTAACTCACCAAACACAAAACGACTGCTTGGGTATAGTTTGAATAGGACTAAGGAGCCATTATTACTGTGTTTAAAATCACCTTGTGATCAAGACCAACACTGGCATATGATAAATTGAGCTAAGGGAGGTTTAATATAAATTTGCATCAGTGATAGGTGTAAACTATACCTGACTCTCTTAATTAGAGTGAGATTAACTGAAAATGAACAATCCTGAATGCTTCAGTTGTGTTTTGCTTCTCGTTTGCTCAGAAACTGGTATGAAACTTTTCCTTGATTCCTCTCCAAATCCTCTCTATAATTCATGAAGTATTAAAAACGAAATAAAAATTATATAGTCCTAGCTGATAAATGTGAATTGATTGCATTTACAAGATTACATTTTTCTACTCCTGCTAATATCTCATGTTACATCAATATTTTTAAATAACATACATTGTACTGTTGAATGGAATTTTGTGCCCTTCATTATTTTTAATTAGGAAAAAACTAGAAAGAAAAAGCTTGAAATAATCTTTATCCTCCCAACTACCCTTATAATTAATTACATGTTTATAATTATAGGAAAATATTCTTAGAAACCAACTTGGGTCAAGCTTGGGGAGTTCTAGAAACATTTCACAACTTTTTGAAATGGAATAATAATTTACAGTAAATGTTTGTTTCTTCATGCCTGTATTTAAAGTATTTCTCTGAGAGCAGAGCTATGGGGGAAAAAAAGGTTAAGAAATTTAAAATAGCTCATAGTGGTAGTTTAAAACATTTTTAAAATATTGCCTGTAGCTAGAATTCAGTGTTGTTTAATTCTATATCAAGAACATAAGCCACCATAGTGGTGCTTAAGAGAGGCAGTGTGGTATATCAGAAAGAGCAATAGAATAGAAGTCAGAGACATGTGGACAAGACCAGGGACCCCTGCCATGAACAAGTTATGAAAGCTAGCTAAATCACTTAACCAATCTGGACCTTGCTTTTGTGAGGTCTCCCCCTATTCCGACATTCTGCAATTCTTTATTTGCTTGACAAAGCTTAATGAGTGCCCAGTAAAGGCAAATTTCCTTTGAAGAGATCATTTGTTACATTGTCCTTGTTTCATATAGTGCCAATGTCAAATATTACACTTCACTTTTCACAGCATCTCCTTGAAGCCTCTATGTTGAGGAATAGATCAAGCATCACCACGCTAAATTTTGAACAAGTAAAGTGAGCCACAGAACAACTAAGTGACTCGCCCAGTACCAGCACAACTAGTTCAAGAATCCAGGTCTCCATAGTCCAATAAAATAACCTCTTGAGCACTCTGCACAAGTACAAGTACCTGGCTATATTACTGCTCTCTTGTTTCTTTCCCGTAATAACTTGCATCAGCTGTCCACGTGTTTTAGGAGAGCTGCTGACAGTTATTTGCACAGGGCTTGAAATCCCGGCCTCTCCTCCAAAATCCCAGGTGACCTTGGGCTAGTGATCCACCCATGAAATAAAGATCTACACCCCTGAGGATACTCTTGGCATTCGGCTGTATTATTGCCTGGATATGTTATGAGGGAAAATGTTTGTGGAGTCCTTGAACTCATGAGGGAAAGGAGAATACAAACAGTAAACTTCATAAACAGGCTCTTAGTGAAGTTTCTTCAAAAGAAAAAGTGAGATTTCCAATCCTCACTTTCTCAAAGCCATTTTTGACTAATGTCTCTTGGTTGTCAAGGATACAGTAAGGTCATTAAGACGGTCATCATGCTTATTTCCATATTATATTCCCTAAATGGCAGAGCTGGTGTCAGATTCATGGAGATGTTGTAGGGAAGAGAATAATAGGAGACTTGCAAATGTTTATGGAAGTACTAAAATATTCTGTGTGCTTCTCACGTATTGAAAATTTTTAAAAATCAAACTTTGCTGGGGCGCCTGGGTGGCTTAGTCGGTTAAGCGTCCGACTTTCGCTTGGGTCATGATCTCGCGGTTTGTGGGTTCGAGCCCCGCGTCGGGCTCTGTGCTGACTGCCAGCTCAGAGCCTGGAGCCTGTTTCAGTCTGTGACTCCCTCTCTCTCTGACCCTCCCCTGCTCACGCTGTATCTCTCTCTCTCTCTCTCTCCTAGAAATAAATAAAAATATTTAAAAAAAAAAATCAAACTTTGCTGCAGTAAAATATTTCAACAGGAAAATTCTCTAGAATCTAAGTTCAAGCTAAGATTTATTCCTCGGGACTCAACTCCTACTTTCAGCTTACTTCAATCATATTCTTTTTATGCCCCCTTCTTCAACCCCAAGTGGGGAAACTGATCAAACGCATTCTGCACATACCACCAAGCCCACAGATTCAGCCTCCCAGCTGCAATACTAACCCCACAAATTCACAGACCATCTCCAGTTTCCACAAGTGGAGCAGCTTTCTGGATTAGAGAAACACCCCAGACACACCCACTCTTCTCAGCTCTCCTGAGGTTCACATCGCTGTCTTATAATCACTGACACCATTTTTCTGTTGAATCAGACTATTGGATAAAAAGGATTTCTGTTTAATAGAAAGAGCTTTCCTTCCATATTCTTCTGTCTCTCTCTCCATATCACAATTTCATCTCCATATTCAATACTGTTTTAGTTGCCCGATTTCTCTGTCAAGGTCCTGACAGTGATGAGGTGATAGAACATCATTAGGTTTTCAGTTGGAAAATAAATTGGCTTTATGTAATCTGTGTGTGAAGAGTTTGGCAGATGAAAATTCAGAAATGCTGCCAATAAGGCAAATGTTTAATCTTGGAGAAAGCTCTTCACACAAATGCAGTTGACGTAGAGGAAAGGAAACCACAAAACAACAGGGCAATAACATTAAAGACTGGTTTATACACACCAAAAGAAAAGGAAATTCAGAGCTGACTTCCACATCCCTTCTTATAATTTATCACAACAGGATGAAATATGCAGATGGTGTTTCCTCTGTGAAACTAGAAAAAGAACAGAAATTTCAAAATCAGATGAACATAAATATATTAAATGTCTGGTTATTCTTTGCACCTTCATAATTATCTTTTATTTAACATTCTCATAATACTTTGCAACAATTAGTCTTCCCATTTCATAGCTGGGAGAAATAAGATCCAAGCCAATAAAGTAATTCCTTCAAACACACTAAATATCAGAGCCACAAAATTGAATTGCCACTTCATTTTTTTCACAAACTGTTATAAAAGTCACTTTCTGGATAGCATGCTTTTCTCAAAGAAACTGGCTTTTATTTTAAAGCATTTAATCAGTCAAATAAATCTATAAAATAGACTAGCCTAACAGTACTCTAACAATATATGTTTTAAATGAAATTTCTATCATATGTAATAATTTGCAAATTATTTGATGACACTTCTTTCCCTTTACCAACTCACGTTCTAGCTCTAATGAATCAATAAGTTTATAAGGCATAATCATATCTATATTCTGAGAATTAACTTTTATTCTTTTTAGTGAGACTTAAAAAATCATAAGACATTGCCCTAAATCCCTAATACATAAAAACAGCTTAAATAGTTCAGATAAAATTCATATCTATTTAAACAAGATATGTTCATGTATGCACACATTGGGAGTTTCATTTGATTTGTTGTAAGTAATGTTTAAATTTCCACCTTGATAAATTGTGAGAACATTTCCCCTATCTATCCCTAAGATCCTCTCTGTCCCTTTTTCTACTAAATGTGTCATCACCAGAACCTGAATGTTTTGAACCACCCCACCAAAAGTTACATAGAAACTATACTGAAGTCAGAGCTTCCAGGATCCAAGTCTAGCTTAGAAAGAGATATCTCCAGAGGGGCTAGATGAAGTACAGCAGGGAAGAGAATTTGGGGGACAAAAAAGGGGGACATTAAGAGCCTAGCCGAGAAACTGTGCCGAGTCTGACCTGAAGGGACAAACAAGACCTCTAAAGAGTGAAAATAAAGTGAAATGAGGCCAAAAGGCAAGAGGAAGAAAAGGACAAGAAAGTATAGATCAGGAGATAAACCCTTCATATGAAACAGGGAAAGCCAGTGCAGAAGGGAGAATGAGGGTGAGAATATTGAAAAGATGCTGAAGTTCCCGTGTTGGTGCAGCCAGATGACTGAATGTGGCACTTACACATACACATACACACAGAAACACACAAGCAACAAACAAAATAAATAAAAATAAAAATCAGTCATACAAAAGCTAATAGTTTCAAAAACATGCTAAAACAAAATCAGGTAACAGTCAATAAATGTTCACATGAAAAAAAAAGTGGGTGTTTTTGTTTTTTTATTTTTGAGAGATAGAGAGAGAGAGTGCATGTGAGTGGGAGAGGGGCAGAGGGAAGGGATGCAGAGGAGGACCCAATTCAGGCTCTGTGCTGTACAGCAGAGAGCCCAATGCGAGGCTTGAACTCACAGACTAGGAGATCATGACCTTAGTCAAAGTTGGATACTTACTGGACTGAGCCACCCCAGTGCCCCCAAAAAAGTTTTTTAAATTACTGCTGATTCTCTAAGCAGAATAAAGGTAAAATAGAGATGTGTTTAAAATAAGAAGAAAATCAAGAGAATTCACCACTAGCAGATATGCATCAAAAGAATTCTGATTCTTCGGGCAAAAGAAAAATGGTCCCAGATGAAAAGATGATGATTCAAGTAGGGTTAAAAACCATTTAAAAATGGCCTGCTGATTAACCTAAATGATTATCGACTGTGTAAAAGAATAATGACAATGGTGGAGTTAAGTTCAAACCTCAGAAAAATATGGGATGCAGGAAATGGAAAAAAAATTGAAGGAACTCTCAATAAGGATGAAAAAAAGCAATTCCCAGGATGGGAGCTACACTGGAAGGAGAAAGCAGTTAGCTAAGATCAGAACAATGTGACTCAAGATACAGTACCAGGTGGAAGACTTTGCAACATATTTCCCTTTCATATTTTCCTTTTCTGAGCCAGTCCAGACTTCAATCTGGACTTGGCTTTTTCCAACAACCTGCTGAGTAAGTTTCTGTGCTCCATTCCATGCTCCACAGTCTAAATCAGCTAAAGACACTCAGTTCACTTCCCAGAAGTGTTCTGCTTGGATTTGCTCCTGAGAGCTGGAGGTAAGCTTAGAAGCTTAGCAGCAATGTTAGTTTAGAAGCAAAAAATAGGGGTGCCTGGGTGGCTCAGTCGGTTAGCGTCCGACTTTGGCTCAGGTCATGAGCTCACGATTCATGGGTTCGAGCCCCATGTTAGGCTCTGTGCTGACAGCTAACTCAGAACCTGGAGCCTGTCTTTGGATTCTGTGTCTCCCTCTCTCTCTGACCTTCCCCTGCTCATGCTTGCTCTCTCTCTCTCTTTCTCAAAAATAAAGCATTAAAAAAAATTAGAAGCAAAAAATAAAGAGCAATTTACTCCCCCTACTAAACTTTTTTTTTCTATTAAACATCTAGAACCTAGCCCACAACACAGTCTGCTTACTGTCCTGAAATGGAACACACAAGCAGTGGAAGACCTTGTAAAGAAAAGCTATCAGGTGAGATTTCTCCTTATCTTGGCTTAAGGGAAGGTAGAACAGGAAAAATATTTAAGTACAATATACCAAATATTCTGTTCTTCCAAGCTAAGTCCTGCAGGAGAGGAGCTAGTTGAAGGCTTACAAAACTGCCCACCTCAGTAATCAATCCAAGTTCCCTCCAGAAAAGCAAATCATCTGCAGCTTCTATTGCATTACCCAAATTCCTCCTCTGGAGGGTTTTTCTCTTTTCCTTGTTGAGCACAGCAGTCAGCATCTTGTGCAATGGTCACCACATTGGTTTCCAAGGCTTGTCCCAGAATGAAGATGGCTTCTTGGCCCACGAGAGTCAGGTTGGGTCTGCCTTCACCAAGGCCTTCACTCCTACCAGAGGCCACCTGGAGAGATGAGCCCCTGCACACTTATCAGGGCCTTGGGGCTGCACTGCTATCTCCCCTCTGGGCCCCTCCTCCTCTGGGGCATCCAGCTCTAGCACTGCCGCCATCCAGCTGGAGCATGCTACTCAGGGTCGTACTGTATTGGACTTTCTTGTTGTCCACTCATGTTCATAATAAATGACCACTATAAGCAGATTGATGGCATGTCAAATAAATCACTTAGGAAAAATTGCAAATTTGCAAAAGCAAGAGACTCTAAATATATCAGTGAGCTTTGAAAAACCCAGATCTGGATTATCTGCTTAAGAATAAAAATAAATACACCAAAAATCATAAAAATACCTAGGAATAAATCTAACGAAGAGGTGAAAAATCAATACATTGAAAACTATAGAAAGCTTATGAAGGAGGGGCACCTGGATGGCTCAGTCGGTTAAGCATATGACTTTGGCTCAGGTCATGATCTCACAGTTCGTGGGTTCAAGCCCCTCATCAGGCTCTGTGCTGACAGCTAGCTCAGAGCCTGGAACCTGCTTCAGATTCTGTGTCTCCCACTCTCTCTGACCCTCCCCTGCTCATGCTCTCTCTCTCTCTCTCTCTCTCTCTCTCTCTCTCTCAGAAATAAATAAAACATTAAAAAAAAAGAGAGAGAGAAAGTTTATGAAGGAAATTGAAGACACACAAAAAAATGGAAAAACATTCCGTGTCATGAATTGGAAGAACAAATATTGTTAAATGTCAATACTACCCAAAACAATCTACATATTCAATGCAATCCCTATCAAAATACACCAGCATTCTTCGCAGAGCTAGAAAAAACAATCCTAAAATTTGTTGCAACAAGAAAGACCCCAAGTAGCCAAGCAATACTGAAAAAGAAAACCAAAGTTGGAGGCATCACAATTCCAGACTTCAAGCTGTATTACAAAACTGTAATCATCAAGACAATACGCTACTGGCACAAAAACAGACACATAGATTAATGGAAGAGAATACAGAGGGGCGCCCGGGTGGCTTAGTCGGTTAAGCGTCCGACTTTCGCCCAGGTCATGATCTCGCGGTTCGTGGGTTCGAGCCCCGCGTCGGGCTCTGTGCTGACTGCCAGCTCAGAGCCTGGAGCCTGTTTCAGTGTCTGTGTCTCCCTCTCTCTCTGACCCTCCCCTGCTCACGCTGTCTCTCTCTCTCTCTCCTAGAAATAAATAAAACATTTAAAAAAGAAAAAAAGAGAATACAGAATCCAGAAAAGGACCCACAAACATATAGCCAACCAGTCTTTGACAAAGCAGAAAAGAATATCCAATCGGAAAGAGACAGTCTCTTCAGCAAGTGGTGTTGGAAAAACTGGAGAGTGACATGCAGAAGAATAAACCTGGACCACTTTCTTACACCGTACACAAAAATAAACTCAAATGGATGAAAGACCTAAGCGTAAGACAGGAAGCCATCAAAATCCTGAAGAGAAAATAGGCAACAACCTCTTTGATCTTGGCTGTAGCCACTTCTTACTGGACATGTCTCCAGAGCCAAGGAAAACAAAAGCAAAAATGAACTATTGGGACTTTAAAAGGCTTCTACACAGTGAAGGAAACAATCAGCAAAACTAAAAGACAACTGACAGAATGAGAGAAGATTTTTGCAAATGACATATCAGACAAAGGGTTAGTATCCAAAATCTATAAAGAACTTATCAAACTCAACACCCAAAAAACAAATAATCCAGTGAAGAAATGGGCAAAAGACATGAATAGACACTTTTCTAAAGAAGACATCCAGATGGCTAACAGAGACATGAAAAAATGCTCAACGTCACTCATTATCAGGGAAATACAAATCAAAACCACAATGATATACTACCTCACACCTGTCAGAATGGCTAAAATTAACAATTCAGTTGACAACAGATGTTGGCGAGGATGTGGAGAAAGGGAAACCCTTTTGTACTGCTAGCAGGAATGCAAACTGGTCAAGCCACTCTGGAGCACAATATGGAGGTTCCTCAAAAAAACTAAAATTAGAACTACCCTACAACCCAGCAATTACACTTCTAGGTATTTATCCAAAGGATACAGAAGTGCTGATTTGAAGGGGCACATGCACCCCAATGTTTATAGCAGCACTATCGACAATAGCTAAAGTATGGAAAGAGCCTAAATGTCCATCGACTGATGAATGGATAAAGAAGATGTGGTGTATATATATATACAATGGAATATTACTCAGCAATCAAAAAAATGAAATCTTGCCATTTGCAACAACATGTATGGAACTAGAGTGTATTATGCTAATTGAAATAAGGCAGTCAGAGAAAGACAAATATATGATATCACTCATATGTGGAATTTAAGATACAAAATTGATGAACATAAAGGAAAGTAAGCAAAAATAATATAAAAACAGAGATGGAGACAAACCATGAAAGACTCTTAAATACAGAGAACAAACTGAGGGTTGCCGGCAGGGTGTTGGGTGGGGAGGATGGGCTAAATGGGCAAGGGGCATTAAGGAGGGCACTTGTTGGGATGAACACTGGGTGTTATATGTAAATGATGAATCACTGAATTCTATTCCTGAAGTCATTATTACACTATATATCAACTAACTTGGATATAAATAAATAAATAAATAAATAATACATCAGAACATAAAATATATAATTGTAAAGTGTAAATATAGCTATGACCCCTGCATGAAATGTGTAACTGATGTTGGTTTATATCCACATCTCTGGGGAAAGAGGCCATTTAACTTACAGAACAGGAAAAGACATACCCTCAGCCATACTCAGACAATTACTGGGGAAGAAAAAAAGGCAGAAAAGGAAGGAAGGGTATTTGAGATTTAAATTCCTACAAATTTCAATGCACTTCATTGAAATCATAGACAATCGAAAGCAAAGTAAATTTTAAGAAAGGATTCATAACCATTTTGGGAAAAAATCAAAGTCAATACTACTTCAAATTTTACTACATCTATTTTTTTAATTTTGTCTTCTTTCTCCCCAGTAGAAAAGTTTATCCCTAAATTTGAATTAGTTGGATTTTGCTAGCTCAAAGATTTTACTTCTTAATTTCTGGTGAAGACAAACAAAAAAGATACCATTAACTCAGGTCAACAAGTGAAAACATTTTTTAGGGTTCAAATCTTTCTTGACATAATATGGCTGGACTGCAAGAGCTAATTAATACCTTGATTACTTTTCTATTACATTCCATTATTTTGACATAAGTTAGTCTGAGTTTCATCTTTTGGCTAATGTAAAAATTCATAAATTTACCATTAGGAATATAAAATTCATTATCATCATTTAGCCATATTTCTTCCCCATGACATTTCTGTTTAAGATTTTTTAATACTGACATATGAAATTTTTCATTTGAGAAAAATTGCACAAATAATTCTTCATCTATCTCTTTATACTGAAAAAGATGCTTTTATAGAATTAGTAATAAGATTGTGTGCATTCTATAAAGATGCTTTTATAGAATTAATAATAAGGTAAGAATTAGTAATAAGTAATATTGTTATATATATATAAAATATTTGCCAGGACAGGCCATGTATTAAGCCATAAAACAAGTCTCAATAAATGTTAAGGTTTGAAATCATACAAAGTATGTTCTCTGGCCATAAGGGTTTTATATATATACATAAAACTTGAAAATATTGCCCCACTGCTACTGGGCTGTTGTAGAGATGAGTGTCTGATTGTGAGTCAAGAGACTTTAATTCTAACCCTGCCTCTAGCAATAATTACTGGTAGCTCTATTCACTTTGTAAAGTGACTTTTGTCACTTGTAAAGTCATTTAATCTTTGTGTATCTCAGTTTTTTCTCATCTGTAAGAAGGCTAGATAAAGACTAAGGTGGGCTCCATCTCTAAAATTATATAAGTCCATATATAGTTGTTTTGTTTGGCATGGTTTGATGCATTTCTAACCTGAATCTGTACAATTATAAATATATATGCTCCTAACAACAGATCTCAAAATACCTGGAGCAAAAACTATCAGTGCTGATGGGAGAAATTCAACAATAATAGTTGTAGCCTTCATTATTCCATTTTCCAAAAAGGAGAGAACAACTAGACAGAAGATCAGCAAGGAAATAGAAGGCTTAAACAAACTTATAGACCAACTAGACATAACATATCTAGAAAACACACCATCTAGCAGATGCATAACAATAGCAGAATATACATTCTTCTCAAATGCAGATGTAACATTCTCCAGGACAGGCCATGTATTAAGCCATAAAACAAGTCTCAATAAATGTTAAGGGTTCAAATCATACAAAATATGTTCTCTGGTCATAAGGAAGTAAATTAGAAATCAACAACAAAGGGAAATTTGAAAAATTTTCAAATATGTGGAAATTACAAGTATGTGGAAAATATGTGATAATTAGAGCATACTCTCAATCCTTTTCAAAATCCCAGTGGCCTTTCTTTGTAGAAATTGACAAGATGAAACTCATAATAGCCAAACAATCTTGAAAAAGTATAACAAAGTTGGAGGACTCACACTTCCCAATTACAAAGGTATGAACTCACCACAAAGCTACAATAATGAAGACTTTGTGGTATTGACATAGGGATAAACATACATCAGTAGAATAGAATAAAGAGACCAGAAATGAACCTACACATTTATGTTCAATTGATGTCGACAAGGTTGCCAGCATCATTCAAAGGTTTCTAACAAATGGTACTGGGAAAACTAGATATCCACATTTAAAAGAAAGAAGTTGAACCCCTTTCTCACACCATATACAAAAATTAACTCAAAATATATCAAAGACCCAAAAGTAAGAGCTAAATCTATCAAACTTTTAAAAGAAAATGGGAGACTAAATCTTCATATCCTTGGATTAAGCAATAGGTTCCTTGGTACAACAGCAAAAGCAGAAGTAACCAAAGAAAAAATAAATAAACTAGATTTCATCAAAATTTAGAAATTTTTGCTTCAGAAGACACTATCAAAAAATGAAAAAGATAAACCACAAGATGGGAGAAAATATTTGCAAATCATATGCATGAAGATGATCCATTTTCCAAAAAAAAAAAATAAAGAACTCTTAATACTCAACAATGCAAGACAACCCAATTAATAAATGAGCAGAGGATTTGAATAAACATTTCTCCAAAGAATATCTACGAATGACCAATAAGCACAGGAAAAAATTCTCAATATCCTTCGTCACCAGAGAAATGCAAATCAAAACCACCATGAAATAGCACTTCACAACCGCTAGATGGTCACAATAAAAAAATTTGATAATAACAAATGTTAGTGAGGATTTGTAAAATTGGAACCCTCATACACTGGTAGTAGGAATGTAAAATAGTGCAGCCAATTTAGAAAACTATTTAGCAGTTCCTCAAAAAGTTAAATATACAGGTGTCATATGACTCTGCAGTTCTACTCCTAGGCATATAAACCCAAGAGATTAAAAATGTATGTTTTCACAGAAACATGTACATGAATGTTCATTACAGTATTACTTATACTAGCCAAAAAGTGAAAACAACACAAATGTCCATCAACTGATGAAAGGTTAAATAAAATGTGATATATCCATACGATGGATATATTATTCATTCATAAAAAGGAATGAAGAACTCATGCATGCTGTAACATGGATGAACTTGAAAGAAGTCAGTTACAAAGATATAATTGTATAATTCTACTTACATGAAAGTCCACAACAGACAAATCCCCCCATAGTGATAGTGGTTGCTTAGGGCTGGGTGAGGACAGAAAATGAGGGATAACTGCTAATGGATTATTTGTCTATATAATTTCTGAAGACATTAACTGCTAATATCTTTGAGGATAATGAAAATGTCTTGGAATTAGGTAGTGATAATAATTGCACAACACTCTTAATATATAAAAACTACTGCATTGTATACCTTAAGATGGTGAATTTCATGATATGAAAATTAAACTTCAATTAAAAAATCCAAATCTACAAAATAACAAGTCATGTAAAATGCACTATATTCTGCAGTATATTTTGCTGAATTACATGCAGAGTGAAGGTAAAGCAAAAAATGACAGTGGAGGTATATTGCTAGAAAATGAACAATGTTAATATTTTCTTCCTTCAGGCAGAAAAGTATTCATCCACCCATGACAAGGAGGTTAATGACTATATCCAGAACTGACATAAACTGTGTCACAGTCACATAGACTGTGAAAAATGAAGGGCCTATTGCTTAGATGTGTTTTTTGTGATTGTAAGACCAAGAATGCAAGGTGTTTCAATTCCTAGACCACAATTCTTGTTTTTATTTTTTTAAGTTTTATTTTATTTATTTTTAAATAATTTATTGTCAAGTTGGTTTCCATATAACACCCAGTGCTCATCCCCACAAACTCCATCCTCTATGCCCACCACCCCCCTTCCTCTCTCCCCCACCCCCATCAGCCCTCAGTTTGTTCTCAGCATTCAAGAGTCTCTCATGGTTTGCCTCCCTCCCTCTCCCCAACTATTTTTCCCCTTTTTCTCCCCCATGGTCCTCCATTAAGTTCTTCCTAATCCTCCTATACGTGCAAACATATGGTATCTGTCCTTCTCTGCCTGACTTATTTCGCTCAGCATAACACCCTCAAGGTCCATCCATGTTGCTACACATGACCAGATTTCATTCTTTCTCATTGCCATGTAGTATTGCATTGTATAGATAAACCACATCTTCTTGATCCATTCATCCGTTGATGGACACTTAG